>NW_027187343.1:1423651-1446826 GCF_028583685.1 Petaurus breviceps papuanus | reverse complement strand
TAAATGGAGGGCTAGTTCACAAGTTTTTCATGAACAGGCAAATAAAAGAGTTGGTGGAGCTGGTTTTACTGTGTGTCCAAAACACAAGAAACATAATTGATTGGATATGTGGTCATCTCATATTGCAGTGCTTTGAAGTATTTGCAACAAGACCACTAAGGAAATAATTAGAGTTTATCTGCCAGTATTTATTGCTGAAGAAAGAGCATAGTGCATAGCAACATAGCGCAGTGGATAGAATACTGGTCTTGGAATCATGAAGACTCATCTTTATGAGTTCAAATCTGACCTCAGACACTAACTAGCTGTGTGACCCTGGGCAAGTCACTTACCTCTGTTTGCCTCAGTTTTCTCATCCTATAAAATGAGCAGGAGAAGAAATGGCAAACCACTCCAGTATCTTTGCCAAGAAAACCCCAAATGCAGTCATGAAGAATTGGACATGACTGAAAAATGACTGAACAACACATTGCTGAAAATGAAGAAGAAAATTCTATTGAGAACTTAATAAGTTCTTCCAAATTAAGTAAATATATACTTTGATATTTAGTGACTTCAGAAGAATGGTGGGTATAAGTGGGGATGGCAAAAATATATTGGAAAATATGACTCAGGAGCAAGGATTGAGAAAGGCCAAAGGCTTTTTTAGACTGCACAGAAGCTTTCACTCATACAACATGGAGACTGTTGAAGAAAAGAATTAGGAGGTGTTGGGCATGGAAAGAAATTTATTGTATCTTAACAAGCAGGAACTAGCTCCTTAATGATATGGGCCTCATTGCAGCATTACCCTCTGTACCAATTTCTGTTTATGTTATAACCTCCATTAGGATGTAAGTTCCCTGAGTGCAAGGACCAAATGCTTCTCCTGTATCTCCAGTGCTTAGGACAACACTTGAAAAATCACAAGTTCTAAATAAATGCGTGTTGACTGATTGATTGTAGAGACCACTGATTTGTCAGAGCAAATATAAAAATTAACACAAAACTAGAAGGAATAAAAATGATTTAAAAAAAGACTGTGTGAAATGAAAAGAACTCATCTGACCTCTAAGCAAGTTATAAACACTGGGGAAAATGGGAAATGGATGGAAGATAGGTCAGCAGACTATTTAATACAGAAATTTAATGAATGTAAATCAATTGTCAAAATGAAGAGACCTCCTCCCATCAAAAAAAAATCTACTTCAGTCAGCAAACATTTGGTATTCATAAAAGGCCTCTGAGATTTCTCCTAATCTGAGATTCCATGTGTCTATCAAATCTCATGGTGATGCTGTCCTTTAAGGACTTTCAAGGACATTATCAGAGAAATGAATCTATATTTTCTACATTCATAAGTCTCCTCTCTTGTCCTTGTTAAATGGTTTAGACCACTTTTTATGGCTCTCTTCCGTACCTTCACCTATTTGTTTATCACTGATATGTACCAATTATGGCATAGCATTTCCTAACTCTTGCCTTTTTTTTTCTCTTGCCTTCTTTTAACAACTGGCTACAGGTGTGGGTATATATGTGGGAGATAATTTCTGTTACCTCTGACAGAGTAGGGTATTTGGGATACTGGGAATTTGGCCTTTTTGATAATTAAAAATTATTAATAAATTCTATTCTTCAAGAATGATAAAGTCTTAAGAGTTAGAAGCAAACTTAGAAATCCACTAGTCTAACTTCCCAAGGCAGGCGTTCCTTCTATAATATCTATAACATCTGTTTTCTTTCTATAATATCCCAAATGGATGGTCACCTAGCCTCATCTTCCATGACTACAAAATTCTCTCTCTTGGTAAGTACATTTTATTGCTTGAAAGCTAGGTTAGGGAATCCTTCCTTCCATACACTAAGCCAAAGTCTGCCACCCAGTCATTTCCACTCACTGGTCCTATTTCTGCCTGCTGCAGAGTATGTCTAATACCTCTTTTATATGACACCTTTTTTTCAGGTATTTGAGGTATCTATATGACATCTTTTTTAGGTATTCCTCAGTTTCTTCATCTATGAAATGAATATGTTGAACTATACGACCTCTGGCATTTCTCCCAGCTCAAAATCTGTGAGCCTATGACTTATTTACCAAGTGGAGAGACATGACAGCCTAAGGCAATACCAATTTAGAATATAAACTCCTTTGTAAAATCTTAATGGAGAAAGAAGGTGGGGAGAAGTACTGCTGCCTGAAGTGGTGAGAATCAATGGAGGGGACAACTAGTCGAAAGAAGCGCAGGTAGAGATACAGCTAGGCAAATTCAACTTGAAGGCACTTAAGGATTAAACTGGGAAGAGACAACAAACAGACGAAAGATAGAAAAGATCTGCAAAGTTCTTTTCTTTTCCTTTTTTAATAACAAACTCTTTTTACCAGTAAGGACATTAGATCTACCACAATGGGACTCTAATATCATAGACTTTGGATATGCTTATAGAAGAAATGGAAATGGAATCAAAGAAAACAAAGATGGAAAATGAAACTTGGGTAGACCAGTTTTACAGAGAGGGGAACAGAACTGAAGGTACTAACATCAAACAACACATTAAACAGGGAGAAGAATGTTTGCCAAAAGTGTTCACTACTGTCAGAAATCTCTAAAGCCTACTCAGGGAGATCCATCATCTGTCAAGAGTTTGGTTTTATCTATCCCCATAGGAAAAACCAAGTGCATTAAGAATGCCTATTGTCCAGACCATCACATGCTTGGATGTACAACCTATATAAGGCTCATCAATCAATATGTATGTATACATGTATGTATATGTGTATGTATGCATATATGTATGTCATCTTTGGAAAACTAAGAAGTTCTTTTAATGGCTTCATACTACTACCTGAAACAAAGGTTCATCTTTTTGACACGAATAGTCTTCTGGTGATATTGTAGTACCACAAGTAATGGTAAAGTACGGACTCCAAAGAAATGAACTTGAATATTACCCAGAGGTGACAGAGAGGTATAAACCAAGCAATAGAAAGCTACAACTCATTACAAACAAGGAATCCTGAAAAGAGGATGTCATCCAAGAAATGTATAATCAAAAATAAAGGTGAACTGGTCATGTGGTGAGAACATAGATTAACGAATGGATGCTCTGTGTCCTTTATTTGGGCATCCTGGGAGAGCATAAGGAAGGCCCCCAGGACATTGGATTGCTCTGTAACAAACTTCTGGAAGGACATGGCCAAGAGTTGTGCAAGATGGGCAGGCGTGGAAAGGTTGTGATTCCCACCCGAGATGGGAGCTCCTCCATGGATGAGAACACACATTCACTGGTGAAGGCATGCCACCCCTTGCTCTTAATCTTAGATCTACGGGACTAGTCAAGGCTATTTTGGGTATTTCCCAAACTGGAGTTGAGGGTGGGGCGTTGTTATAACTTGATGCACATCCACAAAGGGGAAAAATGAACCCCGTTGATGATCTGGTTAAAGCCTATGAACCCCTCCTCAGAATGTTTTTAAATGCATAAAATAAAATACATAGGATTGTAAAGGAAACCAAAGATAGTGAGATAAAAATGTTTTTCCCCCCAAGTTCATGGACACCTACGTTCTGTCCATAGACCCCTTGGGGGGATGTTTGTGGACCCCAGGTTAAAAACCCCTTAGTCTAGCTTCCTTAAAGCACAGCTCAGATCACATTTCTTAAATAGTCCTTTCCTGATCTCCCTGCCCCGTGGGTATTAGCATTCTCTCTCTTGAGATTATTTTGTATATACTTAACTTGTGTGCATGTTATATCATGCCAGAAGAACAGATTCTTCGTAGGCAGGAACTGTTTTCATTTTTGACTCTCCAGTCTCATGATTTAACATAATGATTTGTATATAGCAGATGTATGAGTTGAATCAGATAATCTCACAGAAACCCAAATTTGTAGTGTCTGGGAGGGTGGCATCTCCTGCCAATCAAATCTGGAACCTATAACTTGGTAGTCATTTTGCCACACTTGACAATGGTGGCACACCTCCATTGTAGTAACAAAATGATGCCTTTTCTGGGGACCATGTGGTGTCCTCCCAAAAGACTCCATTGGTGGTTCTCCAACTGACTTTAGATTCAGCCAGTCACATATAAATCACAAGATTGTAGATTTAGAGTTGGTGATTGACTTAGAGACCATCTAATCCAACCCACTCATTTTACATGAAAAAACTGAAGCTCAGGAAGATGAAATAAGCTAGAGTAATCTTTCATATGGTTTATAGTTTGCAATTTGGATTGCTCATTCATATTCTTTGACCTCTTACCTACTGGGGGAATAGCACTTGGTCTTTTATATTTGTGTTATTTCCCTACGTATCTTGTATAGCAGACCTTTATTTGAGATTTTTCATGCAAAGACTTTTCCACAACTAAGTTCCCTTTTTCTTATCTGTATTAGTTTTGTTCACACAAAAGCTTTTCAATGTCATATAATTAAATTTTTCTATTTTATTTTTATTATCTCCTCTATCCTTTGTTTGGTAAAGTATTCTCCCCACCTTTTCATGGCTGTGAGGCACCTACATCCATTTTTTTCCATTAAAAAAAATAATGTGATGAGTAATACCTCCATTTGCAAATTACTGGAGCACAGATTTAGAGCTTGGAAGGGATTTCAGAGGTCATCTTGTCCAACTCCTCATTTTACAGAAGTGAAAACTGAGGCCCAGAGATGGAAGTGACTTTCAAATTGTTAACAGTGAATAAGTCCTTCAAGGGAAAAAGGTATATAGAGAACTGAGGGCTGAAAGTTTTGGTGCATTGAAGTGGAAGACCATGGTCTAAACCATTTTTTTTTACCACACTTTCCAGTTTTCTCATATGTACTTAGGCAAAAGGAAAATAGCCCTACTAGTTAATGAATGTTACTGAACAATATTGAGTTTGTTTCTGATTCTTATTTAATCTATTACATTGATCCATTTTCTCATTTTTTTACCCAGTACCAAATGGTTTCAATGATTGGTGCTTTACAATATGGTTTCATAATGGCTGGAAGAGCTACTCTCCCTTCATTTCTACTCCCCCCCATTATTTTCAGGAAGGCAGACCATCATCTTTAACATATTCTTCTTTACTGGTATAAACAATTACATGCTCTGAATTTACCAACTCACATGGTAGGGTCACCAGAATAGGACTGGCTATATCTCTCCCTCAGGGCCCTAGGGATACCCCTGAGGGGTTGAGGCTTCTTTCTAAGGCTATGCTTGATCCCCTACTCCAGTGTATTTGCAATATCTATAGCCATTGATTACTGGCACAACATAATTTGCCTTATTGAGATTTCTCAACATCATTGGTAAACAATTAACATCAATTAGATTTTGCAAAAGGATATTTACTGATGTCATGAGGGATTGACAATGAGGGCCTATTCCTGGGAGCATGCACGTTAGGATCTCGGGGGTAAGGGTGGGGGTTGGTGAACCTGCTTCTCGAAGTGTGTTGTGCAACTGGAGGCACCCTGTTCCCCAGTTCCAGGAAACACAGCTAGAACCAAAGGATGGAAGTAATGAAGAAGAAAAAGGACAACGTCAGATTAATATAAAAAAGAATTTTAGGAAAATTAAGAGACATTCAATAATGGGACAGGATACCTTGAAAGATAGTGAGTTCTACATAACTGAAAGCATTCATGTAGAAGAACCCTACCATTCTGAAAACTTTATTTAAGCTTATACTCAGGCAATTGTCTGAGACTGCAGATCATAGACAAGCTGAATATGCATATTGGTGGAGACAGTTTTCCTCTCAGGAGTTCTTCACACCAATGAGAGTACAGGGCTGGACCAAAAAAAAAAACCCAACAACCAAAAAACCTTTCTCATTTAGAACCCACATGGCTAGTGCTTGACCTGGAATCAGAAAGACCTGCATTCAAATTCTGCTTTACAGATGAGAAAGCAGAGACCAAGAGATGGAAAGTGATTTGGCCAAGCAAGTACCTGATTTGGAATTTGACCCCAGGTGTACTGACCCTTTTTCTACACCATGATATCCCTCCTTAGTTAACTGGAGTCTGTGTGTTTTTTTCTATCAGCTCTGCTTAAAATTCCATCCTTGAATGAAGCACTCACTTTACCAGACAGGAACATGACACTAGAAACAGGGAAAGCAGCTGGACCTGAGATTTCATTGTTATAAAAAAACTCCTAGGGGAGGCTAGGTGGCACAGTGAATAGAGCACTGGCCCTGGAGTCAGGAGGACCTGAGTTCAAATCCAGCCTAAGACACTTAACACAAATACTAGCAGTGTGACCTTGGGCAAGTCACTTAACCCCAACTGCCCCTCCCCCCCCCAAGAAACTTAAAAAAAAACAAACACAAAAAAACCTCTTGGCTGAGGGAACTCCTGCTTCACCTTTTCTGCAACTTAAATACTTGAAGTACTGGGAAATAAACTTCCTTGCTCAGGACCACACACACAGACGTGTCAGAGGCGGGGCATGAACCCACATCTTCTTGGTTCTGGAGCCAGTTTTCTCTCCACTCTGCCACACTACAGAAGGGTCACAATTTACAATGAGGTAAAGAGCATTCCAATGTGTCAGTCTAAAGAAGTTTATTAGTATTAAGTCACAATGGCCAATAAGCCCCTTCCCAGCAGTTAGTCATCTGAAATGTAACAGGAATTGGACTTTCTTTCCAATAGGTAATAAAAATAACATCATCGATAAAACATTGTGAACCTTCCATCCTGAAAAAAGTGCCTTTGTTGATCTTAGTGAGTAGGCCCAGTCCCTTGATCTAGTTTCCTGAGAACATTCTATGGCCTTCCAATATGTCGCAATCTTTTTTTGATCACCCTTCCATGAAATTCCAGACCATCCCCTTTGGCCCAGAGCCACATTTTGTGACCTCCTTTCTTAGGTCACCTAAATGAACTCCTGGGTTTTGATCAGGGAAGTGCAGGTCCTTAAAGGGTGAATTATTAGACACCTAAATCATGTGAGATCCAGAAGAGACCTTAGAGATCACTTGGTCCAACTCCCTCAGTTTACAGATGAGAAAACTGAGGCTCAAGGTCATATGGCTAGTTGGTGGTGGAGCCAGGACTTGAATCCAGATCCTGGGCCTTGTTCTACTCCACTGCCCTGATGCTCAATCTCACGAAGTAACTATGTAATACTTTTTTTGTGTTGTCTTCTTTAAAAAAAAAGTTTTAAAAAATATATGGCACTAACGTGTAAAACTATATGACTCCATAGAATTGGAATTTCCTAGTTTCCAGACAATAACAGCTAAGTTTTGCTCTAAATATACAACTGGTGGGATGCCAGGGTGTCCATGAAAGGCCTCACGAGGTTGTCGGTGGAGAAGTAGAAGATGAGACCGAAGGTGATGGAGATGGGCAGGGCAGGCAAGGCCTTCTTGAACACCGCCAGCAGCAAGAGTGTCAAACACAGACCCTGTGGGGAGGACAGAAGGTGAGGCTGGAGAGGGGCAAGGGAAGCTGTGGTGTGGGTGCACAAGCCTGGGAAGAGCCAGTCTCACCAGAGGGTTCAGAGAACTCCTGGGCCCATGGTGAAGCTAATCCCCCAGAGCGTCTGGCACCTGTGTGCTTTCTGAGATACATCCCCACCCCAGGCTCACTCGATCCTCATTGTCAACCCTGTGGGGCAAGTGCCATAAGTGTTATTTTATCCCTATTTCTTATGGGAGGAGAGTGAATCACAAAGAGGTTAGGCTCATACAGCAAGATAAGAATGGGGGGTTCTTGATTCTCTAGTCTAGGGGCTTTTCTAAGCCACCAGTTAGAGTATTTTAAGAGTTGCAAAGTGCTTTGCAAATATGATCTCATTGTATCCTCGTGACAAATCTGGGTGGGGGAAGGTAGGTGGTATTATTATCCTCACTTTACAGATGGGGAAACTGAGGTAGAAAGAGGTTACACAGTTGGTAGGTGACTGAGGCCAGATTTAAACTAGGGATTTCCTTACTCTAGGTCCAATGCTCAATCTACTTATACCATAGGACTTCCTTCCTACCCTCCAAGGAGATGAAATAATGTTAGCAGACACACGAGGACACTATATCTCTACACACATACCTTACATGAGAATGGGAACTACAAAAGGACTGTCACCAGCTTATACTATGTGGCTGGATAATGCTACACATGTGATTTCTTAAGAGTCACCCATACAGCAAGGTGAGGGCTCCAGGGCACTGTAAGTAAGCTCTCTTGGCTCGGTACCAATCTTCCTTCTTAAGAAATACTCCAAGACTATCTGACACCAAGTATTGAGAGACTGTTGCTGGTGTTTCAGGGGCTCTTTGCAACACATCTGGTATGGTACCTAGTATGATTCATGATGGCTTCTGAATGGGAACCATTCGACCCAACCCAGACATCTGTTAGACCCCTGCTATGTATGAGATACTGGACTTGGAAGCCAGAAGACTTCTCGATCTCCCACCTTAAAGGCCGAGGCTGGACAGCTGCTTGCTGGGCATGTTATAGGTGGGATTCCCTTAGCATAGGAGTCAGACTAGAGGGCCACGAGGGCCCTTTCAGCTCTATTATTCTGTGATCCCACTTAAGACCTGCCTTTACATGACTCTGAGTGGCTCACATGACCACTGGGCCTCAGTGTCTTCATCTATAAAAATTAAGATAATACTACTACTTATTTCACAGGGCTGGACCAGACACATCAGTTATGTCACAGGTAGGTAAGGACAATGGCTGGAAGGGATTATATGAATTTAAATGATTGTTCTCACTGCCATTCCCTGTCTTAAGTACTTACTATGAGAATGGCGACAAAGCAGGCCAGTGTGGTGTTCCAGTCTCCACTCGCCGTGGCTGCTGCCTTGCCCACAAGAACACTGTAGAAAATGAAATCTCCCAGGCCAAGCTTCACTCCCCCTGTTTGGCGGAAGACAAAAACCAAGTCTTGTAAGTGTTGTGGCAACTACTCATGGAAGGTCAATGATAAAGGGTGATGGATGAAACTGACCCAGTGAACTGAAAGCTGACTTAACACTCACTGAGTTCTTTCTGATGTTCAGGAACATGGAAAACAGCTGATACCAGAAATGCTCAGATAGCCCAAAAGCTCACTGTGGCCCACCAACTGTGTCACTGCCCTCCTTCCTTACCAAACACTGAATCACATGTAAGCAACAGCAATAGCTCTGAGACTGACGAGAGCTTTGGAAACACTGATAGGCAACCCTTCAAAAAAATGTCTGGCAGTGGCAGAGAAACAAAAGGCTAGGAGATCTCACCTCCTGCAAAAGTAACTAAATAGGTCTTTGTGGGATAGGAAACTAGGCACAACTCAATCTAAGGCTTGTCCTGCAGCAGGTTAACTGGACTGGGCCATGGCAAGAGGCATTCTGCACCCAAATTAATGAATGGGGCTGGGAATGGACTGGTGATTTTACTGGTACAAGGAACTTCCAGTCGAAGAGCTACCTCTACTCTTTTTTTTTTTTTTTTTAACCATCCGGGGTAAAGGAATTTGCACAAGTTTACACGGCCTGTTTTTTCTGGGTGTGGTGCTGAGTATCTGAGCCCGGATTTGATCCAGGTCATCCTGACACTGGAGCTGGTGCTCTTACTCGCTGAGCCAGCTGGCCGCCCCTAAGCAACTGGGGTTAAGTAACTTGCTCAAGGTTACAGGCCAGATGTTTCTGGGTGGGTGCTAAGTGTCTGAGTCCGGGATTCGATCTCCAGGTCTTCTCAACACTGGAGCCGGTGCTCTTACTCGCTGTGCTACCTGGCCGCCCCTAGTTACCTCTACTCTTGCGGGCCTGTAAGTCTAGAAGGGTAAGCCAGATTGTATTAAAAGTAAGTCTGAATTTAAGAACATTCTGAGGAACTATAATTCTATTACTTTCAAGCACATTAAAACTTCAGCTGTATGATCACATGTTATGTTGGATTTGTAGTTAGAGCACCTGGCTTCAAATCCCAGCTTGCTGCTTCTTACCTACGTGCCACTGGCCGGGTCACTCAAATCACCTCATGTGTAAACTGAGAATACTCACCAGATGATTGTCCAGACCCCTTCTGGCTCTAAATCTACAATCCCACGACCTGCTTTAAAAAACCTTTAAGGAGGATAGTCTCTCACTCTCACTGTGGCCTCTCACTCCCAATCACTCTGGTCTCTTAAGAAGCCAAATAATCAGTTCTCTTGTCTTTCTCTACCCCATATCCCACAGGCCAATCTCTATTACAGTGGTAAGTGGGTCATACCTCTCCATGAGACTAACACACAATTCAATTCAACAATTACTGAGCACCTATGTGCTAGGCAGTGGGAAAACAAAGACAAAAAGACACAATTCCTGCCCCCAAGGAGCTTGCCATCTACCAGAAGACTCCTAGGAGTCTGCCAGCACAGACTCCCTTTCTCATTTCTAATCTTTTCTTTTTTCCCTTTGGAAGGAGATCACTGTAGGGGTGCGTGGGTGCACTCTCTCAAGGGAATTGGTCTCCTCCTCCCACCTGCCTTCTTAGAGCCCCTCACCACCCAGAAGGAAAGCCCCTCATGTGGCTAGATAAAACTAATCCACCTTACTTTCCTCCTCTTCCTCCAGCTCCTCCACTGCGTAGGAAGGCACATGGAGTGGGGTGCACCTCGGAGAGTCATATGTTTCAGAGTAAGAGTGGTCCCCAGAAGGGTCGCTTGAGTCTTCATCTGTGTTCCCAGACAGAGAAGAGCATCAGTGGTGCACCCCCCACCAAAAATAAAAAAACAAAACAAAACAAAACAGATTGAGAGGACATGAGAAGCACAGCCAGAAGAATTTTTCATTGGGGAGGAAGAGGCCGACGGCTGGGGAGAAGGAAATTATCCTTCAGGGAAGGTGTCATGGTGGATCAGAACTTGAATTCCTTAAGACTGGCACTTCCCTGATGTCATGCCCTTCCTTATCTTTCTGCTGTCCTCCAACCACTGTGGTTGGTGACTTCTCTTTGGCTCAGAGAAAATTTTGGTAATAACAGAATTAACTGAAAAGGAAATTGGGGAGGGATCCTCTGGGATACCCAAAATGCACCAGCAATGGAGGGATGACAATACAGCTGCCTCAGCTTTACCTATGAAAGAAGGAATCAGCTACACTCAGTGCCCCGGGGCGTGCAGGATGCTCTGCATTTTGATACATACTGGGGTAATTTCAGGTCCTAGAAGGACACCTCTTCACATCTGAAAATCTCTACCCTGGACTAATGTTTGTGCTTCAGCAGAGTAAAGGGGTCAAGTGTGGAACTAGGAGTTGTGGGACTGGGCCCAGACCTGTGGTTTCACTGGCATCGGGAACTCCCAGGCAAGGACACCACTTCTACCACTCACCTCTTCTGCAGGTTATTGTCTCGAGCGAGCTGCCCAGAACATTACAAGGTGGGGTGTCACAGGGTGCCACAGCCGCTACTATCAGAGATGGACTTGAACCCAGCTCTTCCTGGCTCTGAGGACAACTCTATCCACTGACCCATACTGCTTATCTTATATCAATAAATAACAATGGCCTAGTGCAAGGTCATGAAAGCCACTGTTCACTTGGCTTCCTGCTCCCTCTGGAATCTCCACAGCCACACCCGCTGCCCTGAGCACCTAAGGAAGGAGGCCTGGGTCTGAAGTTCACTTGATGGCTGGTGACTCACTGCAGGGACCACCACAACCACACTGCTCACTCTGCTCTCCCCCTCCCATCCCTGGCTCTCCCATTCCCCTCTGTTTTATCTTTCTCTCTTAGAATGTAATCTCCTTGAGAGAAAGAACTAGGCCTGCTTTCTTGTTTCTGAATTCTCAGTATTTAACACAATGCAGGGCACACAGTAACACTTAATGAGCGGTCTAGTGCTTCCTCTTTCTCCATGTCTTGGTCTCTCACGCCCAGAAGCCTCCTGCAGTGACTGTGGGACACCACACCTTGGGCCCGTGGGTCTGCTTCAGAGACACTGACCTTGCTCACCGTCCTTGGGGAGGGCTCCCTTCGTTGGAGTATCCACCTTTGCCATGCCTACGGTCCACACCATGGCAGCTGCAAGAAGACAACAGGACAAGTGACTATACAGTCAGCAAACGATATTTCCTTATTCCTGCTGTGCTTAAAGAATTACTCTGTATTAGAGAGCACTGTATTTAATCATATGCAAGGACGGTGACCTAGCAGGAAAAGCCTGCCTGGAGAGCAAGGAGCAGAGACAGAGGCCTGGGCCTTGTTACGTGGAGGCTCAGATTTCTTCATTTCTTTGATCAGTTTTCTCATATGTGAAATGGGGGTGATGATGATACTCATTTTATTATATTATTTTACTGAAACAATAATATAGTATAAACTTTAACAAAAATGTTGCATTTGCTCTGAGTCTCCTCTCTGATCTTTTCTGTATGTGTTTATAAATTTTTGTTGTCATTGTTTTTAAAATTTATTTTATTTTTACTTTTTTGGGTATTTATTTAGTATCCTATTTTTCCCCAATTACATATAAACCAGTTTTTAACAACTGTTTTAAAGATTTTGAGTTCCAAAGTCTCTCCCTTCCCCCCCACCCCCAACAAAGAAAACAAGCAATTTGATATAGGTTATATATGTGTAGTCATACAAAACATATCCATAATAGTCATCCTGTGAGAGAAAACATGGACAAAAAAGCCTCAAGAAAAATAAAGTAAAAAAAAAAATGCTTCAATCTCTATTCAGACACCACCAGTTCCTTGTCTGGGGACAGACAGCATTTTTTTTTTTTTTTAAGCAATCGGGGTTAAGTAACTTGCTCAAGGTTACACGGCCAGTTATTTCTGGGTGTGGTGCTGAGTGTCTGAGCCCGGGATTCGATCTCCAGGTCTTCTCAACACTGGAGCCGGTGCTCTTACTTGCTGTGCTACCTGGCCGCCCCCAGACAGCATTTTTTATCCTAAGCCCTTCAGAGCTGTCTTGGATCGTTGCAGTGCTGAGAACAGCTAAGTCATTCACTACTGATCATCTTACAATATTGCTGTTATTTTGTATACAGGACATTTCACTTTGCATCAGCCCATGGAAGTCTTTCCAGATTTTTCTGAGAGCATCATGCTCATTTCTCATAGCACAATAGTATTCCATCATAATCATAGACCACAGCTTGTTCAGCTAATCCCCAAATGATGGGCGCCCCCTCCCCCTCAGTTTCTAATTCTTTACCCCCAGAAAAGAGCTGCTACAAACATTTTTGTACATATAGGTCCTTTTCCTTTTTTGCTTTTATCTCTTTTGGGATACAGACCTGCTAGTGATATTGCTGGGTCAAACCGTATGTGTGGTTTTACAGCCCTCTGGGCATATTTCTAAATTACTTTGCAGAACAGGTAAATCAGTTTACACCTCTACCAACAGTGCATTAACATCTCATTTTTCCCACTTCCCCTCCAATTTTTGTCATTTACCAGTTCTGTCCTTAGACAATCTAACAGATATGAAGTAATACCTCAGAACTATTTTAATTTGCATTTCTCTAATCAATAGTGAATTAGAATATTTTTATATGGCTATAGACAGTTTTGATCACTTTATCTGAAAACTGATTATGTCTTTTGTTCATTTATCAATATGGCTCTTATCTAATCAAATGGCTTATTTTTATAAATTTGACTCAGTTCCTCTATATGTTTGAGAAATGAAGCCTTATTATTTAGAGAAACTTGCTTCAAAATTTTTTTTCACAGCTACTATTACTAACTGTATTTCCCTCCATCCTATTCCTTCCACCCCCATGCCACTGCTGTTTTTAAAATAATTTTAGTCAACATCTATATTCCTGTCTTGTAAGGTTCAATTTGTGTCATCTGTTTCCATTTTTTTAATATAAATTTTTTTAATAAATTCTTTTTTTGGAGGGCAATTGGGGCTAAGTGACTTGCCCAAGGTCACATGGCTAGTTAAGTGTTACGTGTCTGAGGCTGGATTTGAACTCAGGTCCTCCTGACTCCAGGGCCAGTGCTCTATTCACTGTGCCTCCTAGCTGCCCCTGTTTCCATTTTTTTTTTTTGCATTATTCACATCTGTCAGTATTTTTTAACACTAGAAGTATTCCATTACATCAATACTGCATCATTTAAATACTCAGAATTCCCCCAAAGGCTGGCCAGGTCTCCTCCTCTATTACTAGAGTATGTTTAAGTAACTGCCTTGACTCTGGCCTGCCAACTCTCCTTCATGGTTCACAGACTCACAGCCCCAAAGTGGTTTAGAGCTACAAGTGACCTCAGATGGGTCATCTTTCTTCTCCAATGCCTCATTTGACAGAAGAAGGGACTGAAGCCCAGAGAAAGGAGCTTATCTGGCAACAAGTTATGGTGGAACCAGCACTGGCTTCAGAAACACAAGACCTGGTTTAAATCCTGCCTCTGTGACCTTGCACCAGTCCCTGAACCATCATGGGCTTTGGATTCCTCATCTATACAACGAGGCAGTTGTCCTGGACGGTCCCTAAGGTCCCTTCCGCTTTTGATCTAAGATAATTTACTCCTTTAAGTCACTGTGTAGGGAGGTTTCATGCAAAAACTATACTAGGCTTTTTCTGTACAGGATCGGCACATGGAAGTTACTGGGTGGCAGATTTCAGCTTAACGTATGAAAGGACTCCCTAGCAACAAGAGATAGCCAACCACAGAAGGGATTTCCTGGTGAGACAGTCAATTCCCCATCCCTGGAAGCACAGGTCAGATGGCCTTCCATCACGGTTGCTACAGAAGGAACTGCACTGGGAGGTTAGGTTAGAAACTAGAGGGACCCTTTGGCTGCCTCTAACCATAAGACTGTACAATTCCAGTAGAATAACATGCTTTTTAACAGTCTTCGATGATCAAAAAAGGCCAGCTCCTCACTGGATATCAGAGAGAATAGAGACCAACTCCCCTTTCTTTCCCCCACCCTCCCTGACCTTGGAAAGGGGTTCTTTATCATAATTATGAAAGGAGAGTCGGGAAATTGTCATTGGCACTGGGAAAACCAAAAGGGAAAGGGTGTGGAGAGATAACCACTCTCACATGGTCTTAACTGCTCAGCAGGGGCTGAGGTGGGGAGGACTTACATGAATATATGAGGGCAGGAAATATAGGTTCATTTCTTTCCTGGGCAGTTTCTACAAGCATCCTCAAGGGTCCTTTAGGACAGAGCACAGCCACGAGATCTATGAAAATCAAGAAGTCTTTGTCAGGGAAAAGCCACCATTCTCAAATCCCAGAAACTTGTTTAACTCATACTCTTAGAAATAGATAGCTGGGCTTCCCTCACCCCAACCCAGGGGAAGAAATGGAAAATTCAGAGCACTGGTTTCCTCATTTGTCCTTGGTTTTCACCCCCTACTCAGAGCTTTCTCACTGCTGAACAGGTTTCTACCCTAATCTATGGTGTGTGCCCAAGAACCAGCTAGGCTAGAATGAGAAGCAGGTCTAAAAGAGTCAATTTTAAGAAAAGATAATGAAGCATTAAGTGATTTTTTTCTTTTTAAAAGAAGGCCACTTTCTGGTGAAGAATCCTTTTTTGTTTCGTAAAATTCAATTCAACATGCACATATTAAATGCCTACAATGTGCCAGGAACTGGGGCTACAATGCCTGCCACAAAGACAAAAATGAAACAGTCCCTGACCTCAAGGAGCTTACATTCTTCAGGAGGAAGATAGTTATAAAACTGGAATTAATCAACAAGCATTTATTAAGCACCTCATGTACCATACACTGCCCTGAGACCTGAGGATACAAGTGACAGTCCTTGCCCTCAAGGATCTTACATTCTAGCAGGTAAAGTGGTATGATTTGACCCATGCAAGATAAGCACACCACATCAGACCACCCTGCCCATGGCTGTCCTACCATACACAGAGATGGCTCCCAGGATGACCCAGGCTGACCATTCTGGGAGGTACTTGATGAAGACCAAGGCCATGAGGGCGCTGATCATGATGAGGTAGGCCTGCTGCAGCACCAGGGGGCCCTTCCAGTGGATACAGATCATTCCCACTGCCCCAAAGTTCCAGATGACCAAGAAGAGGGTTGGGTAGTCCATAGCCACATTGTAAGTCTTGAGCACTTCCCTGAAAAACAAGACCAGCCGATGAGCGGAAGTCACTAGAAATGGGGAAAAGAATGCTGACTCCATAGTTACTTTCAACTAATTAGACCTTGTCCTAGTTTAAAACCAAATGAATAAAGTTACTAGACTTGGTGTCTGGCAGTCTTGGGTTCTTGGGTTCAAATCCTACCTCAGATGCATATTTACTATGTGAACCTGGAAAGACACTCACCTTCTGTGAGACATGATTTCTATGGCTATACAACGAGAATAAATAATACCACCTGCCCCTATAGGGTTTCTGTAAGGATTAAAAGAGACAATGTACATAAAACACTTCAAGAACCTTGGGATGCTACATCAATCACTATTATTATTAATAGCATTCTTTTCCTCCTCCATGGAATACTACAGATACTTTACTGACCACATGAACCACCCCTTTCCCCCTGCCTCAGTTTTCCAGTCTGCAGAATCAGAAACTGCATTGTGATCGCCAAGGTTCCTTCTATTGCTAAGATCTCCACAGTCTTAGATGTCCAAATACGTTCCCACCTCCACCCCAAAACATGTTTCCATGAAGAGGGATCTTGTTACATTTATTTTAGCTCCATTACTTGATTTATTTTAAAATTTTATTTTAAATTTTCTTTAGACCAGGCACCTGAACCTTTTTGTGCCATGGACCCCTTTGATGAAGTTTGGTGAAACCTATGGACAACCCCTTCTCAGAATGATGAATTTAAAAACATGAAGTAAAATACACAGGTTTCCAAAGGACGCCAATCATTTTGGTCATCAAAAACAAGTTTATGGACCCCAGGTTAAGAACCCTTGCTTTAGACATCTCAATTTTACTCATTAGCACAACAATAAACATAACTGAGTATTAAACTGCCCATGTCCCCCAAAGCACTAGGAAACCTTTCTTCCCTGTCTTTCTCAGAACCCTTAGGAAGCTGGAATAAGAGGACATCTCAAAAAAACAACATTCCAAATCAATCATTTTCTAAATTTGGAATTTACCAAGTTTTAGACTAAAGAATAAAATTTAAATAAGAAGGATTTTACATCCAACATTCAACTACTATGTAATTTGGAGTTGGAGGGTCCTGGTCTGAATCCCTCTCTACAACTTACTATCTCTGTGACCATGGGCCAATCACAATTTCTCTGTGCCTCAGTTTCCCCATCTATAAAATAAGATTTAATGGCCTTCCTCTGAGGTCCCTTCCAGCTCCCAATACACAATCCCCTAATCAAGTTTATAGCAAAGTGTCAAATTGTTTTTAAATTTTTGGACTGGATCTGGGTTTTCATTGCTTAAAGGAAGAAGCCCCTTGTACCAACAGGTTGATACCCGCTCAGAAGCTGGTCTTGGAGAATTGTCTGCAGCATTGAGAGTTTGACTTGCTCAGGGTCATGGAGCAAGGAGATGTAAAAAGAAGGACCTGAACCCAAGCCTTCTTGATTCCAAGGCCAGCACTCTATTTACTATGCTGTGTTGCCTTTCTCTCCATGGTATTTTTACAGGGGGCTGAAAACACAACACATAGCCAACCAAGGTAGATCACATCATACCCACAAGAAAATGTGTGGAGAGATTACCTGGGTCTAGCTCAGTGCCTAGCACACAGTAGGTGCTCTGGCACCAGAGAGAAGGCAATCCTAGTCCCTCTTGTTCCTATGGTATTCCATTGCTAAATACCATTTTTGTCCCTCACTGAAGTGTATTTCAAAGAGCAACAGAGCCTTGGAATCAGAAGGAATGGATCCATGCTCTGGATCTGACCATGCCCCTCCCAAACCCTGCTCCCTCTGCCCCCTTTCTGCCCCAGCTGCAAGATTCTGGGCAAGTCTCCCAATCTCTCTGTGCCTCAGATTTCTAATCTGTAAAATAGGAATAATTCTGCTACTTACACCCACTGAGTTGTATATCCCCTCCTCTGACCCGTGCCCCCTTTCATGCCCTTCGTATCAGGGAGCAGGGTGAATGAAAGGTTACCTGGAACAACTACGAACTTCGGGGCAGACACTTACCCAAGATAAATGTAGGTGAAGAGGAAGAGCAGCATCAGAGAAGACAGGATCAACCAGCCATGGATAAACTAGACAACAGAAGCACACATTGCTGTTCACACAAGGAACGTTCTTGGTCTACTCGCCGGTTCAGACAGAACCCTGGGCTTCCCGGCAGTAGAGAGGGTGCTGCTGCTCAGGTCAGCCACCAGGGGCAACAGTGTGCATGGCTAATGTCCCAAGTGCCACGCTGCCATGTTAGAACAAGGTTAATCTGAGCAATAAAAATGAGAAGCCCCACAACCTCCTCTGCAGGCACACAGCACTCCTGTTTCAAAGTGTTTTTATGTCAACAAATGGCTTAATAACAGTAGCTACAGCTTAGATCAAATGGCTTCACAGTTTACAGAGACTGGCCATCTCCAATCCCACTGCACTCTCTCTAACTCCTTGTGCTTTTATCATCTGCTGCTTTGCTGCTGTGCTCCAAGGACAATGGGGCCTTTCCATCTGACTGGCAGTGGAAAACTCCCTATCTGATGTCTCCCCTTGTTAGAATGGGAGCTCCCTGAGAGTAGGGAACGTCTGATTTTTCTCTCTGTATACCCAGTGCTTGGAACAGTACTTTCTTTGCATATAGTAAGTACTTAATAAATGCTTCATTCAGTCATGCATATGTGAGTGTGGATGGACCCATGGTGGACACCAGTGGGGAATGACAGAAAGAATGCTGCATCTGGAGTTGGAGGACCTGGGTTTGAACGCTATCTCCGTCACTTACAACCTATGTAACTGTGGGTAAATCTGTAGATCTTTAGGTCTCAGTTTCCTCATTTGTAAGGAATAAGGATAATAATTCTTGTGCTAATTATGTGACTTTGGGAATTAAATGAGATAATGTGTATTAAATGCCTTGGCGACAACGAAAAGGATTACAGACTTCAAGAAATTCAGGATTCCATTAGCACAGACGCTAATCTTAGCCACAAACAAGGACTGCAACCACTGCATACCAGAGGAGACAGACTTCACAAGCTACTGTGACCACAGCAGCTTTCAAGTACAATATGTTATTATCATAAATTAGGGTCATTGAGGAACTAGAGAGTTTTAAAGGGTTATCAAAGAAACACACTCCACAACCTCAGAATGTGGGAAGACAAGAAGTTTCAACTCTTGGACCAGCCTTTCCACCTGCAAAAGCAACAGTGATCATCAAGGCAGCAATATCCATTGTTCACCCCTAGGAAACACTGACCCATCATTCCCTCTTAAGAGGCATCCACTGGAGATATCACGTGTAATTCCTCAAAAGAAAAACAGGAATCAGGAGAGAATCCCTTGGACTCAATACATTTGCAACCTAAAGTTTTAAGGTCTGTTTCTGTATTCTGATGGTCATTGTTATAAATTAATTTTACCTTTACAAAACTGGTAATACTTACCATAGAAGTTTATGGTTTAGAAACACAGATTTCTGGTATCCCTAGAAAGCTAATTCTCGGGTATATACCACCAGACTGGGAGTCAGGGACCCAAGGTTGCTCTGCCATTAAATACCTGTGACTTTGGGACCAATCATTTCATCCTTTGGGGTCTCAATTTTTTCATATATAAAATAAAAGGGTTAGATTGGATGATTTCTAAGGCCCCTGCTACTTGCAGAATTCTAGGAGTCCTGTGTACTCCAGAACAAGGAAAAGGACTATGGGGCCACTGTCCCAAAGTCCCAAGTCTCTGGGAAGAACAAGCGGGGGTGGGGAGATAGCTTAGTGCAACTACCCCATCTGTACCCACAGAGACAATGGGCCAGTCCCAAGATGAAATGGCTCTTGGAGACAGGGGCTGACAGCCTCCCAGATCTTGGAGTGGAATATGTACAGAGCCAGCTCTAGAGGGAAACAGGAAAAGAAAATGAAAAACAAAACAAAACAAAAACCAGTTGTGTCAATTCCCTAGGGGCCTTAAAATAAGGCCTTATTTCTTCAGAAGGGGAATCAAAGTTGAAATTAACTTTTAAAATAGGGAAGTGACATTCTGAACAATATTTTTTTAAAAATGGAAATTCAGTATGACATTTTAAGAAGCAAACCATAGCACAGTAAAATGGCACAACGTATTCAAAAAGGTCGTGAAGAGAAAAGGGGGAAGATTCAAACACTGACTTGTCTGGCATGAAACAGGAACCATCAGGCAGTGGAAACAGTTTGCAGTATACACATATATGTAGGCGACGCCTACTTTATGGAGGGCTGGCAGAGCAACAGAGGGCCTGCCTCAAATTAGGAGGACCTGGCTTCAAGCTCTGCATTGAGCCCATGGAGATCTATCTATTTATCTAGCTACACACACAGAGCTGTCAATTTGCACTGATAAAAGGAGTTTCTTTACAGAGAGTTCCTTATCCCAATAAAATTATAGATCTAGACTCCCCAAAAAGACACACACACACATACATAAACACACACACAAATATGTGTATCTCTGACAATTTTTCCAGTGCTTTAAAGTTTACAAAGTGCTTTGTCTCCATTATTTCATTCGAGCCTTGCCACAATTCTGTGAAGTAGGTACTATTATCATCATTTTATAAGTAAGGAAACTGAGGTTGTAGTAAGTGATTTGTCTAAAGTACATAGGTAGTCAGTATCAGAGGTACGATTTGAACCTGGGCCTGTCCCAACTCCAAGACTGGTACTCTTTTCATTCTATCACTTCCTCCTTCTATAAAAACAGATCACTAGATATATAGAGATAGACACTAGTATATATGTATAGATATAGGACATGATTTTTTTTTTTTTGCCTTTTGGAGGGCAACTGGGGTTAAGTAACTTGCCAAGGTTACACGGCTAGTTTTTGTGTGTGGGTGTTAAGTGCCTGAGGCTGCAACCAAACTCCAGTCCTCCTGATTCCAGGGCCGGCACTTTACTCACTGTGCCACCTAGCCGCCCCTATAGGATGTGATTTTAAGACATGTTTCTACACATATGCAAATGTGATGATTATGATAATGATGATGTTTATAACTGACACACAGAGCTCTTACTATGTGCCAGGCACTGCACTATCTCATTTTATCCTCACAACAAACTGCTCCTCCATTTTACAGTTGAGGAAGCTAAGGCAAACAGAGGTTAAGCAATTTGGCAGAGTTAAACAGTAGCTAAGTGTCTGAGGCTGGATTTGAACTCAGGTCTTCCTGACTCCTAGCCCAGTGCTTTATCTACTGTGCCACCTAGCTGTGTGTGTCTATGTATACATGTATACATACACACATGCATGTAAGCACATAAACACGTACGTGTATATGTTTTTACATAATAGGGAGTGATAAGAGTGGGAGGGCACCAAACTTGGAAATGGGACAGACCCAGCTTGAAACCCTACCTCTGACCCTTTCTGGTTGTCCTTACCATGAGCAAGTCACTTAACCTGGGTATCCAAAGACAAGAATTAAACTGTGCTATAATGGGGAGAGAACTGGCTCTAGAATAGCAGGGACTTTATAAACCTCAAAAGCACTAGAAAAACATCACTGAGATACACACACAAATTGTGTAAAGATGTCTTTTTTTGGACTAGATCTGTAATTTCATTGGGATAAGAAACTCTCGGTAAGAAAACTCCTTTGATTGATATAAACTGGAAACTGGCAATTATTCTGCAAGTCTGGGGCATTAAGGTTAAGTGATTTGCCCAGGGTCACATTGATGGGTGAGACATGAAGGCTGCCTCTGGATATGTCAGCATATGCCAGTATCCATGGCATAACCAAACAGTGAGAGCCCTATACCAAACTCTCCAAAGAATACAGACAAGAACTGCACAGGCTGGGCAGGTCTGGATGGGTTTTGGTGTGTGGAACTCCCAAACTGATGAGATCTCATATTGATGTGGACATCTGAGTATGTATATACAATTTATAAAAATATATATACTCTCTCTCTCTACAAATATACTATTTAATAAATATATAAAAGATATATTGTGTGTCCCCAAACCACAGATACACATAAATAGTGCACATGACACACATATACACTGCATAAACTACACTGGGCAAATACATGTGTTCACACATACATTACACACATGCAAAACATATATGTACAGATCAAGCGGCCTGAAAGGCCACAGTTGGGCTCCCAGAGCTTCCTGGGCCCCCAGTGCTAAATCAGAACAAAGCCTTGAGCAAGCCCCCTGGCTGACCTCCTGACCAGCAAGGGCTCCTCCACCTCCACTCACCTTGTAGCAGCGATACTTGTACAGCACAACCAGGAATATTGTCATGACAACGATGACACTGATCATGATGAGGGTGTTTAGCACCGAGTTGAGCAAGCGCTGACCGATAGAGGGGGTGTCTTCTGTAAAGGGCGTGTAGATTCTGAAGATAAAGAAAAAGGATGACCAGTGCCCTACCCTGACTCTCCCTTTCAAACTCTTTCTACATCTCAATGAAAAGGTTAGACTCTCTCTCTCTCACCCATTCTCCTCCTCTCCTTCTCCATGCCCTTCCCTGGCCACGTGCCCACCATCTTCAGCTAGGCTTTGTCATTCTGCCACCAGGGCCCAGACTTTCCAAGGAATTCACCTGACTCCTCAGTTTAGGCAACTTCAGATTCAGGCTGCTGACTGGCTCTAGTCCAGCAGGAAGGGGAGTCTTTTTCTTTGCTAAGATTGAAACTCAGACTGAAGTTTCTTTAAAATACCTGTGTTTTAGAGGTAAGAGCACCTGTCTTGGGCTCTTATCTCTGCCCTAGGGTTACTCTTCTCTGTGACCTTGGGGAAATGATTTAGCTTCTGGGCCTCAGTTTCCTCACATGTAAAACAAAGGAATTGGGTTATGTCAGAGGTGTCAGACTATTGGGAACAGACTGAAATATAATCAGGAACATTTAATAAAATAAATACAACAGAACATAAATAAGGTCAATATGCCACTTGCAGGTATGAATGAGTGAGCCAGCTTCTATTCTGAGTTGGGCACCATTGGGCTAGATGCCCTATGAGGGCTTTTCCAGTTCTAACAGTCTTATCTCTTTCCACACTAAGCAGTATAAATCTATTAGGTCCATTTATTTTCTCTCTGGCCTCACTCCCAACCCACCACACACACACACACACACACACACACACACACACACACACACACAC
>NW_027187343.1:1380716-1423641 GCF_028583685.1 Petaurus breviceps papuanus | reverse complement strand
CACACACACACACACACACACACACACACACACACACACACACACACACAATTCCCTACCTTTTTACTACCCTTAACACTAACTAGCTATATTAACTCACATTTGGTTAGTCAGTGCCCTTGAATCTTCTCACCCTCCCTAACCACACTGTAAGCTTCCTGAAGGCAGGGGATGTGCCTTTAGATAGGTTGTTTTCTCTTTGCCTTGCAGGCTCTGGTGTAATGTGCTTGCTGTACCCCCCAGGCAGTGAGCAATAAGCAAAGGATCACAGATTTAGAGCTAGGAGGGCCCTCCCTCAGAGGATATCACGTCCAAGTCCTTCATTTTACACTGCCTAGCATCACACAGTCATAGTTAAGTGTGTGAAGCAGGGTGTGAACTCTAAGTGCAGTGCCCCAAATATGCCACCCACCTGCCTCAGTGAGTACCGCACACGCACACATGCACGCACGCACACATTTCGCTAGCCTGGGCACGCCGTATACGGAGCTGACTCACAGCTGTCCATTCTTCTCCGTGTAGAAGCGGACTGACTTAATGGTTGCCACGACAACCACCATGCAGAGAGTGACTGGCACAAACAGCATGATCACGTGCTTCGCCCCGTACTTGAGCGTCAGCTCTTCTTCCTCCTCGTCCTCCTCCAGGCTGCTGCTTCTCGACGAGCCCCTGCTGTCAGGGGTACACTGGTCAGCATCGCCATGGTTACACAGGCTGCCTCGGTGTTTCTGCAGGAGGGTGACAGGCACCATCAATGGCAGCCTTGGATCTCTCCCCCAGCGGGCACTCAAGAGTGGGACCCAAGGAGGATGAGGAGAATCCCTTCTTTTTGTTAAAAACAACAACACACACATTCCCATTCCATGCTCACGACTGTTGGGGAGATGCCGAGAATACAAGGTCCCACTGTGCTCACTGTATGTCAGTTCACCAGCATCACTGACATTCCTGAGGACTGGGGATGGAGAGAAAAGCAAAGAACACAGTCCTTCCTTCAAGGAACACACAGTCTAAGGCTGGAGACAGTATGTAAGTAACAATGACATAACTTCCAATGCATAAATGGCTGTTGAGTAGTTTAAAAGGCTCTTGATTTGGCCGAGTAAAAAACCACCTTAATAGATCTCCTCCAACAAGGTGTCTCCTGTGCTTAAAATCATACACGATTCCTTGAAATATTTATTTTTAAATTTTTATTTATTTGCTTTTTGGAGGGCAATTGGGGTTAAGTGACTTGCCCAAAGTCACATAGCCAGTGTGTCAAATGTCTGAGTCTGGATTTCTCAGGTCCTCCTGACTCCAGGGCCCATGCTCTATTCACTGTACTACCCAGCCTCCCCTCCTTGAAATATCTAACAAAGGTAACTTTGTTTGATGACTCTTTGATTGTTAATGACAAGAAGGGCATAAAGCATGGAGACCTATGCTGGCCAAACATGCAGGCCTCTGTCATGGAGGTTGTCCAGCACAGAGTCCAGATGGAATAAGGAGTCCTCAGAGATGGTGAGGTTTTCAGATGTAATCTACTCTTGACTCCTCAGAGACATTTTTTTTAAACTTAATTTTTGGTTCTTGGTCATGTTTCACCAAAGTTCTAGTTAACTAAGGTGTTAATGTGGTACAAGTTAATGTGGTGAACCTTCAACCTGTTCAAATATCACAGAATGCTGGAGCTGGCAGGGAGATCACCCAGTTCTTAACTTGGGGTCTGTGAGCAGAAAGAACAAAAGGATGGGTACTTCAAAGCAAGGAAGGTCAATATGCTTGTGGGCAGATTCCCCAAGGGAAACTGAGCTTTCAGTGGGGATACTGGGCTCCCTCCTGCCCTTTTCTCCCAGCTCTAGCACCCCTCCCTCCCCAACTTTACAACAGAATCTTCCTTCGAGAGATCAGGCTAAATTTATCAGTGGCCTGCAGCTCCCAAGGGAAGGAAACTGTGTCTCCTTGATAGACACATTTAGTAACCTTACTCATGGAACTGCAGATGATGTGGTTCCCTCTAGAAAATGGACAACATTAAGCCGACATCAGTGGAAAAGTTCATATTGTTATATGGATGCCAACCCAAACTCCAATGTTGTAATGGAAGGAAGGAAGCAAGCAAGCACCTATTATACACTTACTAATACCATGTGCTTTAGCACATGTTGTTGTCTCCTTTGATTCTAACAACCCTGGGAGGCAGGTGTGATGAGGATCCTCATTTTACAGATGAAGAAAGTGAGGAAGACAGGCCTTAAGTGACTTGCCCAGGGTCACAAAACTCGTAAGTGTCTGGGGCTGGATTTGAACTCAAGTCTTCCTGACCTTAGGCTTAATGCTCTATCCACTGTGCTACCTAATTGCCTCAGAATCGTAGTCTCCCAGCCTCACAGCAGGGACCATCTATGCCACGCCTTCTTAATCTTTCTGTGTCAGGGACTCCTTGGACAGAATGGTGAACTATGGACCCTTTTCAAAATAATGTTTTTAAATACATAAAATAAAATATATAGGATTACAAAGGAAAACAACTAAACCTAAGTAAAAATATAATTTTTCTTTCCTGCAAGTTCATGGATCCCCTGAAATTCACCCATGGACACCCTAGGAGTCTGAGGATCCCAGGTTAAGAAGCCCTGATCTAATCCAATCCTTATCTGAACAAAAATGTCCTTTAAAATATCCCCAACAAATCACCCTCCAGAGGTCACTTGAAAACCTCTAGTGATGGGAATTCATGATCACTTTCTGAGATGTGTGACTATGGAGAAGCTGTTCTTCCTGTGGAGTCTCTCCAGCTTTCCTCCCGCACCCTAGCTCTGCCCCCTCAGCCTCCTCGTGGTGCCCTCGCTGCACGTGCACAGGAGCCGCGGCTGGGCAGGGAAGGCAGAGGACGCTGCAGGCTGAATGGACAGCGTCTGCCTACGCTGAGGGGATGACTCACTTTATGTGACTCTGGACAAGTCCCTCTGCCTCCTCTGTGCCTCAGCCTCCTGATCTTTACTAAGACTGGAACAGACAACATTCTGTTGGGGGAAGGCTGAAGCAAGGAACAGTTATTGCATGTTTCCCTCCCCCTTTTAAAAGTGAGAAATCATAAACTATACATTTTTTATTTTTTGCTTTTTAGAGGGCGGATGGCAGGGCAATTGGAGTTAAGTGACTTGCCCAAGGTCACACGGCTAGTTTTGTGTTAAGTGTCTGAGGGTGGATTTGAACTCAGGTCCTCCTGACTCCAGGGCCAGTGCTCTATTCACTGCACCACCTAGCTGCTCCAGACTACACATTTTATAGTAGCAGTAGTTCATATTTATTATAGAGCTTTAGAGTCAGCAAAGCACTTTCCACATTCTCCCTCATTTGGTTCTCACAAAAGCCCCTGAAGGGAGGTACTACTGTTGTTGTGGTCCAGTCCTACTGTGACCTCCTCTGGGGCTTTCTTGGCAAAGACACTGGAGTGGTTTTACCATTTCCTTCTCCAGCTCATTTTACAGATGATGAAACTGAGGCAAACAGGGTGAAGTGACTTTCCCAGAGTCACACAGCTAAAAAGTGTCTGAGGCTGGATTTGAACTCAGGTCTTCCTGACTCTAGGCCTGGCACTCTAGCCACTTGGCCACCTTAGCTGCCCCTGAGGTGCTATTATTATCCTCATTTTACACATGAGGAAGTTGAAACTGAGAGAAGGTAAATGATTTGCCCAGGATCATATAGTTTGTATCATGTAGCTGCCGAAGTGTTCCCCATTAGAATGTGAGCTCCTTTAGGACTGGGACCATGTAATTACCTCTCTTTGTATCTCCTCAGGGCTTAGAATAGTCCCTGGCTAAAGAATTCTTTTAAAACAAAAAACTAGTAATTGCTGCAAGATCAATACGAAGAGTTGTATAACAAAACACTTTATTATTGCAGTCTGGTTTCCTATGGGTCTCTGTCAGGAAGAATTTGAATTCAGGGTTAATCCAGACTCCATGTTCACTGCTCTATACGATCAATCAATCAACAATGTTTAACAAGTCCCTGCCGTGGACCAGGCATGATGCTGTGTGCTTGAGAGCCAAAGGCAAAAGTGAAACTATGGCACAGGGGAAAAAAGCCTGGCTCTAAGATCAAAAGAGCTGGGTTCAAGTCCCACATCTGATGCTTCCTACCTACATGCCTCCCCAGTAACTAGGTCAATTCTCTAGGTCTCCATTCCCTTATCTATAAAGTGAGGGGCCTAGACCAGATGGCCTTGTGGCCCTAGGTCTATGTCCTCAAGAAGCTTATATTTTATGAGGAATAAACAACATATATAAACACATAAGTAAAGACAAAATAAATACCAAGTGTAAGCTGTCTCAGTGAATGGAATAATGATGAGAAAAGTAAAAAAAAAAATTTAAAAAAATATATACACTTACATATATCTATGATTTATGAAAAGTGTGAATTACTGGCTTTAAAACAGATAAAACATGTGCTATATGATTTTGTTTTCTTCAGACATGGTACATTTTATACAAATTGGCATTCCTATGTAAAATTAGGCCAACTAATGGGAAAAGGAATTTAATTTAGCCAGTCAGTAACAGATCTACATTGTACAAAAGCTTATTGTACACATGAAAGTGTATTAACATTTAACAATTAGTTCCTGGACCTAGAAACTAACTGTTATTTTAAAAGAATTCTTCTATCCTTTAGCCAGGGACAGTGTTAAGCCCTAGGGTATTAAAAAAGGCTGGCCTAGCCATAAAAGAACTCCCTTTCTAAGGGGAGAGACAGCACCCAAACAACTATGTGCAAATGAGATCAATATAATGTAAATGGCAGATGATTTCAGAGGGACAGAAGACTGGGGAGGAGGGAGCAAGGAAGGACCAGGACCAGGACAGGCCTCCAGCAGAAGGTGGGATTTGGGCTCAGTCTTTAAGGAAGTCAAGAAAGACAAGAGTAGGAGGTAAGGAGGGAGGGCCTTCCAAGCAAGGGGAGGTTGGGGGGGGGGGGGCATGGACAACAGCCAGTGAAAAGGCACAGATAGACAGACAGAGTGCTATATGTTAGGAACAGCAAGGGCAGTATTGTGGGACTGGATCATAGATGTAGGCAAATCAAATGTAAGAAGACTGGAAAGTAGGAAAGGGGATGTTCTAATTGATCCTGGAGGTAAGTGGGGTAGAGCTGTGCTTTAATTCTGACAGCTGAATGAAGGACAGACTGGAGCTAAGAAAGACTCTGAAGGAGGAAGCCCAAGCAGAAAGTGACCACAATAGTGCAGGTGGTGAAAGCCCTGCCCAGGGTATTGGGATGGAAGGGAGGTTGGAAACAATAAAACTTGGCACCACACTGGCTTTGCAGAGTAAGTGAGAGTGAGGAGCCTAGAAAGACACCAAGGTTTGGAGGCTGGGCCACTGAGGACAGTGGTGCCCTTGGGAAAGTGGAAAGAAGGGAGAGTTTTGGGGAAAGAGAATGAGTTCCCATTTTGGCAAGGTGGAGTTTGAGATGCCCACAGGACACCCAGTTTGAGGTGTCCAGGAGGTAATATGAGACTGGAGGTCAGGAGGGAGGTTAGGGCTAGGTAAACAGATCTGAGAATCATCTTCAAAGAAACGATAACTGAA
This sequence comes from Petaurus breviceps papuanus, assembly GCF_028583685.1. Classification (NCBI taxonomy): domain Eukaryota; kingdom Metazoa; phylum Chordata; class Mammalia; order Diprotodontia; family Petauridae; genus Petaurus; species Petaurus breviceps. Next base: position 1,418,056 of record NW_027187343.1, on the reverse strand, counting down.
CCCATGGCTGCTGATGAGCTCACAGAGAGACTGCAGAGGGAAAAGAAAAAGGGTCTGGGATAGACCCTCAGGAATCATCCCTAATTGGTAGGCATGATCCTAAGATCCAATGCCTACTGGACAGGTCAAACCGGAAGCCCCAGAGACATCTCAGACCATGTGGCACGGTGGGCAGAGTGCTGTACTTGAGTGTCAGAATCTTGCCTCAATTACTAGTCACATGACCTAGGCAAGTCTCTTAACTGCTCTGTTCCTCAGTTTCCTCATCTGTAAAATAAAGGGACTGGCCTCTAAAATGTCTTCCAGCTCTACAGCATAAGCCTATGTTCCCATCATCTTTCCTCTCAAACCCACTCATCTACTAAACTTTCCTATTTCCATCCTCTGGGTTCCCAAATTTACCCTCAGGGTTCTCTTCAATTACTCATTCTCTCTCATCCTACACATCTCATCAGTTGCCAAACCAGGCTTTTTCTGTCACTACAATACATATTGTATTTCTCTCTTCACACGGCCACCACCTTCAGTTACTTTCACTGACTTCCATGTAGGTTCGTTACAAGAGCCACCTGATTTATCTCCCTGCTTCAAGATTCTCCCCGCTCCAACACATGCATTGCACAGTTGCCAAACTGATATTTCTAAAGGACGGGTCTGACCAAGTCTTTCCCTCATCAGTAAAATCCCAGGGTTCCTTATCACTCCTCAGCTCAAACATAAACACTGGGCAAGTCATTTAGCCTCCGGTTGCCTCAGTTTCCTCAACTGTAACACGGGGGTATAACAGCACCCACCTTCCAGGGCTTTTGTAAGGGCTAAATGAGACAATATCTGTAAAGTACTTAATACAGTTTCTGGAACAAAGTAGGGCATAATTAATGAAGATACATATAATGTAAATGGAAGGTAATCTCAGATGGAGAAAGGGATATGTAGTCATAGTACCTGTGTTTCCCCAATAATAAGAAACTGTCTTCTTAATTTTTTTTGAAAGAAAAACACCAGAGGGCTTATTTTCAGGGGAGGGCTTATGTTGTCCTGCCTCAGCTCTCCTCCGCGGCACTGCTCTCAATGGCGCCAGCAAGCAAATCACTGGGGAAGAACAGGATGACTGATGTGCTCACTACTGCAGCTCTGATTGGATGCAGCTCGGAGCGCGGCGTGCGTTTCACTGGGGGGGGCGGGGGACGGTACATACAGAGGGTACCGTAATGTAGCGTGTAGCGCAGGGGATCACCTTCACTACAGTAGCAATCTCAATAGGGCTTATTTTCAGGGGAGGGCTTATTTTAGAGGAATCTTACACAGTAAGGGGAGGGCTTATTTTCGGGATAGGTCTTATTATAGGGGAAACACGGTAGTAAGTTCCCTTCCCCATCTTCCCCTTTAAAATCTTTCACAACCTGGCCCCAAGCTATCTTTCCAGCCTTATATATCACTTCCCTTCCTGACTTTATGACCCAATTAAAAATCCATATTGCTGTTCCTCACATATCATAGTCCATCTTTGGTTCCCCTTGTATATCTACACTGGCTGGTCATTCCAAACCCTGCTTCACAGAAACCCCCTTTTCCTTAAAGACTTTCTTCGTGAAGCCTTGCCTGATCCCCCCAACTGCTAGAGTCCTCCCTCCTGAACAAACTCTATTCATTTTGTGTATATACACACTGTCTACTCCTTTATAGAAAACCTAAGTTTCCTTAGAGTAGAGATCATTCCACTTTTTGACTGTTGAAAAATGCACCATTTTGGCTTATTATAGTAGGATCTTGGAAATGCTTGTGCCTCTGCCGTAACTATGCTTCATGGGCAAGCCCAGGACAAAAAAGGTGGGAGACTGTAAATAGGCTGCTAGGAAAGGACCAAGTGGGGATCCTGATGGATGCAAGAATTTCCATTTTTCAGGTGCAGTAATATAAACATGTTAGCAGTCTACTTAATTATATTAATAGCCTGAAACCAGAGCCAAGTAAAAGAGAGGGAGAAAACCTTTTGCAGCACAAGTATCACTTTCCAGACCACATTCCAACATAAATATTTAGAGGAAGAAGAGGAGGAAAGAGGCAAAGGGTTGATGAACAGGAACAGAAACAATCTAAAATCCACAGGCATTTAAAAAAATAAAGGTTAAAGAAACTGGGATAATTTAACCTGGCAAGAGAAGGCCGAAGGGTGACTTGAGTCATCATATAAAGTTCAATGCAGTTTTCTATGTCCACTGAGAGCAAATGGAAAAGTAAAGCAGAGGGGCAGGAGAGGCCAGACAATTTTTAAAAATTCAGTGATATTTAACAAGCATTTGTTAGGCACCTACAACAATAAGCTAGGCTGTAGGGTTAAGAATGCTGGGGAAACAACCAGTAGACAGGTAAGTAAATATATCAGTAATTTGCTGGGCAGGTAAAGGTATAGTATCAGAGAAAGGCCCCACTAGGAGGCGGCACTAAAGGAAAGTAGGGATTCTGAGAGGCAGAGGGGATGGAGAGCATTTTTGGTCAGAAGGTATTAGTATAAACTTGGGGTTGGGGGGTAGGGAGTAGAATAACAACAGCAACAATTATAATAACTAACATTTAAATAACATCAGCTATGTTCCAGGCACAGTGCTAAGAGCTTTACAATTATTCTCTCACTTGATCCTCACAACAACCCTGGAAGTAAGTGGTATTCTTATCCCCATTTTTACAGCTGAGGAAACTGAGGCAGACAGAGGTTGAGTGACTTGCCCAGGGTTACACACAGTCAGTAAGAGTCTAAGGTTGGATTTGAACTCAGGTCTTCCTAACTCCAAATCTAATATACAATCTGTTGCCTCACTGTAAAACATTATGTGAATATTTATTAATGGTCTTATTTGTTCTAATTTGCATGTTAGCCAACAAAAAGTTTAATCCCAGGCTGTTTTCCTCTTAGCATCTATTAGCTTCTGGGCTGTTCCCTTCCAATACCCATCAATGTTTTCTCTGGGAATCAAACCATTTCAATATTATTCTGAACAACAGATAATCGAGAAGGCAAATGGGTAAGATAGAAAAACAATATCACACTTGTACTAGGTACACTTGAAATGGCTTAAGGTTCTGGTTTATCCATAGTTTAATTGCTTTACCACCAGTCTGGATCATGTAGAGGAGACAGTACATTTCTGGTTTGATTTTTTAAAGGACAACTATCCCAGAAAAGCTGTTCAAAACCTACAACCAGCCAGGTCACCTGCATAGCTGTTCCCCTTTGTCCTAGATGTGGGCCTACCTCTTGGATCTCCTTGTCCCTTTCTTCTGTACAAATCCCTTCATGATAGGACCGAGCTGGGGGGCTCTCTGTTGACATCAGGGATGTCCTCTCATTGCAGACCTCTTCTTCACTGTCTGAATTCATGAATGTAATCATGGTTCACTCCTTGGGAAGAGTCTGAAAGGGAAGGCACAAAAAAATCCATAGAGGCCACTGGGAATTGCAAGAGACTACAAGATTACTTACAGAGGGGAACAGACAGGTCCGAAATGGGCTGTAAAGATGATAACAACCTCATATATAATAGAACAATCACATTTTAAATATCTATAACAGAAATGTCAAGTCAAAAGACTCACCTAAAGGTCTGGGAAAGGATGTTACCTATTGTTCTGATGGTGCACTAGAATCATCTATCTTAGTGTACCTAGGACCCAAGCACAGAGCCCCAGAGAAGGGATATCATAGCACACCAGCTGTATTCTAGGATGATGAAGTAAAATAAATTATCTCAGAGAAGCAAAAGACACTCTAACGTCCACCTTAATGAAAAGAGGAGTTGTTAGATAACACTAAGGCGCACCCTTAACTGCTGACATCTGAATGGGGACATGGAATGCCCTCTTTTCTCAGACCTACAACAGGGCCCTCAAGTAATTCTCAAAGAAAGGCATTCTCTTTCTGCAAACCAGCCTGCATGTCATCAATCTAAGCGACTGGCTTTACAACCCAAGTCCTCTGACTCCAAACTCAGCATCCTTTCCATAGTACCTCACTTTCATTCTCTCTTTTCATCCCAGGGAAGGGAACAAGCATTTATTAAGTACCTACTATGGGCCGGATACTGTGCTAAGAGTTTTATAAATATTATCTCACTTGATCAGCAAGCCCAAGATAGCTGATGGCTTATAGGGTGATGGTTTCTTATACTAGGAAGTTTTACACAATAAATTGGTTATCCTTTGGTTTCTGGCACAAGTTAATCATTAAATTATTATTTTTCCCTAGTGTCTAATAAAAAGCATCATTCTTCCTATTCCTCCTATACCCCAGATCCTCAAGGGATGGGTGACAACTGGCTCCATTCTGAAACAAAAGTCCCTCTTTTTATGACAGCAATCCTTCCAATAATGCTCTATGGCTATGAAATCCATGGAAATCCACAGTGTCTTAGAATTAAACTTAGGAGTCACCTTCAAGTAGGGGCTTTTTTTTTTCAGTAACAAGACAAAGCATGTGGGGGTAGATGGGCCACCAAAAATGGGTGAAGGAGTCCGTAGATTAAAAAATAATAAAAATAAATTGGGGACTACTGACCTATATAGGAATAAGCAACCTTCCACATGAATGCTGCTTCTTGCAAGAGCCAATACAATACTCTTCCTCTTTCCATCACACTCTGAAACAGCATGTGTGAAAGGAGAGGTGGAAAAACATTAAACAAAGACTTGATTAAAGATAAAATGGGAAGGGAAATGAGAGAACTAACTACCAAAACAGGATGAACAAGAGAACAGAGCAGGTAGAAATGAGCATCTTTTTGTCTGAATGTCCCCAGCTAGACCCCAGCATCTTCAGCAGCAGCCTTCCCTGACCCCCCCCCAACTGTTCATGACCTCCCCTCCAAACTATCTTGTCTACGTTTGTATTTATTCCCTTGAAATTGAAGCTGTAGATGTTTTTATGTACATGTCTTGTCTTCTCTCTTAGGATGCAAGCTCCTTTGTGAACTGGGACTGTTTCATTCTTGGTACTCATATCCTCAACATCCAACACATCGGTGAGGCTTAATAAATACTTGTTGACTGACTGATAGTCAGCAATGTCCAGCAAAACAAATTCTGGTTTGATGCCTTTGTGCTGTGGAGATTAGCTCTCAGACCACAACAGCAGACTTACTGAATGGCTTCCAAATGGGGGATGTGCTCATGTGAGTTCTTGAAATGGTATGTTTTCTGTTTTTCTCTGTATGCAGGAATAGGTCTCCTGATGTGCATCTATGTGCAAGACATCATCTACGTGCAAGATATTGTGCTATGTACTAGATGTCATAATTTCTCAACCTGCAGGAGACTGGGAGTGACAGGAAGGACACTGGATTTGAAGGCAGAAGCCCCACTACAGACTGTATTACAAGTCAAATATACCTCTCAGTCCTCAGGGGATTAGAATAGATGACATCTAAAAGTTCTTCCTGGGTCTAAATCCTATGAGTCAAAGCATAGGGAAACCTCAAAATATAATGTTGATGTGATCTTCTTTTCTCCCTTACCCTACTTCAATTCAACATAAAACATAACATATTTTTCTCACTCACCCAAACACAAATAAAATGTGTACTCCAATCCTTCCCCAAAATTATATACATACATGTATTCAAATTATATACATACATATGTACAACACACATGTGTATATGTATATATATATATAAGTACAGTTAAGTAAAGAAATATAAATTATATCACACACACACACACACACACACATACAACCTGCGCTTCTGATGTGTTTCATGTCATAGTGTAAAGAAAAATGGATTTGGAATTAGAGAGGTCCTTGATTCAACTGTGACCCTGCTACGTACTTTATTATATGTCCGTGGGGGAATCATTTAAATGTCTCTGAGTCTCAGAAATTACACAGGATAATCTCTCTAAGGTCCTTTCCAGATTTAAATTCTTTTTTGTTGTTGCTTTTTTGGAGGGGGGAGGGAAGAGCAATTGGGGTTAAGTGACTTGCCCAAGGTCACACAGCTTCCAGTTTTAAATTCTAAGAGACTATCATAAACATGGGATTTTTCTGGTACCCTCTCACCTGTGATTATTACAATGTAAAAGCATGAAAAGCATTAGAGTTGTACATAAGCAGAAAATACTCCTGAATTACAGACATTCACAGTCAACTGTCTGGGAACAACTCCTGGCTCTCCCATGGGCATATCAAATTCAACAAGGTCCAACCAGTACTCATATTTCTCCTTAAACTTGTCCCTCCTCCACACTTCTCTACTTGTGTTGAGGCTACCACTATCCTTCTGGTCACCTGTGTGTGATTTGTTTCTGGTTCCCGTTCCCACCCTCCCCATCTACCCAATCAGTTGCCATGTTTGGGGGAGTCTAACTCCATAACAGGTGTCTGTCCCCTTTTCTCCTCTCCTACTGCCACCTGAATTCAAGCCCCACCTCCGCACCTCTCTCCCAGACTACTCTTACAACCTAACTGAACTCCCTCTCATTCTCTCTCTCATATCCATCTTCCACATAGCTGCTAAAATGATCTTCCTGAAGCATGGGTCTGACCACATTGCATCATGTCTCAAAAACATTTCACACTACCCTACTGCCACCAGAATAAGTGCCAACTCAGCCTAGTAGTTAAGGCCCTTTATAAATTGGCTCTTACCTTCCATCAAAAGATATCTTGCTGAGCCAACACCAGGTCTCCTCTGGAGGGAAAAGTGTGAAAGGTTCACTGGCAATCTCTAGGCCATGGGGAAAGGTGGCAGAATGACCTCTCATTAGTTGGGTTAGCCAGGGAGAATAGCCAGCACGTAGCAGGTTCCTCAGGGAGGAGGAAGGGAAGCCTCTAATCCCTGTGGGGTAGCAGCAAACAATCTCATTAGGTCCAAGCCCGGGGGAGAGGTCCTTGCCTAGTCTACCTAGCAAACTATTCTGAAGGATGGAAGAGAGGAAAATCACAGGATTAAGAGCTGGAAATCTTGACAAGGGCAAGAACAAGTCTTTGTATCCCTAGCACCCAGCACAGTGCCTGGCACAGAGTAGGCACTGATGAATACTTTGTGGATTGACTGATTAGTGATCAACTAAACAGCATCATTTTATAGATTAAGACACTGAGGCCCAGAAAGAGATTATTTCCTTGAGAGTGGCAGAGATGAGACTAAATTGGGGATGGAGTGGGTCCAATGCTCTTCTCACTGCCCAAGTACTTTGCTTTCCAAGGTATAGCTAAGTTTTCCACAGTGCCCAGAAGTCCTTGGAGAAAAAGTCACTCAGACAGTGTACAATTTGTAAACAACTCTGCCAAGCAACACCACAAGATGCTTGTCTACTCCAAGCTTTGCTGATGCACAGAAGTAATCCAGGGGGAAGGTGGGGGGAATTCTGTGGCTCCCAAACAGGTAGGGATAAGGCTGTGCAACTGACACACCTGGTAGAGGTAAAGAGATATCTAAATGAGGAAATGAAGATTCTAACCAGCTCCTCCCTTCCATGATCCTTCTGCAAAGCCCATTTATTTGACTTACAGATGGCAGCAGGCTCCAGTTACCTGACACTTATCTCAAAGCTAAGGCAGGGCCAGGTGGTGGAGGGCTGAGGGGAGGGGGGAAAGAAAACAAACAAATCAAGTCTGACCAGGGCACTCAGGGCTACATCGGGAAAGCCTCCTTCCCACAGTAACCTAAACCACTCAGCAGAACAAGAACATTTTTGCTGAAACCTGCTCTGGTCCTGGAACCTTTTAAAGTAAATATCGATAGAAAACACCCCAGTACTGGGTCTCATTATTCAGGTGTATCTGGCTGAAAAAGCTGAATGAGCAAATCTGGCAGAATTGTTCCTTCTGACTTGCAGAATTTTAGCAAACCTGCTTAGGCCTGCAGTTCCCTGCGGTTATAATGAAACCCAGTGACCCACTTTCCTCTTAATTCCTGTTTTATTTAGATCCAAAATGAGCTTCATGGAGGAATGCAAAGGAGGTCTGCCCTTAAATTTGAAGGCCAAACGACAGTGGGACTGGCAACATGTCAAACACCCTATGGAGAAAAGCAGTGCCTCGTGGGAGATGTGAATTACTGCTCTAAAAGCAAATTTGGAACACTGGATATTAAGTACTTATGCCGTCTCACTTGAGTCTGCAGCATGGGGAATAGGTTCAGGGTCCCTGTTTATTTAAGAAAGCAAACAAAAACAGCCTGGCTTAAGTTGACAGGGGGTGGAGGAGTACAAAAGGTTCAAAAGCTGTCACAGAGCAGCCACGAAGTTATCATTACATGAGAAAAGATTACTGCTTTGCCTTTATGAGTATTTCCTTTGACCAAAGGCTGAGTACTGCTCTTAGAAATCACGGAACATCATCCCCTTCCATAACCCTCCTCACCCCAGGACCACAGCCTGTCCTTGGCAACGTCTTCAATCGTCTTGGCTGCTATCTATCAAGTCACACTTGATTGAGTGCTCATGGAACCAGCCTGGACAACTGCTTTTCCCACAATATGGCTGCTGAAAGTGAGATGGTTCTGGCCAAGGGTGGTGGTGGGCCCTGGAGTTCAGAGTTAGGCCCACAGCAGAGCAGCTCTGCCAGCCCATGTAATGAAACACTCCTATGGCAGTCATCGGCCCTGGTCCGTCCCCAGAGTGGCCAACTAGGTTAGGAGATCAGGAAGGCCTTAATTGTTAGACAAGGTAGGAGCAGGCTGAGTTATCTCACAGGGAAATCATGAGGGATCTACTGGCCTACTATAGCAATCAACTGCCCCTTAGGTCCTTAAGTAGTCTTCATTATAGCATCTTTTCTGGCCTTCAATTTTCTTGTCTTATCTAGGAAAGTGATACTTAAAAAATAAAAGATAAAAGCATTTCCCGCCCCACCCCTCCCATATTTTACTGTATTTCCTAGTGCTATGGAGTAGGGCGGGGGAGGAATTTTTTTCCCCAAGTAGTTATGAAGAATTCAATCCTATGAACATCCCTTAAATGCCAGAGACACAAAAAAGAAAAAATAACTTTGACTCTGCTCTTAAGTAGCTACCATATTCTAAATTACATAAGAAGAGAGACCAGAGCATTGGCTCTGAAGTCAGAAGACCTGGGTTCAAATCCCACCTCTGACACTGACTACTTTTGACCATGGGCAAGTCAGATCACCTTTCTTGGCTTGGTTTGCCCACTTGTAAAATGAGGAGTTTTCCATCTCTGCATCTATGGCCCTATGATCTTTGTATTAGTCCCACTGACTAGCACAAATGCTCTGCAAAGAGCAGGCCTTTAATAAAGGTTTGTTGTTTTTTCCATTCTGATGGGAGGGTGGAGGGAAGGAGCCCTGGGTATGACATGTATACACATTTAAGGACATGAAAAACACCAGAAGCCAACAATCCAAAGTCCATCTGTCCATCCCCCACCCCACCCCTCAAAGAGACATTGGGGAAAAATTATGAATTTCTTTTTTTTTCTGACTGGAGACATTTGCAATAGAGAGGGAAGTAATGAGGAGTGGACACACATTAGCAAGTAGAAGAAACATGCTGGGGCCGCTGGAGAATTGCTCTCGCCGACAAAAGTGAGGGATCTCTGATTTACAAAATAATAAAAATAGCTGACACTGAAATAGCGATTTAAAGTTTTCAAGATATATTATATACTTTCTCTCACTTGATCCTCTCAATAACCCTGTGAGGAAAGTACTGTAATTTTTATCCCCATTTTACAGAGGAGGAAACTAAAACTCTGAAAGTCCTCTGAAAGGCTGTTAAGTGATTTCCTCAGGGTCACTTATCTAGTAAAATGTCTAAGGCAGGCTGTGAACCAAGGTCTTCCTCTCTCCAAGTCCAGGGCTTTATCCAACATACCAACATGAGTCTTGTACAATTAATGGCATCAACCACTGTCTTGTCTCCACCTCCACCCCCACCCCCACCCTTCCACCCCTCCAGAAAGAGGTCATCCTCCTCAGTTCCTTGTGAGCTCAGCCGGCTGACAGAACCACAAAGAATCCCTGAGATCAGCTAGTCCAACCCCTTTGCTTTATACATGATGAAATTGTGGCCCAGAGAGGCTCTTGACTTCTCTGAAGTCACTGAGATACAAAGTGGCCCACTACAAATACAGCAGTTTTCCCACTATAACATACCACCCCTTTACCTGGTCCATGGCTTGATAAGGAATGAGTGAGGCTGGAAGGCCAAGGGTTTCCTCAATCTACAATCTCCTCTCCCACCCACCCCAAGTCCTAGTACACTTCATGACCCATCTCCTCTTCATCGCAGCACTTCTATAAGGACTGACTGCATTCACATCCCCCTAGAATGCTGAGCCCCCATGGGGGGGAAGGGTGGGGACAGCTTTCTTAAAGGATCCTGGAATGAAAGAACATATGTCTATGGAATAGATGCTCCTGTATCTCAATGACAGCACAGCGGTGAGAATGGGAAGGGAATGAGCAAGGGAACATCCAGGTGGCTGCTTTCACCACAATCACATTAAGCAAAGCTGCTTCTTCTGGCTGTGTTATCTTTAATATTCAAAGCAGTATTTCCCTGTTGGGAAGTCAGACTATTTTTAATCTCACTTAATGTAAAAGACCCATTGAGGAAGACAAGGCTCCCAGAAAGTCTTCAGAGTGCCTGGTTTGTTTATCCAAGCCCTTGTCTGTCACTGAAGGTCACACAGTCTCCTTAAGGACAGAGAACAGTCCTGTGATTTCACTGGTGGAGAAAATGCACAGATTAGGAAACTCCCTTTACCAATGCAGATCAGTACCTTCTCTGCAATTTGTAGTCTCAGAAGGGTTTCCTGGAGCACTGGAGAAAGGGTTGAGTGACTTGCCCAGGGTCACACAACTAATCTGGGTCAGAGGCAGGCCTTGAACCCAAGCCTTCCCTCTCCCAGGGTAGCTTTCTAATCACTAGGCTATGGTGCCTCTCACTCAGTGAGCTCCCTGCTCCTTTGATGCTCCTGGGCAACAGAGCCCAGATGCTTTTACACTGACCCACATTTCTAGTAAATGCCAGTGAATATATAGGCCTGCCTTGGACATGTAAGATAAAATATGTAAGTGCTGGCCTACTCCAACAGCTTCTGCATCCCTGGGAGGACTGGAAAGAGGGGAGCTCTTCTCTAAGATGTTTTCATGGGATCTAGAGCCTGGAAGGAGCTGGAAGCAGCCTTGGAAGTCACTGAATCCAACACTGCTCATTTTGCAGATAAGGAAACTGAGGACCTTACCGCTCAAGGCAACTCATCAAGGCCATAAAGGCAGTAAAAGTGGAAAAGTCAGCATCTGAACCCAGGGCCTCTAACTCTAGATCCAACAGCCTTCCACTGCATCCATGCTGCCTCCCCATCTCTTCATCTTTCATCTGTTTGTGGCCCTCCTCCTAGTTGCAGTCTTTTTAAAGGCAGATTTTACCAGGGCCTGGAGTCTGTAAAACAAAGGGATTGTCTCAGAAAAAATAAGGGATCAAAGGACTGGAAGCTGGAAAGGGTACACAGTCAGAGAGAGATTTTGGTCCTGAACGCTTCATTTTACAAATGAGGTAGCTACTGCTACTGGTGTCAGGTGCAGCAGACAGAGTGCTGGACCTAGACTAAGAGGACCTAAGTTCATACTAGCCTCAGACACTAGCTGTGTAACACTGGACAAGTCACTGAATTGTGGTCTGCCTCAGATTCCTTATCGGCAAAATGGAGATAACAGTAGCTACTTCCCAGGCTGTTGAGAGGATAGATGAGATACCTGTAAAGAGTTTCACAAACTGCAAGTGTTGTATAAATGCTAACTATTAGGAATACATGAGGCCCATGAGTGATGTGACTTGTTTAAGGTACTACAGCTAATGACAAAACTAGAATCTGAACCCAGGTATCCTGAATTCCAAGCCTATGTTATTTCCTATACCATCACTGCCTAAATAATTGCTAAATTCCCTTTCAGCTTTAACAATCTATAAATCCATTACATTTTCCCAAAAAGGATATTGCGTCATCTGTATAATGAAGGACCTGATTTAGATGATCCCCAAGGTCCCTTCAGGCTCTGACATTCTGTGGTTCTCAGATTTTAAGTTCTTCCTTTTCATTGATTTTGAATGGCTGTTTGTTCCTGATGCTGCCATGGATTCTGCTTTACCAGTAATAGTTCACTGGATCCCAGTGGTCTGACCTTAACACTTAGCAGAAAATTCTTGATGCCTAGACCCCAGTTGGCAAATCTAGTGGGGTTAGGGGAAGTTACTCAAGAGCCTGCGAAAACATATTCTGGGCAGCATCCTAAAGGGAGTTGTACCAGTAAGTGCTTCCCTCAGCAGGCATCTAGACCATCCCAGTTGCAGAGAATACTCTTCCCCCAGGCTATGACATTCCTCTGAACAGCAAGGGAATCTTGCAGAAGCAGCTGATGTTCCACAAGCCCCAGAAGGAACTAACATTTATAACCTGGAAATCCTAGTTCCATTTCTGACTCTAATTCTGCCGCATCTCCATTTCTAATTCTATTTCTGTCTCTGTTGCTAACCCTAATTTCATTCAATCTCAATTCAAAAAGCATTAAAAAATTTTTTTGCATCTTATTTTTTTAATACAATTAATTTATTTTTAGTTTTCAACATTCACTTCAATAAGATTTTGGGTTTTTAATTTTCTCTCCCTCCTTCTCCTCCCCTTTCCCCAAGAAGGTGTGCAATCTGATATAGGTTTTACTTATACATTCATATTAAATATATTTTCACATTAGTCATGATGTAAAGAAGAATTAAAACTAATGGGAGGAACCATAAGAAAGAAGAAACAAAACAACAAAAGAAAAAGAGAGCAAATAGTATGATTCCATCTACATTCAGACTCCAAAGTTCTTTCTCTGGATATGGATAGCATTTGCTATCGTGAGTCTTTTGAAGCTGTCTTAGGTCTTTGCATTACTGAGAAGAGCTAAGCCTATCAAAGTCAGTCATCACACAATGTGACTGTAACTGTGTACAATGTCCTCCCGGTTCTGCTCTCCTCACTCACATCAGTTCACATAGGTCTTTCCAGGTTTTTCTGAAATACACTTACTCATCATTTCTTATAGCGCAATAATATTCCATTACAATCATATACCACAACTTGTTCAGCCATTCCTCAATTGATGGACATCCCCTCAATTTCCAATTCTATGTCACCACAAAAAGAGCTGCTATAAATATTTTTGTCCATGTGGGTCCTTTCCCCATTTTTATGATCTCTTCGGGATACAGACTTAGGAGTGGTATGGCTGGGTCAAAGGTCAATAAGCATTTATTAAACTCCTACCATGTGCCAGGCAGAGTGCTGAGCTACTAGAGATACCAAGGAAATAAACAAAGAGGACTCCTGGGGACGGAGTCAAAATGGCAGGTTAGAAACAGAACTTCCCAGGGCTCTGGCTCTCACCTCCTCCAATTCATGTAAAAGGTGACTCTGAAGAAACTTTGGAGCTACAGAACCCAAAAAATGACACAGAAAAGCTAACCTCCCACTGAGGACAGCCTGGCAGGCCAGTAGCAAACAGCCAACACAGCGACCCCGGCCGTATGGAGCCAGAGATTTTAGCCCCAGGGCAGGCCTGACCAGCCACAGGCTGGAGGGACTTCAGATCACTAGCAGCTGTGGCAGTTTACAGAATTATCAACACACAGATGCTAAGGACAAAGTGAGAGGTCAGTGCAGTGTGGACTTTGGGATCCAGTAGGTGGGAGTGCGGTTGGCCTCTGCCCCCAGGGCAAGAAGCTGCTGAGGAGCCATGGCCATGCAGCCACCACCACGTGGCAGCTTCGGCTCCTGGTCTGCAGTTTGTAGGGGGACCAAGCGACCAGTCTGAGGGGTAATTGCTCTTGCTTTAACCTGCTTGGATCTGGATTGCAGTCTGGAGTACAGGTCCTGAGGTGTGAGACCAGCTTGCCAGAGTGTGTAGAGGCTTTAGAGAGGGCACCCAACTAATACCTTTGGCAGCTGAGAAAACCCCAGCATTTGGTACGAAGCTCCTCTGTCTAGTAGCAGAGTCCTACTGTGGAAAAAAAAAAGTCAAGTAACTGAGTGGCAACATGAGAAAAGTAGGGAAGCCAAGTAAAGAGCAACCCAACTTTACACTCCTTTTTGGGGACAAAAAGGATCAAAGCATGGAACAAGAGGAAGACAACGAAGTCAGAACTCCTGCACAAAAGCTTCCAAGAAAAATACGAGATGGTTACAGGTCATAGAGGACCTTAATAAGGATTTTAAAAATCAAATCAGAGAAGTGGAGGAAAAATTGGGAAGAGAAATGAGAACGATGCAAGAAAATTATGAAATGAGAGTCAACAACCTGACTGAAGAAAACACCTTAAAAAACAGACTAACTCAAATGGCAAAACAGGCTCAAAAAGCCAATGAGGAGAAGAATGCCTTAAAAAGCTGAATTTGTCAGATGGAAAAAGAATCTCAAAAGCTCACTGAAGAGAATCATTCCTTCAGAATTAGACTGGAGCAAACGGAAGCTAGTGACTTTATCAGAAATCAAGATACTATTAAACAGATCCAAACAAATGAAAAAAAAGAAGGCAATGTGAAATATCTCACTGGGAAAATCACCGACCTGGAAAATAGATCTAGGGGAGATAATTTAAAAATTATTGGACTACCTGAAAGCCATGGTCAAAAAAAGAACCTAGAAATCATCCTTCAAGAAATTCTCAAGGAAAATTGCCCTGATGTTTTTGAACCAGAGGGCAAAACAGAGGTTGAAAGAATCCACCTATAACCTCCTGAAAAAAATCTCAAAAAGAAAACTCCCAGGAATATTATAGACAGGTTCCGGAGTTCCCAGATCAAGGAGAAAATATTAAAAGCAGCCAGGAAGAAACAATTTCAATATTGTGGAAACACAATCAGAACAACACAGAATCTGGCAGCTTCTACACTGAGGGATCGAAGGCTTGGGATATGATGTTCCACAGGTCAAACGAGCTGGGATTAAAACCAAGAATCACCTACCCAGCAAAAATGAGTATCATGTTCCAGGGGAAAATATAGTCATTCCATGGAATAGAGGACTTTCAAGCACTCTTGATGAAAAAACCAGAGTTGAATAGAAAATCTGACATTCAGATACAAGAAGCAAGAGAAGCATGAGAAGGTAAACAGGGAAAAGAAGTCATAAGGAACTTATCAAAGTTGAACTATTTACATCCCTACATGGAAAAACAATAATTGTAACTTATGAAACTTTTCTAAGTATGAGAATAGCTGAAGAGAATAGAAATGTGTATGTGTATAGATATACACACACACACATATATATATACATATACACACACACACACATACATATATATGTCTATATAGGAGGGTATATGGGCATATGAATACATATGTGAGTGTGTATATATATATGTGTGTGTGTGTATGTACAGGTATACATAGAGGGCACAGGACCAATTTAATAGGAAGTGATGATACTTAAAAGGTGATATTAAGAGGTGAGAGAGGAATATAATGAGAGGAGATGGGGAGAGACAGAATGGGGTAAACTATTCATATAGAAGAGGCAAGGGAAAATGGTTACAATGGAGGGGAAGAATAGGAAGGCAAAAGGGAATGGGTCAACCTTATTCTCACTGAATTTGGCTTAGGGAGGGAATGACATACACACTATATAGGGTATCTCACCCTACAGGAGAATAGGGGGAAGGGGATCAGAGCGGGGATGATGGAAGGGAGGGCAGGCTGGGGGGAGGGAACTTGGAAGCACCCACTTTTGTCTATCTTTTTTTTATATATATTTTTTCATTTTTCAAATGCTTTATTGACTTCTGATTTACATCATTCATTTCCTCCAGATTTTAGTTACAAATATTCTCCCCGTTTTTCCCCTACCCACCACCCTAGAATAGCAGTCCCACAGGATATCCCCTCCTCCAATCTGTTCTCTCCCATATTTTCTTCTATACCCCTTTCGCCTTTTCCAGTGGATCTCTATGCCCCAGTGCCTGTATATCTTATTTCCCAATTACATGTCAAATAGTATTAATAATAGTATATATTTATAAATATATATATAAATATTTGATTTTTAAAACTTTGAATTCCAGATTCATTTGCTTCCTCCCTTGTCACCAACCCTTACTGGGAAGATAAGCAGTTCAGTATAGGTTTTACCTGTGTGGCTAATGCAAAACAGTAACATAGTAGATATATTGTAAAAGACTGACTATATTTCTCTCCCTCCTATCCCACCTCCCACTGGTTCTATTCTCTACTTTGATCCCATCCCTTTCCAAAAGTGGGGAAGCACCCACTTTTGAAAAGGGACAGGTCTTTTGCAATATATCCACTATGGAAATATTTTGCATAGCTACACATGTACAACCTATACTGAATTGCTTATCTTCCCATTAAGGATGGGTGACAAGGGAAGAAGGAAATGAATCTGTAATTCAAAATTTTAAAATCAAATGTTTAAAAAAATACATATGTATACTATTAATATTATTTTACATGTAACTGGGAAATAAGACATACAGGCACTGGGGTATAGAGAACCACTGTGCCCTACTGGAAAGTCAGAGGGAGTATGGGAGAAGATGTGGGAGAGAGCAGATTGGAGGAGGGGATATTTTGGGGTGGTAGGTAGGGGAAAAATGAGGAAAAAATTTGTAACTCAAAATCTTGCAGAAATGAATGATGTAAACTAGAAGTTAATAAAACATTTGATAAAAAACAAACAAAAAACAGAGACGACTCCTGATCACTATTTGATTTCATACAGAAAGTTTAATAGGAGGACCAGGCACATCAATTGACATATAAAATATTCTTGGCCTTTCAAGATATTTTAAAATTCCAGTCCTTCTAGATTTTTAACCTAAATAAGCTTTTTTTCAACAGAAAGTCATTTTGGCTGCTAAATTGAATCCATGTAAAGAATCATAGGCTTTGGAGTTTGGGGAGCCCTTAAAGATCATCTAGTTCAGAGATATTAAACACTTGCAGCACAGGGCCCCTCAACACTCCCTGAAGGAACCAGATGAAAATGTTTATCAAAACATTTGTGGAAATATTTATCAAAATAAATAAAAATACAGTAAGAAATAGATGTTATATTTTAAAACTATGTCAATATGTGGTTGGCAGGGATTCTTATGTATGGATTAGTGGCCCATTTCTGTTTGAGGCCACTCCATCATTCAGGAAGAATATTTATTAAGCATCTACTATGTGCCAGGCTCTGTGCCACATGCTGGCGATATAAAGACATAAACAAATCATTCTTGGTCCTTGGTATGCTTACATTCTACTGGGGGAAACAATGTATGAATTTACAAAGTACAAATACAAAGTAACTGAGAGAAGAAGGAAAAGACCAATTCTCTCATTTTGTAGATGAAGGGTCCGAGGAGGGTTGGGAAGCCACTTGCCAAAGCTCATAAAACTAGTTAATAGAAAAGCCAGGATTGGAACTGAAGACCCCGACTCCTAAGACTGTGTGCTTTTCCATTCACTAGGCCACACTGGCACTCTAGTTTCTAAAAAAAAAAAAATTATTTTAAAAATTCTTTGTGGGATAGACTGAGCTAGACTCTTTTGAGATCACAATGGCAGTACTATCTGGTGAAAGAGAGAGTGGAGTAGAAAGAATGCAAAAGACCTCAGTTCCAGACCCAGCTTGGTCCTCTACTATCTTTGCGATCTTGGACGAATACACTTAACAAATTTGAAAGCCAGTGTTTCTTATCTGTAAAATGGGATAATGATTGACCTGGTCTTAGCTCTTAGGGTTGTTGCTTTAAATAAGCTAATGTGAAAACTCTAAAAAATGAAACAAGTGATATACAATGCAACATATTATTATTAAGAAGCAGTCAAGGTGGGACGAGTTTGGGAGCCTCCAGTCTGAAGGAAACTAAGCAGGAGGGGGTATTGGGCAGGAATATGGAATAAAAGAGCTGAAAGGGGGGTGATAATCAGCCCTGCGCCCTCAGGAAATGATAAATGGCAACCTCTGGGTGTTTTTCCAAAAACACAGGAACAGAGGGCTAACCTTTCGCAAGCAAAACATGCAAATTGCCATCTCCAGGGAAATTAGTATTTCCAGTCCAAATGGCAAAAACTTTCCTGAAGAATACCAACTTGCTAACATGCCCATAGCACCACCTCAACTAAACAGTCATAATAGCCCTTACATCTAATTATGGATATTCAACTCCTTGAAGACTGTTCAGCAAGACAACCTGGCAGAAGATAAAACTTGGGGTTGGGAGTAGGGATACCTAGGTTCCTTGGGCTGTTCATGCAACACAGAATTAGCAGTGTTTCACCACTTGGTCCTTAGAAAGTCTGCCTCAAGGGGAGCAGAAATATTGTGTTCACATGATTACAAATCACTGACTCATGACATGCATTTCAAAGAAAGGGAACTTGGGTCTCATGTCAATGACATAATTTGTGCAGTGATTTTAAATCCTCCTTGAAATATCAGGCAGATGGAGACTGCCTGGGTACTCAAGTCCCTAGAGAAAGGACAGGTTATGTGCACAGAGGACACTTCAAGGAGAGACAATAAAGTGAACCACTTGGGTTTCCTTGTTCTGAATAAAGTCTGCTCTGCAGGCTGACTAGGCACAAAGATTGAGGTTGCTCAGGGTCTTCATCTAGAAAGTAGGGATCACTGAATGGCAGAAAAGTGTCAATGAGTTTCCATGGAAAAATGGTAAACATTAGCAAGGAATTGTTTAGAGGGGTCCCAGAGGATCAACACTCCCTATTATGCTGAACCAGATCAAAATGTAATTGGGAAATATTTAACAAAATAAACAAAAAAGACAATAAAACACAGATAACATTACATTTTAAAACTAAGTCAATATGCAGCCTTAGAGATCTTTATGTATTGTTCAGCGGTCCCCTTCCTATTTGAGTCTGACATCAGTGGATGTCAGGAGAGGGTCCCTGGAGTCAAGAAAGCCTTCGTTTAAATCTTACCTCTGACAAAAACTAGTTGTGAGACTTTGGACAAGTACCTTAATCTCTCAGTGCCCCCCAAGCAATCCTCTAAGACAATCAGTGGCAGGGATGGGGAAGAAAGAAGAGATGGAATCTGCCATGTGCATCAATGGAAGGAGTTTCTGCACCAGGAGTTTCTCAAAGCCCATGTCTGAACATTATGTGTGTTTGAATTTGTGGGTGTAGTGGTTTAATAGGATGACAGATTCATAGATAGAGAAGAGTATGACATTATCTAGTTCAATGTCCTCATTTTGCAGATGAGAAACTGAGAACCTTTTAGTTAAGTCTTGAGTTTCATAGCATCAAACATCTAGAGTCCATCTAGTCTAATCTTGTTTTGCGGATGAGGAAACTGAGGCTAAGGGAAGTCAAGTGACTTGCCCAAAGTCACACAGGTATTCAAAGGTACAATTTGAACTCAGATCTTTGAACTCCAGAGCTGTCCATCCACAGGACACAGGCCCTCCGGTGCCAAACCTAGCACTCCTTCCACTCTGCCTTCTTCAGAACAAATTCTAGGGGCAACATTCTACCTAGCTCAAATGCTCAGGCTTACACAAATGGAGAATAAATCCCATCACTGCAGAAATCAAATCTACTTCCCTTTTCTCCACCACAATTTCTGGTATAATTCTAGTTACACAAAATGTACCCCACAACACTATCAGCTTGCATACAAACATAAACCATTAGACATTTTGCTACAACTAATATACTTGAGGGCTATATGGACTATATGTATTTTAAAATAATAGATATCTTAAAACATGTATTTTTAAAGGAGTTATAGAAAATAATGCAGAGTGAGAAAAGGAAAACCAGGCACAGTGTTCTAAAAGACCTGCTCTGCAGCCTAGCACACACATATCTATTGTATACGCACTCATAAGGTTCTTAAGAGTTAGACTATTAATGATGCATAAGATTACTTTTCATTGCAAAGCTGAAAATAAGCCCTTCTGTGCTACCTTTGCACATGAACTCCCCAGGCACGACCCAGAGAGGCAGCAGGCCCAACTTGGCTACTGCTAAAGGCCAATGAGTGAAAATGGGAAAACATAAGGCGTGATTGAACAAACCCAACCGGTTCTCTTTACCAAGAGGAAGTGGAAACCCTTCACCAAGTCTTATGACAGTCTTATGCACGGTCCCTTTAAACGCACACTACGGCCCAACACAGAGGAGTGCACATGAGGCAGGTGGACTTTGGGGACGCAGAGACCTGCGGCCAGCTGTGCTCCACTCATACCTGGGCTACGGGTGGGAGGTGGGCCTGGGCAGCCCTCCCCCGCAGCGCAAGGGTCCGGCGTTCACAGTCAGATTGCTTGGCACGCTCCCTGGTAGCAGAGGCTCCCAGGCCCTGCGTGAGGATGCAGTGCTAGGCACCCAGCGCTGCCCTATCCCTCTCCCTCAGCCCGGGGTGCTGCAGGGAAAGGGAAGCGAGACAGAACAGCAGCCGGGAGGCGCGCGCAGCCAGCTGAGCACCCGGGCCCCATAACGAGCACGCGCGTGCGCGCACGCGCCGGACCCCGGGCCGCAGGCCGAGCACGCGCGTGCGCGCACGAGCCGGATCCCGGGGTGCCCGCTCCTCCTGAGGGAGGAGGGTGCGGGGGGGTGGGGTAGGGCGTGGATTTTCTCGGAGACAGGGCACGGCAGTCGCCCACTCTCCCAGCCCCCACTCACCTGCTCCCAGAGAAGCGCCCAGGCGGTGTTTACCTAACTCTCCCGGTAACCGAGCCAGCCCCAGCCCAGGGCCGAGGCACCACCCCCGGCCCGGCCCACCCCTCCCGGCACAGGGAACCCAACTGCGCAGCTCCCATTGGCTGGTCCCGAGGGCCCCGCCCAGAGGCTGGGGGGCGTGGTCATACTTGATCACAGGCCAATTGCAGCCGGAGGCGGGGCGAAGCGGAGCCAGTGGGCTCGAGGATGCCGGCTTCCTCCGTGCAGTGGGTTACTGCGGGAGCCTCCGAAGCTCCCGTGTAGGGGCAGCACCAACCTGGGCAACAAGTGTCTGAGGTTTCTCAGCCGGTGCCATTGCCAGGCCCTAGCTGGCCCGAATCCCAGGTCAAGCAGGCACTCAGCAAAGAGCCTAGCACGTGGTAGGCATTTAATGAAGGATGATGGGCTACTGGGTGGCACAGTGGGTAGCATGCCAGGCCCGGAGTCAGGAGGACTCGTCTTCATGAATTCACACCCATCCTCAGTCACTTACAAGCTGTGAGAGTCTAGACAAGTCAGATTTCCTTCCCTGTTGTTAGCTCCTTCTGAGATTACTTCCATCCACTCTGTCTTGTGGTACTTAGTTACTTCTATTAGAATGTAAGCTTCTGGAGAGCAGGATTTGTTGTTATTTTTGCTATCCTCTGTATTCCCAGGGCTAAACATAGTATTTGGCACAGAGCAAACACTTAATAAATGCTTGTTGACTGACTAAATGACTGTTTCCTCCCTCTCCTTTCCCTTAATGAGACTATTAGATTTTTTAATTTTGCTGCCAATGTCGGCACCTCTGTGTGATTCAGTAGAAAGAACGTGAACTGAGAACTCAGGAAAGATGGGTTCACTTCCCAGCTTTTCTGCTAACTAACTTTGCAACTCTGGGCAGATAACTTAATTTCTGTAAGCGTCAACTTCTCCACGTGTATAAACAAGGAGACTAGATTGGATATTCTCCTTTCCAGTCTTAACTGCCTATGATACAATAACAATAACTCAAATTTGTATATTAGTTTAAAATTTGTATATTTGTATTTAAAATTTGTGTATTAGTTTAAAACCAGTTCTCTTGAGACTTTACCAGACTATATATGTTAGAGAAATCATTCCCTTATCTTCTGCTTGGTCTTTATAGAGCTCAGTCTCTGATTGCAAAAGTCAATGCAAAAAAAAAAAAAAGCAAAAAAAAAAGTCTGTCTACTTCATGGAGGAGGAATTCATCTGGGATATGTGAATTGTATGTGAAGTAAATCAAGTCAACAAATTTATCCTGTTTGCTATTAAGTGCTTATTATGTGTTTGCACTATAAGGATTGGGGATATCAAAAACGAGGAAAATGAAAGACAGTATTAGTTTTATAATAAACTAGTGAGATTGACTGTTGAGACTTCCTCTGACCTGTACACAAACTAGCACGCAACAAAGAATAGAAATTTGTATATCCAAACTAGTTTTGTCTTTCCTAATTGCCACCATTAGGGGTTATCCCTACATTGTACCAATACTACCACTGTGCAGAACATTTTCAGAGCTCTGCTTTTGTAATAGCCAGAACAGTTTTGAGTCTCATGAAAATTTGCATTACAACTTGAAAAAGATACCTCTTTAATTTTGACCCCAATTGATATGACTCAGCTTAGCTCCGCCTTATTCATTAGCCTTTGTGCTGAATAACTTTTGGCTTTTTTCTCAAATCCAAATCTACCCTCAGAGGATACAAATATCCTGCCTCTGAGGGGAGGTGACAGTGGCTTTGAAACTAACTCAATTTTAGCCTAATTCTGGCATTAAAATGATAAATAAAAGTATGCATAGCATCGTTTTACATACATACATACACACGCATATATTTGTGTCAAATGGCATGGGATGGGGAGGGAAGAGAGGAAGACAGTTCAGAACTTAAAATGTAACAAAAAATTTAATTACAAAAAGAAAAAATTATTGATATCTTTTTAAAAATTCAATAAAATCAAAAAGTCAATAAATATTTATTAAGTACCTACCATGTGCCAAGTATTATGCTAGGTTATGAAATTCAAAGAAAGGCAAAAGACATTCCCTGCTTTCAAGAAGCTTACATTCTAATAACAGAGACAACATAAAATCATGTACAAACAATCCATATGAAAGATAAATTGGAAATAATTAAACATTATCTTCATTTCCTTATATATCTCCCCTCACCTACCAAGATAGCCTTCCCTTGTTATAAGGAATAAAAAAGAAAGACGTTCAGCCTCATAGTATATACAAGGTTTCCTACCTCTGACAAAGGAGGGCCACGCATTTTCTTAGATCTTTTACAGGGCCAAGATTGGTCATTATAATTACACAGCATTTGGTTTTGGGTTGTTGTTCTTTACACTTACATTGTTGTAGTCTCTGTATATATTATTTTCCTGGTTCTTCTTACTTCACTTTGCAAGAGTTCATATAACTCTTCTCATGCTTACACATTCTTTGTAGTTATCATTTCTTAGGGCATAGTAATATTCCATTATATTCATGTAGTTATTACCCAATTGATGGGCATCCATTTTATTATTCTGACTTTTTTTTCTATTAGATTGTAGGTTTATAGTTTTTAATGTACTCCTTAAGGAAAATTTTTCATCTATTTTTTACCCTTAACACCTTAAGCGGTACCATGCAGGGGCTTAATTATTATCAATTATTAAATTGAATTCTCAAGATGTATAAAGTAAGCATGTTGTATATGGGGAGTAACTCAGTTTAACATAGGCTCAGAACACTGATACCCAATTACTGATTTCTAGATGGTAGCATTTTATATGGTATATTTACAAATCCTGAAACATCCCTACCTATGAAGATGAAAAATGGAAGTGATCCATAAGCTAATGGAGAGATATAGTCAGCAGTAGTCACTCAGTCACATTTATGAAGATGACTCATAAGCAAGAAGTAGCCCAAACAATTTTTTTTTTTTGCTCTGAACCTATGATTTCATTTGATGTTGGGCACTCCCAGCAAGGAAACTCCCTTTATCAATGCAGGTCAGTGCCTGCTCTGGAACAGAGAGACTTTAGAACATAAAGGAAATCTCCTAGGAAAAATGTATAATAAAAAAAAAAAAAGACCTGAACAAATCATGAAGGAAGAGAGAGAGATAATAGACAGCCTGAGTTCTGCATTGGCACCCATGTAATGTAGTAAGACTTAGAGGAACACCTCCAGAGGGTCAGGTTGGTATTCTCTGGAGAATGGAATTGCACAGGATGAGAAAGTATGGATGGCTGCAATCTGCACTGTTGGAGGCAGTGTCCACATTAAGGATAGCTTAAAAGTGAACAAAGATTTTGGGGATATTCTGTATACAGTATAAATGTTGGATCACAGATTCAGTGAAGTTTTGAAATAAATTAGAAGGGAGACAAATCAGGAGGGTTAAGGTCCGTGAAGATATTATTGATTGTGTTGTTTAATTTTTAGAAAGAATTATCTTAAAATCTTTCTTAAAAACAAGACATCAGGATTGATGAATTTAGCTCCTGACTTACCAACAGAGATGTTTCAGGGACATCTAGTGGATACTGGTGGTAATTTCTTCTGTGGGTCCTACCCTGTGTAGCCTGCAGTCATAGGACTCTAGCTTCTTAGGGAGTGGAACCTAGAAAGAGAATTCAATTTACCCAAACCTGCAATAGAGATTACAATACCTGCTGAAGGTCTTCTGGAGAAATAATAAATACTTGTATTTTTAAAGTCCAAAGATAATGTTGTTAAACAATGCAGCGAAATAATATGAATAAAATGATAAAATACTGGTAAACCTGTACATTCTTGACTAGTTTAATTCATAGGGAGTGAAAGTGAACAAAAGAGATAGATTTTGCTTTTTTTTTTTTTGCATTTTTTTTTGGAGGGCCATTGGGGTTAAGTGACTTGCCCAAAGTCACACAGCTAGTTTTTTGTGTCAAGTGTCTGAGGCCAGATTTGAACTCAGGTCCTTCTGACTCCAGGGCCAGTGCTCTATTCACTGCACCACCTAGCTGCTACTGCTTTTTTTTAAACATCCAGCCACAGTTGATAAAAGAGTGAGGGTGTAAATTCATGAGATCATAAATTTAAAGCTAAAAGGGACCTTAAAGGTAATCTAGTCCAATACTTTTCATTTTACAGATAAGGAAACTGAGGCCTGGGGAGATGAAATGACTTTTCCTAAGTCCTATGCCCAGTAAGTGGCAGGAGTGGGATTCACACCTAGGTCTTCTGAATCTAGGGCCTAGTACAAAACCAGATATAATAGGCCTTTAATAAATACTTGTTGATTGATTATGATTCCTACCAACATTCAATTGTTCAAATTAATTGTTGTTATATCATTTTAGTAGAGTCCAACTTTTTGTGACCCTATTTTGGGCTTTCTTGCCAAAGATAATGGAATAGTTTGACATTTCCTTCTCCAGCTCATTTTGCAGATGAAGAAATGGAGGCAAACAGGATTAAGTGACGTGCCCAGGGTCACACAATTAGTCTGAGGTCACATTTGAACTCAGGAAGATGAGTCTTCCTGACTCTAGGCGTGGTGTTCTATCCTCTGTGCCAGCTAGCTGCTGCTGTTCTTATTAATAGTAACTATTTTATAAGATTTTTTTACAAAATTTTTTTTTTTGCTTTTTGGAGGGCAATTGGGGTTAAGTGACTTGCCCAAGGTCACATGGCTAGTTTTTGTGTTAAGTGTCTGAGGCTGGATTTGAACTCAGGTCCTCCTGACTCCAGGGCTGGTGCTCTATTCACTGCGCCACCTAGCCACCCCCTGAAAAATTTTAAGATTTACAAAATACTTTAATCACATTATCTCATGTGATCCTCACAACAACTTTTGTGAGGTAACTACTAGTGGTATTATTATTCCCATTTTCAAGATGAGACTGAGGCATGTAGAGATTTAGTGACTTTACCTTGGTCTCTCAGCTAATATCAAAGATGAGATTTGAACCCCAGTTTTCCTGAATCCAACTTTCATGCTCCCTCTATATGATTCTTCATAAAATCATAGTGTATTCGAGTTGGAAGGAATCTAATCTTTTCATTCTATAGATGACCCTACTGGAGCTCAAAGAGGTTACATGAGTCATTCAGAGTTTTAACTTCCCTGCTCCTCAGTTCCCTCATCTGTAAAATGAGAGGATTATATTAATGATATTTAAGATACTTTCCAGTTCATGAAACTATGATATTTTGAGGGAGATGGTGTTTTTGAATATATATGACAAAATGTAACTAGTACATACACCAAAAAAGGAAGACAAATTCACACTACCATATACCTTTTGCAGCCATTCTCAGATATTTAGTTTGGGAACTATTGGAGGATTGGGGAAGATATTCACCTTGAATGTTGCTTTCCTTTTTCATTCATGCATTAATTCATTTGCTTCATCATATTCATTATTCATTTCTATTTATTTAGTCCCTCAGGGTCTTTGTAGCTTAGTATCAGAGGCAAGAGAATATGCTTTTCCCCATGGCCTTCAATACTGTGAGGACTGGACCTCACTTTAGCCTTACCACAGAAGTCTAAACTTCCTATTTAGATGGAGAATTTGAAGCCTTGAGGGAGGAAGTGGCTTAGCCAGAGCCAAGAAGTAAGGATACACCACAACCTGGTGTGGCTCCCACCTGCCTTTGCAGTCTTGTTCCATGTTATTCCCTTTCTTGAATTAATAGGGGGAGTTTGCTCATCTGAAAGTTCCCTGAATCAGTGAAGTCACAGGTTCAGGCCCTGCATACACTTATCCTTTTCCCAGGGGTAGGGGTAGGGTGGAGGGGGGCATTTCCAGTCATGTTGATATATATCTTGTCACTGGACCCAGATGACTGGAGGGCAAAGTGAGGCTGGGTACCTTGTACAGCCCTTCCTCACTTAAATCCGAATCCAATTGCCAATCATGGCATTATCTTCCTGGGATGTCATGGTCCTTTTGGAGGACAAAGGACAAACAACAATAACGACAATCCTGCCCTGACCTTTTCAGTCTAATTGTTCCCTTGGTATAATACTCTGTCTCCTACCTCCAGGCTGACCCTCTCCCTAGCCCTTCCAGATCTGAAATGTATTCCCTACTCAACCCAGCCCCTCCCCGCCCACACACAATATTTAGAACCCTTAATTTCCTTCAGCTAGGTGGTACAGTGGATAGTGCACTGGGCCTGGAATCAGGGAGACTCATTTTCATGCATTTACTTACTAGCTGGGTGACCCTGGGCAAGTCATCGAACCCTATTTGCCTCAATTTCCTCATCTGTAAAATGAGCTAGAGAAGGAAATGACAAACCATCTCAGTATCTTTGCCAAGAAAACCCCAAATGAGGTCATGGAGAGTCAGACATGACTGAAACGAATACTTTTGTCCCCTACAAATACTACCAGAGGCTCAGAGCTGTGACAATCAGGTACTTATATTTGGTAGGGTTTGATCATCGATGTACCTGTGATGCTGTTATTGTTTCAAGGCGGCTGGTACTATGGCCTAGGGTCTGAAACCTCTCTGGAGAGGCACACAAACAGTGGTTTCCTGCTTCTGCCTTGCCCTAGAGTGCACCCCGTGGTCACCCAGCATGAAATTATCTCCAGTGATCTGCACTTGCTAATGCTTCCTTTGTATACAGAATAGGATCCCAGAATTCATACTTGGATGTCCTTCCTATTCTTACTCTCAATGGGAATCCACTTATACTTATGGTCTCTTCCTCCCTCATATTCATTTCACAGTATTTGTCTCACCCTACGGGAAGTGTGGTATATCCCTAGACTTGGAGTGAGGAAGACCTGTATTCTTTTTTTTTTCTTTTTGGAGGGCAATTGGGGTTAAGTGACTTGCCCAAGGTCATACAACTAGTTTTTGTGTTAAGTGTCTGAGGTCGAATTTAAACTCAGGTCCTCCTGACTCCAGGGCCGGTGCTCTATTCACTGCGCCACCTAGCCGCAGACCTGTATTCTACTGGAAGACCTGTATTCTAATTCCACCTCAGACACTGATTAGCTATAAGACCCTCTCAGAGCCTCAGTTTTCTTATCTGTAAAAGGAAGGGATTGGGTTTGATTGTCTCTGAAGTCTCAGGTAGTTCTCAAACCCCACTCCAGTCTCTCTGGCCCAGTCTTCCCATGGTATGCCACAAACACACCCAAATCCTGCTATGTTCTTTCCCTAATAGCTCTATGCTCATCACCAATGCACTCAAGGGCTGGATCTTGCTGCCATGATAAGCCACGATCAGTACCATCAAGGGCAAGTCATTGACACTGTTGTGGTTTGGTTTGGCTTGGTTTTTAAATAGGTCAGATGGTTATATGAAGTGTTGGCTTTGGAGTCAGAGGCACTGAATTCAAATCCAAATTCTACCGCTTACTATTGCCTGTGTGATCTTGGGTGGGTAACTCTTTCTGGGCTTGCCCATAAGATGAAGTGGTCTGATTAGATGACCCCTGGGGTCCCTTCCAGCTCTAAATCTCTGCTGCTCTCATCCTAATGATTGTGCACAGGTGAGTGAGGTCTAGAACTCCTCTTCATAGCTTGATGCCTTCTCTCATGAATTCCCCTGACCTCAACTCTCTTTCCCCTAAGTATCCTCACTGCCCCCCCCTCTCAAATCTCAGCAACTGCTCCAGCTCTTTTCCTTAAATGGACACTCTCTTAGTTCCTCTCATCTCTCACTAAAACTTTTTCAATTTTTCTAATTCAGTTTTCTAATTTTTCTAAAAGCCCCAGGCTTCCTTACATTTTTGCTACCCTGCTTATATGTATCCCTCTCCTCCAGAGATATAACTTAGGCATACAGAATGCCTGTCTACATCTGTTTCATGGGATGTAACTGTGACAGTTTATGTCTGTGGAGATAAACTTTTTCAATGACCTGCTGAATATTAACATCAAATGAGACATTAAAAAGGGATCATTTGTTCACCTGAGATGTTTAACAGGGGCATGGAGGATTCTCTATATTTTCCTGAGGCATTATTCTTATATAGAGGCAATTAAGTGGTGTATTGAACTTTCACTAGGTTTATGACCCTGGACAAGTCCCTTGACCTCATTTGCAAAATGGGGATAATAATAGCAATTGCCTCTAAGGGTTGTGGTGAGGATATATTGTAACATGCTTTTCAAACTTTAAAATGCTATTTGCTGTTAGTTATTATTATTATTATTTTTAAATTATTTATTTATTTACTTTTCGTTTATAACATTCAATTCCACAAGCTTTTGAGTTCCAAATTTTCTCCCTCTTCTCCTCCTCCCCCTTCCCCCCTATAGTGGCATGCAATTTGATATAGGTTCTACAAATACTTTCACATTAAACATTAGTCAAGTTATAAAGAAGGATTATAACCAATGGAATGAACAATGAGAAACAAAGAACAAAACAAAACAAAAAAGAATGAGAGAACAATCAGTTTGCTTCAATTTGCATTCAGACTCTGTAATTCTTTCTCTGGATGTGGATAGCTTTTTCTATCATGAATCCTTTGGATTTGTCTTATAGCGTTGCATTGCTAAGATGAGCCTAATCTATCAAAGTTAGTCATCGCACATACATTGTGTCTATAATTGTGTACAAATTTCTCCTGGTTCTGCTCTTCTCACTCAACATCAGTTTATATAAGTTTCTCTAGGTCATCACAAAGTCTGTCTGCACCTCATTTCTTAAAGCATAATAGCATTCCATTACATTCATATACTACAACTTGTGTAGCCATTCCCCAATTGATGGGCATTCTCTTGATTTCCAATTCTTTGACACCACAAAAAGAGCAGCTATAAATATTTTCGTACATGCAGGTCCTCCTGCTACTTGTATGATTCTTTGGGATACAACCCGAGAAGTGGTATTGCTGGGTCAAAGGGTAAGCACATTTTTATAGCCCTTTGGGCATAGTTTTAAATCGTTCTCCAGAATGACTGGATCAGTTCATAATTAGTTATTATTATTGCATTGAATCTTAGAGTTCCATGAAAAAACTCCTTGGGTTTAACAATACATAACGAAAAAAACAAGGTGGATGATGAACTCAAATCATCTAGCTTATGTCATGAAGTTGTATGTGTAGCCCACTGAGATAGTTCATTCATATGCATATTTGGGATAGGCACTGTAGATGGAAAATGATTTAGGTCCTAGGAACAGCCTTCTTACTTTAAAAACCTAGAATTGCTAACTGGGAAAGAATGCTGCTGCCAGCAAATTCATGGGCAAGGCCTCTGGTTGTTTTTCAGGTGGTTTACAATGGTATGCAGAGAGGCCTAAACCTCGAGGTGTCAATATTTAATCCAAAACCAAAGAGTGACTAGACCTCTGGGAACTGAAGACTGAACCATCTCCAGGCCAAGACGCCATTGTTCAGTATAAGGAGTCAGTGAAATACTAAGAATACATTAAGTACCCTTTAAAACTTCTCTTAGGCACAGAGATCAGCAGTTGGTCAGGAAAGCTGGCTTGTAGACATGAGAAATGACAGGTCAGCAGGTACTATGTGCTACAAGCCAGAGTTTCCTTGGGTCAACCTGAGGAACATCAAGAAGATGAAAAGGTTTCTTTTTTTAAGATGGACAGCTTTGAAAACCATGCATAGCTTTCTTGAAATGGAAATTTATTGCTGTATATTTTGAATCCTCTTATGTTCTGCTGTGCATATAGCAGTACTTTTTTCTTTTCTATTTAAGTTTATGATATGTTTCTTTTTCTTTTCTTATCATGTATTCAAGTTTAAAATATTTTGTAAAAGTTTCCTTTTATTCTTTTGTTGTCTAGGGGTGTTTCTATGCTAAGGAAAGTCCCCCCCAACACACACATACACCTCATCCACTGTACATTAATCAGGATTATTCCTTGATTTTTTTTTTTTTGCTTTTTAGAGGACAATTGGGGTTAAGTGACTTGCCCAAGGTCACATGGCTAGTTTTTCTGTTAAGTGTCTGAGGCTGGATTTGAACTCATGCTCTATTCACTGTGCCACCTAGCCTCCCTTATTCCTTGATTAAAAAAAATAACTTTTGAGTTTAGATTCCCTTTAAAAACAAAATGCATGGAGGTGGAGCCAAGATGGTGGACTAAAAGCAGAGACTTGCTTGAGTTCTCCCCCAAACCCCTCCAAATACCTTTAAAAGATGATCCTAAACAAATTCTAAAAGAAGCAAAATGACAGAGTAAAACAAATTTCCAGTCTAAGACAATCTGAAAGGTCAATAGGAAAGTTCTGTTGCACCAGTCTGAGAGAAGAATTCAGTCCAACATGGGCCACACCAGCACAGATGAGGACAGAGTGGCACTTAGGGGACAGAATCACTGGCAGCTGTGGCAGTTTTCAGACTTTTCAACCCAGAAATGCCAAAGACAACTTAGAAGGTCAGTACTTAGGGGACAGGATCACTGGCAGCTGTGGCAGTTTTCAGACTTTTCAATCCAGAAATGCCAAAGACAACTTAGAAGGTCAGTAGGAAAGGTCTGTTGGACCTGGGTGAGAGAGGAGTGTGGTCCAGCCTGAGTCTCAGGGTGTCTGTGCAGTGGTGGCAATTGCTATTTCCAGAGCTCTTGGCATACAGATTGTGGGGGGATCAAGGGTCTGATCAGAGGGAGATAGCAGGGATCTCTTTGGGGGAACTTTTGAGTTTAGATTGGCTGGCACTGAGACAGAATTCCCTTCAATCTGGGTCACAGTCCTGGGTGGAAGTGGTGGTGGTGGAGAGTGAACCCTCCTCACATACAGATCAGAACACAGACCAGGAGAGGAGTAAACACCTCTCCTTTGTTCATACAACCTTGGGAGAACTGAAAATTTACAGGTTCCTAGAAATATTTATAAAACCAGCTGCACAAAACTCCTGAAACTTGGGACAGTATACCTTCCATACTGGAAGCAGAGGCCTATGTTAAAAAAAAGGCTAAAAAGTCAAGTGATTAGCTGGAAAAATGAGCAAACAGCAGAAAATAAATCAGACTATAGACTTTTATTTTGTTGAGAAGGAAGATCAAAACATACAGCCATAAGAAGACAACAAAGTCAAAGTTCCTACATCCAAAGCCTTTAAGAAAAATGTGAATTGGTCACAGGCCATAGAAGAGCTCAAAAAGGATTTTGAAAATCAAATGAGTGAAGTAGAGGAAAAATTTGGAAGAGTAATAAGAGTGATGCAAGAAAATCATGAAAAATAAGTCAACAGTTTGCTAAAGGAGGCCCCCCAAATGCTGAAGAAAATAATACCTTAAAAATAGACTAAACCAAATGGAAAAAGAGGGCCAAAAAAGCAATGAGGAGAAGAATGCCTTAAAAAGTAGAACTGGCCAAATGGAAAAGGATGTACAAAAGCTCACTAAAGAAAATAATTCTTTAAAAATTAGAATGGAGCAAATGGAAGCTGATGACTTTATGAGAAATCAAGAAATTATAAAACAAAAAGAAAAGAATGAAAAAGTAGAAGACAATATGAAATGTCTCATTATAAAAACAACTGATCTGGAAAATAGATCCAGGAGAGATCATTTAAAAATTATTGGACTACCTGAAAGTCATGATAAAAAAAAGAACCTAGACATAATTTTTCAAGAAATTATCAAGGAAAACTGCCCTGATATTCTAGAACCAGAGGGCAAAATAGCTATTGAAAGAACACACCAATCACTTCTTGAAATAGGTCCCAAAAGCAAAGCTCCTAGGAATATTCTAGTCAAATTCCAGAGTTGCCAGGTCAAGGAGAAAGTATTACAAGTAGCCAGAAAGGAAAAATTCAAGTATTATGGAAACACAATCAGGATGACACAGGATTTTACGGAATGCATACTGTTTTTGGGTGGGGGTAGGGGAGATATGGGGAGAAAATTTGGAACTCAAAATCTTGTGGAAATGAATGATGAAAACTAAAAATAAATTAACTAATAAAAAATTTGAAAAAAAGACAAACCCAAAATGTATTCTTTCTGAGGACAAAAATTACACTCTTGTCTACATATATCCAGCATCTAACACAATGCCTGGCATATTTTATTCTATTTTTTTTGTGTGTTCCAGTCCTGTGATTTCATTGATAGAGAGAATTCTCATTGAGTAAACTCTCTCTACTAATGAATCTTTGAGTGTTCTGAGAGTTGCCCTGGGACAGTGAGAGGTTAAGTGATTTGTCCAGAGTTTCATGGGATATGCTAGAAATTTTCCTGACACCTACCAACCCTCTACTACAACAGGATATTTCTCATATGTAATGTAGTAGGTGTTACTACATGTTTGCTGAAATGGAATCATAGATTTAGAGCAAGACAGGAGCTTAGAGTTTGTCTATTCTGACCTTAATGTAGAAGCTGTAAAATCTTGTGTCAGCTAGGATTAAAACCAAGAATCACCTATGCAGCAACACTAAATATAATACTTCAGGGGGGAAAATGGACATTCAATGATGTAGAGGACTTTCAAGTATTCTTGAATTCTGAAAGGGACAAGTTGAGGATTGAGGGAATAGTGACCAGCCAGTGGAAGCTGGTATCTTCTTTCTCTTTGGCTGCTTTGGGAGGACTTGATCAGTTACTTCATAAATGGACTAGTGTTGACTTTTGAAGACCCTAATAAGTTCTTTATGCTGCTTAATGGTGCTAACCTGGAATGTTTGGGGGTATTCTTGTATAAGGGGAATGATGGGGTCACTAAAAACCTGTTGTATGTACTGGCAGAGGACTTACTAATTAGAGTTCTTAGTTTTGAAGTGGGTAGTCACTGATAATCTCTGATACTAGGTAAATGCATCTTAATCTCATGTATAGACTGGCAACAGTCCACTGACTTACTTTTTTAAAAAAAATTGTATTTTTTTCTAATTACATGCAAAAGCAATTTTTAACATTTGTTTATTAAAATTTTGAGTTCGAAATTCTCTCCCTTTATCACCTCCCCCACCCACTGAGAAGACAAGCAATTTGATATAGATTATACAAGAATATTCATGCAAAACATATTTCCATATTGCCCATGCTGTGAAAAACAGCAGTGCTCTCCCACCCCAAGTAATAACAACAAAAAAATAACGAAAGTTTAAAAAAGTATGTTTCTTCCAATTTCTCTTCTCTCTGGAAATTTAATAAGCCACACTGGGTTACAATTTACTTCATTTTTAGCCTAGATGAGTATGATGGTCCTTAGATCCATATGATCTTCTTCTCTGCTATTTTACAGAGTTTATATGTCAGAGGAAAAGTTGATAGTATAATCATAATAGCTCAGAGCCCCCAGGTAGGAAAAATCTTAACATCAAGCAGAGGGTAGGCTCTGACCTAATTTAAATCTATGTTACTCTGTAGCTATTTGGTTCAGTGACTCTTTGTGACTCATTTGGGGTTTTCTTGGCAAAGATTTAGTAGTTTGCTATTTCTTTCTCCAGCTCATTTTATAGATGAGAAACTGAGGTGAAAGGAGTTACATAATAGGCCCAGGGTCACTCAGCTAGTAAGTGTCCTGAGATTTTAACTCAGGAAGATGAGACTTCCTGACTACAGATTTAGCACTCTATCTACTACGTCACCTTGCTGTCCTAAACTATAGCTAGTCCCTGGCTTATTTATGCTTGAGACAAAAATCAAGATATTTGAAACATTTAGGTGAAAGAAACAAGCAGAACTTATTACAGAGCCTGTTACTGAATAGGCATAAGAAGTAAAACTTGGGGAAAGAGTGGTCCTTTCTTTCCAGTCTTTCTAGAGCAGGTACAACTAAGAGCTTCAGCTTGAACCTCTTCCTCTGAGATGCCTATAACTGCCAGGTAACCCTCTTCCATCTCTATGTTTTTTGCCCCAGCTCAGCCTCATTTCACTTTCTGCTTTTGGTCTCTTCCAATTTCTCCTTTCAGATATTGTCCTTATGTCATCGATTCTTTCTGATTCTTTTTCCTGAAGTCCAGAGAGGGACTTCTGCCCAAGACCCTACTCCT
This sequence comes from Petaurus breviceps papuanus, assembly GCF_028583685.1. Taxonomy (NCBI): domain Eukaryota; kingdom Metazoa; phylum Chordata; class Mammalia; order Diprotodontia; family Petauridae; genus Petaurus; species Petaurus breviceps. The sequence goes on along the minus strand of NW_027187343.1, from coordinate 1,383,424 downwards.
TCATCTTAGACCATTTCTCACAGATGGTGTGTCCCTGGCTGTGACTTCTGATTCAAAGATCATGCCAGCCTCAAATCCCTCTCAGGAAATGCTTATCCCTCTGAACTACAAATCCCAGCATGCCAGTTAGTGCTCAAAACCCTATTTCATTCTGTTGTCTTTATATGTCTAGTGGTGGAAGCAAATATTTATTTATTTTTTTTAGATTTTCTTTTTTTTTTTAAATGCTTTATTAACTTCTGATTTACATTGTTCGTTTCCGCCAGATTTTGAGTTACAAATTTTCTCCCCGTTTTTCCCCCACCCATTCCCCCAAAACAGCAGTCCCACAGGATATCCCCACCTTTGATCTGCTCTCTCCCATATTTTCTCCCATACCCGTTTCAACTTTTCCAGTAGGGCATGGTGGATCTCTATATTTCCCAATTACATGTAAAACAATATTGATAATAGTATATATATATTTAAACATTTGATTTTAAAACTTTGAATTCCAGATTCATTCCCTTCCTCCCTTATCACCCACCCTTACTGGGAAGATAAGCAGTTCAGTATAGGTTGTACATGTGTGGCTAATGCAAAACAATAACATAGCAGATATATTGTAAAAGACTGACTATATTTCCCTCCCTCCTATCCCACATCCCACTTGTTCTATTCTCTACTTTGATCCTGTCCCTTTTCAAAAGTGGGTGCTTCCAACTTCCCTCCCCCCCCAGCCTGCCCTCCCTTCCATCATCCCCCCTCACATCCTCTCCCCACCCTATTCTCCTGGAGGGTGAGATCCCCTATTTAGTGTGTATTTCCCTCCCTCCTCAAGCCAGATTCGATAGGAATAAGGTTGACCCATTCCCTTTTGCCTTCCTATTCTTCCCCTCCATTGTAACCATTTTCCCTTGCCTCTTCTGTATGATATAGTTGCCCCACTCTGTCTCTCCCCATCTCCTCTCATTATATCCCTCTCACCTCTTAATTTCACCTTTTAAGTATCATCCCTTCCTGTTAAATTGGTCCCATGCCCTCTATCTATGTATACCTGTAAACATATATACACACATTCACATATGTATTCATATGCCTGCACACCCTCATATAAAGACACACATATATATATAATATGTATATTTCTAATCCCTTCAACTACTGAGAAAAGTTTCATAAGTTACAATTATTGTTTTTCCATGTAGGAATGTTAATAGTTCAACTTTGGCCAAGTGGCTCAGCAAGCAAGAGCACCACTGATCAAGGTAGAGACTTTGAGAGAAAACTACTTCAAGAGGTATTGACTTCTATAGGTATCTTAGATAGATCTATAGTTTGACTGTTCTAGTCACTCCTAGCTAACCATACTAGGGACCCCAAGGTCTGAGTAGAAGACACAGTAGAGTCAGCACATGACATTTCTAGTACAATGCTACCTAGAATGATAGATTCTCTAAGTTTGATTTATGTCTTTGGGCAATGGCTAGCATTTGTCTGTTAAATTTCTGCTTTGGAGTCTAGACGGAAAGAAGGAGGCTCATGATCAAAATGTCTCTGAAATAAAATAATTGGAAGAAGAAGGCATTCTGCATTGATATGGCCTTGACTCAGAAGAGCATCAATAAGAACAAGAGAGGATATGAAGTTTGAATGTGTTCTCAAGACTTTCATGGAGGGGATAGTTGGTAGGCAGGTAGCACATGAGATAGGAGACTATTGGAGGCAACATGGTACAGGACGAAAGACTCCTGACTCTTGACCCTGACAACTTGAGGTCAAATACTGGCTCCTATACTTACTTCCAGTGAGCAAGCAATTGAACCTTAATGGGATTCAGTTCCCTCATCTATGATATGAAAGGATTAGACCAGGTGTCCTCTAAGGTCTCTTCTGTCAATCAATCAACACGCATTTGTTAAGACAATATGCTTGTGGGGCAGCTAAGTGGGGCAGTGAATAGAGCACTGGCCCTGGAGTCAAGAGGACCTGAGTTCAAATCTGACCACAGACATTTGACACACTTACTAGCTGTGTGACATTGGGCAAGTCAGTTAAGCCCAATTGGGTTGCCTTCTCTCCTCCCAAAACAAAACAAAAAGACTATCTGCTAGCTCCGGTGGTGCAAAAAATGAAACAGTTCCTGCCTCAGGGAGCTTTGACAATGGAAAGCCATCCCATACCAGGTAATTGAAACATAGAGTAACTTGCTAGTCTGTAAGATAGTCCCAGAGAGTGGTGGTGGCCTAAAAACATAATATATTACAACTACCTTTTCCCTATTGGGGGATTAATTGGAATGGGGGTGGGGGTGGGAAGGAGAGTCAACCAAATTAACTCTAAGAAGATGAAAAGATAGATAGGTAAGTAGGTTGATAGAGGGGTATGCTGGAGCCAGCTCAAACCAGCTGGTAAGAGCAGATAGTTAAATTTTCAGTGTGATCATTTATAACTTAGAAATCAAACACTAACAGGGCTTGATTTATTGTTTTATTGATTGTCTAGACTTAAGGAAGTGATGGAGAAAATGTTAATAATAAAGAATAAATTTGAAAATGTGTCATCTGTACATTTTTTTTCTGGAGAGTCAATTTTTTAAAAGTTGCCTGCACACCCCTGGATAGATAGACAGACAGACAGATAGGTAGAGAGAGACAGAGAGAGAGAGACACAGAGAGAGAGGAGAGAGAGAGAGAGAGAGAGAGAGAGAGAGAGAGAGAGAGAGAGAG
>NW_027187343.1:1373282-1380706 GCF_028583685.1 Petaurus breviceps papuanus | reverse complement strand
GAGAGAGAGAGAGAGAGAGAGAGAGAGAGAGAGAGAGAGAGAGAGAGAGAGAGAGAATTAAGTGTTTATTATACCCAAGCACTATGCCAAGTGTTGAGGATACAAATACAAGCAAGTGAGTGTTTTCTCTCAATGAGGTTATAGTGTAATGGGGGAAGACAATACATAGGGGGGATCTGGAAAGGAGGAATGTATGATGTAGAAATGGTCCAGGTATAGGTATGATTTGGGGTCAGTCAGACATGACTCTTACAACAACAAAGATGAAATTCCCCTAATTCAGGCAATTAGGTGGTATAATGCTTGGAGTCCTGGACTTGAAAAGACTTGAGTTTGAATCCTGTCTCCGGTACTTATTAGCTATGTAACCCTTCTTCAAAGGTTTACTTCAGTAGTCTTTTCTCTCTCTCTTCTTAACTTCCTTCTCTTTGAAATAGAGACACACTGATACCTAGTAGAGCTATGAATTGGTCCATCCATTCTGGAAAGTGATTTGGAACTATGCCCCCCAAATTACTAACCTGTGCCTACTCTTAGACTCAGTTCTGCAGAGCCCTATATATATATATATATATAAATATGTGTCAGCTCTTTTTTTGGGGACAAAGAATTGGAAACTAAGTGGGTGCCGATCAATTGGGGAATGGCTAAACAAGTTACAGTACACAAATGGAGTACTGTTGTTTCATTAAAAAAGATAAAAGGAATGGTTTTAGAGCAATTTAGGAAGACTTTTATAACTTTTTTTAGTGTTTTTAAAATTTTTATTTATTTATTTATAGTTCATAATATTCAGTTTCATAAGCTTTGAGTTCCAATTTTTCTCCTCTTCCCTCCCTGTCCCCTCCCCAAGATGGCAGGCAATCTGATATAGTCTCTACATATACATTTCAAATTAGACTTATTTTCACATTAGTTATGTTGCAAAGAAGAATTATAACCAAAGAAACGAACCATAAGAAAGAAGAAACAAAACAAAAAAGAGAGAGAGCAAATAGTATGCTTCGATCTGCATTCAGACTCCATAATTCTCTCTGGATGTGGATAGCATTTTCCATCATGAGCCTTTTGGAGTTGTTTTAGAACCTTGAATTGCTGAGAAGAGCCAAGTCTATCAAAGTTAGTCATCACACAATGTGACTATAATTGTGTACAATGTTTTCCTGGCCCTATTCCCCTCACTCAGCATCAGTTCATATAGGTCTTGGAAGTTTTTTATGAACTCATGGAGGAGAACAATTTATACAATGATAACAATGCTGTAAAAATAAACAGCTATGAAAGACTTCAGAATTCTTTCTGATCAATACAATGACCAACCCCAATTCTAAAGGAACGATAATGAATGCTACTCACACCTGATGTAAGTGCTGGACACAACACAGTGAAACAGTGATTTTTTGGACATGATCATTGTGGGAATTTGTTTTGCATGACTATGCATATTTGTTACAGGGGTTTTGTTTTCCATTTTTTTTTTTTTTGCCCAAAGTCACAGGGCTAGTGTGTCAAGTGTCCGAGGCTAGATTTGAACTCAGGTCCTCCTGGCTGCAGGGCCGGCGCTATATTCACTGCACCATCTAGACGCCCCAGTTTTTCTTTTTTTTTTTTGAAATTTGAAATTTTAATTAAATTTTAAGGCTTACTTAAGTATGTACAAAGGTAATTAAATATAGCAATGAACAGAATAATCAATTTCATATGAAATATACATATAATAACATACAAACAATAATAGAATAGTAATAGAAAAAATAATAATAAATATTAAACCATTGCCAAAACATGACTTTCACCCCAATTTCCCCTGCAATCGCATTATGTCCACATTAGGAAGCCCGTCTTCCTCATAAAGGGTAATAAACACCTAGGTGGGGACGGTCAGGTGAGAGGGAGAGGCTCCTCAGGAATTGGGACAGCTTAGCTGAAAATGTTGGGAAGTGGAAGAACCTTCTTTTCTTTCTGCCAGTGTTCTCAGCACTCTCATTCCTCGAGTCCGCAGGCTTGCCGGGCCCCGTCTCAAGATGAGCAGCTGTGGGACATGTGGAGAGCTTGAGGTCATCGTCCAGACTGCAAAGGTGGGTGGACCGGAAGGGCCCCCGGGTCAGCCGCTGGCTCTCCATGTCTGTTGTCAGGCAAAGGTCTCGGCTAGTGCTCTCCTCGGCTTCCACCGCCTCTCCTCCAACCTTGGCACCAACTAACTGTCCCACGGCCTGCACAAGAGCCTTTGTTGAGTAGCCTGTTCCACTGCACGGGATTGGCTGGAACGGACGCCCTGAGACACCTTAGGCCGGTGGGGTGGGGGTGGGGAGTCACGTGGGGAGATATGGGGGGATGGGCGGGGATAGAAAGGTAGGCTGTGATTAATTTTGAAGACCTCTTTCTGGAGTTGGATGTCAAATCCTTTTTTTTTTTTTTTTTAATGCTTTATTAACTTCTGATTTACATCATTCGTTTCCACCAGATTTTGAGTTACAAATTTTCTCCCCGTTTTTCCCCTACCCATCCCCCCAAAACAGCAGTCCCACATGATATCCCCACCTCCAATCTGCTCTCTCCCATATTTTCTCCCACACCCGTTTCAACTTTTCCAGTGGATCTCTATGCCTCAGTGCCTGTATATCTTTTTTTTTCTTAATAACATGTAAGATGGTATTAATAATAGTATACACACACACACACACACACACACACACACACACACACACACACACACATATATATATATATTTGAATATTTTATTTTAAAACTTTCAATTCCAGATTCATTCCCTTCCTACCCTGCCACCCACCCCCACTGGGGAGACAAGCAGTTCAGTATAGGTTGTACATGTGCAGCTAATGCAAAACAATAACATAGTAGATGTATTGTAAAAGACTGACTATATTTCCCTCCCTCCTATCCCACCTCCCACTTGTTCTATTCTCTACTTTGATCCTGTCCCTTTTCACAAGTGGGTGCTTCCAACTTCCCTCCCCCCCAGCCTGCCCTCCCTTCCATCATCCCCTCTCACATCCCCTTTCCCCCTATTCTCCTGGAGGGTGAGATCCCCTATTTAGTGTGTATTTCCCTCCCTCCTCAAGCCAGATTCAATAGGAATAAGGTTGACCCATTCCCTTTTGCCTTCCTATTCTTCCCCTCCATTGTAACCATTTTCCCTTGCCTCTTCTGTATGAGATAGTTTGCCCCATTCTGTCTCTCCCCATCTCCTCTCATTATATTCCTCTCACCTCTTAATTTCACCTTTTAAGAATCATCCATTCCTGTTAAATTGGTCCCGAGCCCTCTATCTATGTATACCTGTAAACGTATATACACACATTCACATATGTATTCATGTGCCCCCATACCCTCATATAAAGACATATATATATATTTCTAATCCCTTCAACTACTGAGAAGAGTTTCATAAGTTACAATTATTGTTTTTCCATGTAGGAATGTTATAGTTCAACTTTGGCCAGGTGGCTCAGCGAGCAAGAGCACCGGCCCCAGTGCTGGGACACTCAGCACCACACCCAGAAACAACAACTGGCCGTGCAACCCCGAGCAAGCCACTCAACCCCAATTGCTTCAAAAAAAAATAGTTCAACTTTGATAAGTTCCTTATGATTTCTTTTCCCTGTTTACCTTCTCATGCTTCTCTTGCTTCTTGTATCTGAATGTCAAATTTTCTATTCAACTCTGGTTTTTTCAGCAAGAATACTTGAAAGTCCTCTATTCCACTGAATGACCATATTTTCCCCTGAAACATGATACTCAGTCTTGCTGGGTAGGTGACTCTTGGTTTTAATCCCAGCTCCCTTGACCTCCGGAATATCACATTCCAGGCCCTTTGATCCCTCAGTGTAGAAGCTGCCAGATCCTGGGTTATCCTGATTGTGTTTCCACAATATTCAAATTGTTTCTTCCTAGCTGCTTGTAATATTCTCTCCTTAATCTGGGAATTCCGGAACCTGGCTATAATATTCCTAGGAGTTCTCTTTTTGGGATCTTTTTCAGGAGGTGATTGGTGGATTCTTTCACCCTCTATTTTGCCCTCTTGTTCTAAAACATCAGGGCAGTTTTCTTTGAGAACTTCCTGGAGGATGCTTCCCAGGCTCTTACTTTGGTCATGGCTCTCAGGCAGTCCAATAATTTTTAAATTCTCTCTCCTGGATCTATTTTTCAGGTCAGTGGTTTTTCCCATGAGATATTTCACATTGCCTTTTATTCTTTCATTTGTTTGGATCTGTTTAACAGCATCTTGATTTCTCATAAAGTCATTAGCTTCTATTTGCTCCAATCTAATTCTGAAGCAATGATTCTCCTCAGTGAGCTTTTGAGATTCTTTTTCCATCTGGCAAATTCGACTTTTTAAGGCATTCTTCTCCTTTTTGAGCCTCCTTTGCCATTTGAGTCAGTCTGTTTTTTAAGGTATTATTTTCTTCAGTCAGGCTGTTGACTCTCATTTCATAATTTTCTTGCATTGTTCTCATTTCTCTTCCCAATTTTTCCTCCAATTCTCTTATCTGCTTCTTATGGTCCTCTATGGCCTGTAACCAGCTTGTATTTTCCTTTGAAGCTTTTGGTGCAGGAGTTCTGACTTCACTGTTTTCCTCCTGTTCCATGCCTTGCTCCTTCTTGTCCCCCAAATAGGAGTGTATTGTTGGAATCTTCTGTCTGCTTTGTTTCCTTTGCCTGCTCATTTTGCCACTCAACGATTTGACTTTTGGAGTTTTTCTTTTTTTAATAGAAGAGAGAGAAGGGGGAAGGAAAAAAAAGAAATGCTTGTTAATTGAAACAAAAACAAATTAAAAAGCCTCTCTTCTTTTGCCAGGGTAGAATCATAATGTATCATAAACTTAGAGCTGGAGGAAATCTCAGAGGCCACCTAATTCCCTCTAAACATCAACTTTTACAAATGAGGAAATTGATGCCAAGAGAGGATAAATTATTTTCTCAAGGTCACACAGAGAGTCAGTATCTGAGATGGAATTAGAACCCAGGCCCTCCTGACTTCATTACTCCAAGGAGCTTGACCTCAAAGAGGGTTCCCAATGGATCAAGATTGTACATCAGTACAGATACAGCCCTGATTCATTTCCCCAATGAAAATGAACCCTATTATAATGATATATAATAACATAATATAATAATAATAACCCTGTTTAATACCTAAGGCAGAAGACCTTACTCAGTGCTCTACTGGCATAAATAGATTGAATTTCACTTGAGAAAGAAATCCTGTTTAACAGATGTTTTCACAAGGACTTGTTCATTTAGTAGCCAATCTATTGAAGGAAGATTTCCAGTTGGGCAGGTTCTAAGGCACTTTGCATATGAGAAACCCCCTGATATCCAGTTCCCTGGTATCCCTTCCATAGTACCCTATATTTTATTTGGAGGAAGGACAGGTTCCTCTCTCTGCTCCCACTCCCAATCTTCAAATATACTAGATTAGTGCTTTTGTTTTTACAGTAAGGCTACCCTTAGCAATTACTGTTCAACTCCATTCCATCCCATTCAAAAAAATGTAGTTATTAAGCAACTACTGCATGTCAAAGATACAGTGTTGTATGATGAGGATTCAAATACAAAGAAGTAAACAGCCCCTACTCTCAAGAAGGTGTATTCTGTTATCTAAAAATATAATTATCTATATGCAGCATAGATGGGCTGACCTATAGAGCCATTCCTTATAATATGTACAGATATTACCTTACTGGTTCCAGTCTACCACATGGAAACTTGAGTAGGGAGAATCCTGCTTCTGACCATTCTGGATTGAGGGACTTGCACTCTGTGATGATGAGCCAGAAGAATTAAGTGACTTGAGGGTTTTCATTGAAAGATGATGAAGAATTCTCTAAATGGCTGTTGAACTAGAACACAGTTATGTGTTGTGAGATGGATGAGGAGCCAGCAAAGGAGACTGAGAAGTAATCAGACAGTTCAGAGGAGAGCCAGGAGAGATTATTGTCACAAAAACCCAGAGAGGAGACAGTATCTAGGATAAGAAAGTGGTAAACAGTCAAATACATCAGAGAGGTCAAGAAGGATGTGGGTGGAAGAAAGGCCATCACATTTGACAATTAAGGAATCATTGGCAATTTTGGAAAGATCTTTTTTTTTTTCTGGTTGGGCAATGAACTTGGAAGCCAGATTGCAGAGAACTGAGGAATTAGTGAGAAAAAAAGAAATGGAGCCAATGAGTATAGCTAACTTTTTCTAGGAGTTTGACTGAGTAAGAGCAGAGATGTAGAATGACAGCTTAAGGACATGGCCAAGTTAAGGTCTTTTATAAATGGGAGATATGAGGGCATTTCTTCTTTTTTTTTTTCAAATGCTTTATTAACTTCTGATTTACATCATTCATTTCCGCCAGATTTTGAGTTACAAATTTTCTCCCCGTTTTTCCCTTACCCACCCCCCCAAAATAGCAGTCCCACAGGATATCCTCTCCTCCAATCTGCTCTCTCCTATATTTTCTCCCATACCCCTTTCGACATTTCCAGTGGATCTCTACCAGTGCCTGTATATCTTATTTCCCAATTACATGTAAAATAGTATTGATAATAGTATATATATATATACACACACACACATATATATATACATATACATACATACATACATACATACACACATATTTGAATATTTGATTTTAAAACTTTGAATTCCAGATTCATTCCCTTCCTCCCTTGTGTTGCAGCAAGCACCCCAGAGTCCCCAGGGTGCCTGCTCACACAGGTTCTTGGATCTGCTTTGCCAAAGGAAAGCAACTCAAAATGGGTTAACAAGCTTACTTTAATCAGTCAGACATATATCGTTTACCTTGTTCAAGAGAAAAGGTCAGCACCCTGAACCTCAAAGTATACAGGCATAATTATCAAGACAGAAACATCAAGTAGACAGATTTCCAAACTGTCCAACCATTACATCCATACCCAGTCAACATCTGGGTTTCCACATTCTGGGTTTTTCAAAGCCGGGGGACTCTCAACAACGGCTTCCCAGAATTCAGATCAAATCACAGAATACTTCTCAAAGTGAGTCCCAAAACAAAGCTACACATCAGGACTTATATAGCCTTCTCCTGGCTCAGAGAATATAACAACCTTATTGACTCACTGGACAATCAAGAAGTATCTACTGAAAAACAAGCCTCCCACCCCAGGCTTCAGGTGCACATTAGCCTAGGGGCAGGGAAGATCTTCAAAATTTACATTCTTATTACACCTTGTCACCCACCTTTACTGGGAAGATGAACAGTTCAGTATAGGATGTACATGTGTGGCTAATGCAAAACAACAACATAGTATATATATTGTAAAAGACTGACTATATTTCCCTCCCTCCTATCCCACCTCCCACTTGTTCTATTCTCTACTTTGATCCCATCTCTTTTCAAAAGTGGGCGCTTCCAACTTCCCCCCCCCCC
>NW_027187343.1:1364298-1373182 GCF_028583685.1 Petaurus breviceps papuanus | reverse complement strand
TTTCAAAAGTGGGCGCTTCCAACTTCCCCCCCCCCAGCCTTTCTGCCCTTCCATAATCCCCCCTCTCATCCCCTTCCCCCCCTTACTCTCCTGTAGGGTGAGATACCCTATTTAGTGTATATTTCATTGCCTCCTCAAGCCAAATTTAATGGGAATAAGGTTGACCCATTCCTTTTTGCCTTCCTATTCTTCCCCTCCATTGTAACCATTTCCCCTTGCCTCTTCTGTATGAGATAGTTAACCCCATTCTTTCTCTCCCCATCTCCTCTCATTATATTCCTCTCTCACCTCTTAATTTCACCTTTTAAGTACCATCCCTTTCTGTTAAATTGGTCCTGTGCCCTCTATCTATATATATATCTGTAAACATATATACACACATTCACATATGTATTCATGTGCCCATATACCCTCATATATATATATTTCTATTCCCTTCAACTACTGAGAAAAGTTTAATAAGTTACAATTATTGTTTTTCCATGTAGGAATGTTAATAGTTCAACTTTGATAAGTTCCTTATGATTTCTTTTCCCTGTTTACCTTCTCATCCTTCTCTTGCTTCTTGTATCTGAATGTCAAATTTTCTATTCAACTCTGGTTTTTTCAGCAAGAATGTTTGAAAGTCCTTTATTCCACTGAATGACCATATTTTCCCCTGAAACATGATACTCAGTCTTGCTGGGTAGGTGACTCTTGGTTTTAATACCAGCTCCTTTGCCCTCCGGAACATCATATTCCAAGCCCTTCGATCCCTCAGTGTAGAAGCTGCCAGATCCTGGGTTATCCTGATTGTGTTTCCACAATATTCAAATTGTTTCTTCCTGGCTGCTTGTAATATTCTCTCCTTAATCTGGGAATTCCGGAACCTGGCTATAATATTCCTAGGAGTTCTCTTTTTGGGATCTTTTTCAGGAGGTGATTGGTGGATTCTTTCAACCTCCATTTTGCCCTCTGGTTCTAAAACATCAGGGCAGTTTTCTTTGAGAACGTCCTGGAGGATGATTTCTAGGTTCTTACTTTGATCATGGCTTTCAGGTAGTCCAATAATTTTTAAATTCTCTCTCCTGGATCTATTTTCCAGGTCAGTGGTTTTTCCCATGAGATATTTCACATTGCCTTTTATTCTTTCATTTGTTTGGATCTGTTTAACAGCATCCTGATTTCTCATAAAGTCATTAGCTTCCATTTGCTCCAATCTAATTCAGAAGCCATGATTCTCCTCAGAGAGCTTTTGAGATTCTCTTTCCATCTGGCAAATTCGGCTTTTTAAAGCATTCTTCTCCTCACTGCCTTTTTTTGAGCCTCCTTTGCCATTTGAGTCAGTCTGTTTTTTAAGGTATTATTTTCCTCAGTCAGGCTGTTGACTCTCATTTCATAATTTTCTTGCATTGTTCTCATTTCTCTTCCCAATTTTTCCTCCATTTCTCTTATCTGCTTCTTATGGTCCTGTATGGCCTGTAACCAGCTCGTATTTTCCTTTGAAGCTTTTGGTGCAGGAGTTCTGACTTCACTGTCTTCCTCCTGTTCCATGCTTTGCTCCTTTTTGTCTCCAAAATAGGAGTGTAATGTTGGAATCTTCTGTCTTCTTTGTTTCCTTTGCCTGGTCATGTTACCCCTCAGTCACTTGACCCCTGGGATTTTTGCCACAGTAGGACTCTGCTATCAGACAGGGGAGCTCTCGTCCCAAACGCTGGGGTTTTCTCCGCTGCCAGAGGTATTAGATGGGTACCCTCTCTGAGGTCTCCACACACTCTGGCAAGCTGGTCACACACCCCAGGACCTCTACCCTAGACTGCAATCCAGATCCAAGCAGGTTAAAGCAAGAGGGATTACCCCTCAGACTGGTGCTTGGTCCCCCTAAACTCTGCAGGCCAGGAGCTGAAGTTGCCATGTGGCATTGGCTGGCTGTGCCAGGGCCTCAGCAGCTTCTGGGGGGGGGGGCAAAAGCCACGTACTCCCATTTACTGGTCCCAAAGTCCAGACTGCACTGAGCTCTCACTTTGTCCTTTGCATCTGTGTGTTGATAAATCTGGAAATGGCCACAGCTGCTGCTGATCTGGAGTCCCTCCAGTTGAGGCTGGTCAGACCTGCCCTGGGGCTAAAGCCGGGCTCGGCTGGGCTCGGCTCCCAGAGCGCTGTGTTGGCCGATTCCTGCCAGCTTGCCCTGCTGTCCTCAGTGGGAGGTTAGCTTCTCTGTGTCATTTTGTGGGTTCTGCACCTCCAAAGTTTGTTTAGAGTACCCTTTTCACATGGATTGGGGAAGGTGGAAGCCAGAGCAGCAGGGAGGTCCTGCTTCTACTCCACCATTTTGGCTCTGGCCTCCAGGGTATTCCTGAAGGTCAGTAAAGAAGGAACTATAATTAGGGGAAGACTGAAGAAAAAAGAGAAAGCAGAGACGATGGTGGGGGCACACATTTCCTGAATAAATAAGCATAATCTCATTCCAATTGCCCACAGGACAGTTTGGGAAATGAACTGAAAAGACTCATGATTTCAGAAGACATCTGTAGTCTCAATAGCCTGAGTGTACTTCTAGATTTGTTCTGGGATTAGACTCAGTGAAGGGCCAAATATGTGGTGTAGCTAATTAAGTTCCTGCTTCCCAGTTGTATCATCTCCATGCATCCCCCAGCTTGCCTTGCCTCAGGCACTACTCATCACTTTTGGTCATGTGGTCACTATTCAACAGTATTTCCATAGCCAAGATGTCTCATCTCCTTGTTTTGTTCCAGTCAGAACTTTCCAAGCAGTCTAACAGAAAAGCAAAAACCAAAACCAAAACCCTCTGCTATTCTTCCAGGAAGATCACGAATACTGCAGAGCCCGCCATTAATCCTCTTTCTTTCCAGAGGTCTCTTTGGCTTGGTTAGTCACTGTGTCATGTGCACACATCTTCATGGGAAATGGAGTCCTTGTTTTTCTTGTGCTCTGTGCCAAGGCAGTCTGGGAATGTAGTCTTTTTCCACCTTGGGTCTGCCTGTTTACTTAATTAAAACATATATAATTAAAAAAAAAAAACTACAGCCTTTCTAAGTAATGTAGCAATAAGTTTTGGTTTTAATGAGGAATGGATACATTGCAATGATTTTTGACATTCCTTAAAATTCATTAAAATGAGTTCCTATTTGTCATGCATTTCAATATAGCTTCTCAATAGAGAGCATCATATAGCAATTTGAATGTAAAATGTCAGCAGCAAATATGTTGGCTGGAGGTATACCCAAACTGTTCCTTGTTGGTATGTATCCCTTCTTTAGCCTGGAATACTGAAGGAAGGCACTTCTCTAGTAGGAAGACTTGTGATGAAATAATATAAATGTGATGAAAAGTAGACACCAACATGTAGCCTTAGATGAAACATGAAGTGGTTTATGAATCTCCACAGGCCAACTCTGTGGATGTTAAAGAAATCCATACTACCAATCAGCGGCCTGGAACTAGGGAGATTGTTTCTGGAATTCTGTGAGAACCAGATATCACATAGGATCCTAGATTCAGAACTAGAAGAGATCTTAGAAAACATCTAGTCCAGCCCTTTCATTTGACAGATGAAGAGACTAAGGCTCAGAGAGGTGAGTGACTTGACCAGGGTCATGTAGTTAGTAAATATCAGAGGACAAATGTCAACACAGTTCTTTCTAGTTCTTCTGTCTGTCTGACTGATCCTTTTCCATTTCTTTTGCTGCTTCATCATGGCCACAAAGCATGGGTGTTTCTTGTGTTTCCCAAGATTCTGTCCTAGGCCTTCTTCTCTTTTCCCTCTATGCTCTGTTTTGGTAATCTGATGAGCTGCCATGGGTTTATTTAACTATTATTTCTATTCAGATGACTCCCCAGATCTATATATCTAGCCCCGGTCATGTCCCTGAGTTTCAATCCTACATCACCCAACTGCCTATTGGATATTTCAAACTTGGTCAGAGATGCCTCATACTCGACATATCCAAAACTGAGTTCATTATCTTTTCCCCAAAATTCTCCCCTCTGCCAAACTTTCCTATTTCTGTTGAAGGTAGCACAATGCTTCCAGTTTCCCAGGGTAATAACTTTGGCATTATTGACTCATCACTCTTCTTCACCCCACATATTCAATCACTTGTCACCTTAGTTCTGGCCCTAATCATCTCTTGCCTAGATCGTTGCAACAGCCTCCTAGTTGGTCTTCCTGCCTCAAAGCTACCCCCATTCCAGTCCATCCTGCAGACCGAAGTCTTTTTCTCCAAGTACATATCTGATCATGTGTCTCTCCTACTCAATTAACTCTAGTGGCTTCCTATTGCTTCTAGGATAAACTATAAACTCCTTTGTTTAGCTTTTAATGCCCTTTACAACCTGGCCACAACCTATCTTTTATCTCATTAGACTTTAGGCCCCTTCCACATTCGGCAATCCAATCAAACTAGCCTTCTTGGTGTTCCTCACACAGTAGACTCCATCTCTCATCTCTGTGTTTTTACACTGGTCATCCCATGTGCCTGGAATTCATCCCCTTCTTTGCCTTACAGAAGCCCCATCTTCCTTTAAGACATAGTTCAGGTACTATCTTCTACATGAAGCCTTTCTGAATCTTCCCTTGCCTCCCCTCTCCCCAACTGCTCATATACTTCCTTCCAAACTACCTTGTATTTGGTTACTTTGTATATATTTGTACTTATTCACTTTATGGTTATGCTATATATATGTACATTATATACATACACACACCCACACATATGTGTGTGTTGTATTTCTCCATTAGAATATATACTCTTTTCAAATAGGGATTGTTTTCTTTCTTTGTTTTTACTTCTCAAGCTACCAGCATCATACCTAGTATATAGTAGGTGTTTAATAAATGCTCGTTGATTGATTGATCTTGATTCCAAATCTAGTTTTTCACTATGCCACACTGCCCAGGGAGGAAAGAGGTGGGCCATATTCCCTTTCTCCTTCATGGAAGATACCTTTCTTCAGACAGAAGCTAAACATAATACCCAGAACCCTTTCAGGGGTAAGTTCAGGGAATGCAGTTTTAATAGCTGCCTGGAGCCATATCTTTATAACTAAAAACAAATGAGATATATAATGGGGGGGATTGTTGCCTGACTATATCTGCTCAAAAGGAACTATATTTGTGTCTCTCCAAATAATTAAATTCACCAACCCCTTCCACCCAACCTATCAATTAGATTCTCACTGATGTTATCATTCAGGCACTTCTCACAGATGCTAATGAACATTCCCATTGGCTCTACAATCAGGACATGGGCTTTCTAGAGCAACAAGTGATTTCATTCACAAGTAAGAATTCTTTGCCTTCTCTGGCACTTAACCAAAGGGTGGAGCAAGTATGGATTGTAAACACAAGTTTATCATATACCATCCCTTTTAATGAAGGCCCAGTTCTCTTCCACCAAGCCCTCCAGCAAGAAAAAATGACTCCTGAGTGGAAACTAATTTGAATCAGAGAAGACTGCCTCTTAGGGTTTATGTAAATCCTTCCTCTAAATGTTTGAATAACCTGGATAGAAAAAGCAAAGGAAGAGGGGAAGAGTTTCCTGACAGGTAGATGCCAGCAGAGGTGAGTGTGAATCAGATGCCAGACAAATGAAAAGCAATGACTTATTCCCTGTATTATACTCTTGAAGTCAGGACCATTGTGTACTACTAACTGCCGGGTACTCAGTAAAGGGTGGAGGATGAGGGAAGCATTTCCTGAGGACAGAACTATTCTTTCCACCTCTTTTTTTTTTTCCACAATGTTACCTCTAGGTCAAACAAAATCTGAAACCCTTAAAATAGCCAAGTCATAACCTCTTAACTGGAACATCCTTTGAGGCAGGAGTTACTTTCCTTTTTAGGATTCTTCCCCAAAGAGAGAAAAGAGGAGAAGCTGAAAACGAGAAACTGGAGTGGGTAGGTGTGGGTCTTTTTGTCCACTTGACTATACTTTGTATGGTGGATAGAATGTTGGACTTGAGTTCAAATCACACTCATTAGCTATGTGACCCTAGTTGTTATTGTTAATAATATTTAACATTTATATAGTGATTTAAGTTTGGCAAGGTACTGTTACATATGTTATCTCATTTGATTCTCACAATAACCCTGTGAGGTAGGTACTATTATTATATCCATTCTACAGATGAAGACGTTGAGGTACAGAGAGGTTAAGAGACTTGCCCAGGGTCACACAGATACTAAGTATCTGAAGTAGGACTTGAATTTGGGTCTTTCTGACTTCAGGTCCACCTCTCTATCCACTGTGTCACCAGAAACTTAGTGAATATGTGTTGAACTAATTCCTGTGGTTTTGCAATTGATCCTCTGTGGATATAGAAATAGGAGGTGTGCTTTTTTTCCATCTTATATTATGAAAAGAGAAATTTTAAAGAAGAAATTAAAATAATTTTCATTTGGCAATTTAAAAGAGAAATTTTAAAAAATTCTGTATCCACGTGGAGCCCAAGAGAACATTAGGCATGTCATTAGAGTTCATTATAAAAGTGGTGCCAGGACCCAGGCTTCAGCATCAAGGTCTCTGAGAAAAACAGGTGTTTAAAGACAAAAAAGAGGGAGAGTCAGCCAAGCTAATTGTATGTTACCCTGCTCAGGAAAAGGACATTCCTGGAACTTTCCACATAGAGGGAAGGGTGATTCATTCCTTGGATACTCTAGTGAGGCAGGAAACTCTTCCCTAACTGCGTACTTCCATCTACTGTGGTACATGCCTAGATGTCCTGGCTTGTTGATCTGTCACCTGCTCAGATGTCACTAGCCCAGAATCCCCCAGGGACTTTTTCCATCCCCGACAGACAACTGCATTAACAGGGGCTGTATAATTGTCACTATGGCACTATGATTCACCAATAAGCTTCATAATGACTAGCATTCATAGAGCACTTTAGGGTTTGCAAAATGCTTTACAAATATTACTTTTTATCTGCACAACAGTTTTTTTTATAGATGAGGAAACTAAGGCAGGTAGTAGTTAGGTAATTTTCCCAGGGTCACATAATTAATAAGTTTCTCAGGCTGGGTTTGAATTCAGGTCTTCCTGACTTCAGACCTAGTGCTTTATCTGCTCAGTCGTCTAGCCATCCCTACTGTTCTTTACATACAATCAATCTCTATCAACAAGTATCTATCATATATGCCAGGCACTATGATAGGCACTGAGGATACCAGGAGACTGGTTTTTATTTTTTGTCTGTGGGCACTACATGGGCAGAAGCAGCATCAACACAGATAAAATCACAGATTCCTAAAGTAACCAAATCATGCTATGCCAAGTAAAAGAGCCATTAACAATTATATGATTGTCTCCTAAAGGCCCCTGCTATAAAATACATGTGTGGTCTGGTACCTGGAGGAAAGACTTTAATGAACTTTATGTAACAGAACACTCAAGTTTTTCAATAGTAGACTACATGCTCAGAAATCCATTAGGAATTCTATTTATATTTGGCTAGGTTGGTTGTTGGACAGTAGCCACACAATCCATGGCCAGGCCCTTTTCCAGTTTGGGAGGACCCACCACAGCATACAAATGGATGGCATAGCCTTTCAGCATCCACGGTCACCTTTATACCATCATGAGGAAATAGAGGAGAGTGTTAGTGGAGAATCATAGGATGTTACAGAATCTCAGATTTGGAAGGAACCTCAGGGGTCAACCAGCCTATTTTGCATGTGATCAAGAATTCATTCTACAACATACTTGACTACTGGGTCATCCAGCCTTTGACCCAAGTCCTCCAGAATGGAGATCTTACTACCTTGCAAGGCAGCATAATGTTGTCATCTAGGGCCCACCAGAGAAAATCTAATTCCTCCATATAACTCTAACCACAAGATACCAAAAGACAACTTATCTTGCTTCCCTGTATTAGGGGCAGGGGGAAGGTCCATAAATGGCAACAAGGTGGTGCAATGGACATAGCACTAGGTATAGAGTCAGGAAGACCTGAGTTCAAATCTAGCCCGAGAAACTTATTAATTATGTGACCCTGGGCAAGTCAGTTAACCACTATCTGCCTTAGTTTCCTCATCGGCAAAAAATTATTGTGTAGATAAAAAACAATAATATTTGTAAAACACTTTGTAAACCCTAAAGTGTTCTATGAATGCTAGTCATCACAAAGTTTATTGGTGGGTCATAGTGCCATAGTGACAATTATACAGCCCCTGTTAATGCAGTTGTCTGTCCGGGATGGAAAAAGTCCCTGGGGGATCCTGGGCTAGTGACTTCTGAGCAAGTGACTGCTCAAAGCCAGGACACCTAGGCATGTACCACAGTAGATAGAATTCTAGTTAGGGAAGTTTCCTGCCTCACTAGAGTATCCAAGGGTTGAATCACTTCCCTCTATGTGGAAAGTTCCAGTTCCTGCCCTCAAGGAGCTCACAATCTAATGGAGAAGACAATATGCAAACAAATATATATAAGGCAAAGCTATATACAGGATAAATAGGAAATAACTAACAGGGAAGGCACTGGAATTAAGAGGAGTTGGAGAAGTCTTCCTACAGGGCTTAGAGGAAGTGGGGGAGGTCAGTAATCTTAGTGGAGGAGGTAGAACATTTCAAGCATGGGGAACAGTCAGAAAGAATGCCCAGAGCCAAGAGATGGAGTATCTTTTTTGGGGGGGAGGGGAATGGAAGGCAATTTGTTAAGTGACTTGCCCAAGGTCACATGGCTAGTAAGTGTTCTGTGTCTGAGGCCAGAATTACATTCAGGTCCTCTTGACTCCAGGGACAGTGCTTGTATCAGCAATGCCATATTCACAATGCCTGTAGAGATTACAAATATGCTGATATAATTATCCATCACAAAATACATCAGGTTTGCCATTTGGGGAAATAAACTAGAAAATTTATTAAGATACCAAAAGACTGAGTCCCA
>NW_027187343.1:1320737-1364288 GCF_028583685.1 Petaurus breviceps papuanus | reverse complement strand
GCACGTCCATGGGGCATGGGAGATCTTTAAATCCCATAACCCTTACAGTGCTCCATTCACTGTGCCACCTAACTCTGCTTCCCCCCCATTCCCCCCGCCGGGTATCTTGTTTGAGGAATAGCCAGGTCAAAGAATACATGTTTGGGATTAAAGTGTAAGACTAGAAAGCTAGGAAAAGGCTAAATTATGGAGGGCTTTGAATGACAAATAGAGCATTTTGTGTTTAACGCTCCTGGAGGCAGTAGGAGACCACTGGAGTTTATTGAGTAGGGGGAATGACATGATCTGACCTGTGCTTTAGGAAAATCACTGTAATGACTGAATAGAGGATGCATTAGAGTGGGGAGAGACTAGAGGCAGGTAGAGTTGCCAACAGGATATTGCAATAATCATGGTTCAAGGTGATGAGGGCTTGTGCTAGAGCGGACAGTGTCAGAAGAGAGAAGGGGCCGTAGTAGAGGGATAGTGCAGAGGTCAAATCAACAAGCCTTGGCTACAGCTTAGACATGAGTGATCAGAGATTCCAGGATGACTCCTAAGTTGAGATCCTGAGGGTCTGGGAGAATGATGTCCTCCACAGTAATAGGGAATGGATAAGTTCTCAACCTGGAATCTGTGAACTTGTTTGTAAAAATATTTTGATAATGATCCATTCAATACAACTCCTAAGGACTTATGGTTTTATTTTATTCATTTAATAATATGTTTCTGAGAAGGGGTTCATTGGCTTCACTAGGCTGCCAAAGGAGTCTTGCAAAAAAAGCTAAGAACTCCTGTTCTAGAGATACTTAGTTCATAATTTCCTGAATGTGAAAAGCTAATCCACTTCTTCATTTTATACATTTAGGAAATAGAGGTCCATCATAGTTCAGTGAATTGTTCTGACTCTAACACTATTCTTGTGACCTTAGATAAACCTCTCTGAGCCCAATTTTTCTCATCTTTAAAATGAGGGGGTTGGAACAGATAAGATCCAAAGTCCCTTCTAACTCTAAATCTCTTGTGGGCATAACTTGTGTGCTATTAAGTTGTTTTGGGGGGTGCTATACATCTCAGGGGATCAAACGGGCTTATTGGCCCTCCCTGGCTGGAGGCCTGTATTCTTTTCCTATTAACATGATAGTCCAAAGACTTTATTGGATTGTGTCATTTCCACCTTGAAAGTGAAAAAGGGCCTAAGTGGATGAGTTACAGAATGAGACAGAGAGGAAGTAAGAGGAGGAGAGAAGGGGTTGTGATGGAGGAAGACAAAAGAGGGCTCTGTGACTTGGGTAATAAGAAGTTGGGGAAGGAGTGAAGCTCAGGACCTGTAGACCTAAACTCTTCATCTTCCAGGCTAGTGATTCATTGTTCTTAGTAACTAATGCTTTTGCCCTTTAATGAGGTGAGTAAACATGCAGGTACAGACTTATTTCTTTATTTTGGCTAAAAAAAAAAAGCCGTAAGTATCTGTGATTGCCAACCCTGGATTTCTACCTTCTACGTCTGTCATATTTAGAGACAATTAACTGAAACTGCCTGGAGCAAATTCAGTCGGGGGTGGGAGTGGGTGCCATGACAAGACAGAGACCCAGAGACTCAGAGGAGTCAAGTTTCTTCCTGTGGTCTCTTGAAGAGTCAGGATGGGACCTAGGTCTCCTAATTCTAAATCTGGAACTTTTTCAATTATGACCCCCACCCCAATTCTTGCCTCCCTAATAACCTGTATTAACATCTTCTTGACATGTTGCCATGTTCCTCCCCAGCTTTTCCCCTTCCCCCCCAAACCCTCTACTCTTCCACCTTTTGTTTTAGAAGCAGAAATCTAATCAGTACTAGCACTGCTTTTGGGATTGCCCGATGGCACCCCTCACTATCTCACTGACTTCACCCTTCCAGGGCTGCCACTCCCCCATTGGAATGTTAGTTCCTTGAGGACAGGGACCATACTCTTTTGTACTTGCACTTAGCACAAGGCTTGGCACACAGTAGATGCTTCATAAATGTTTTTTTAATTAATTCAATACATTTGATAATTATTTACTATTTCACCATAATTACTCTTCCTTAAAGAGCCCTTTGCATTGCAGCATCCTGGAGCCCTCTAGCCAAGTTTCCATTGCATCACTTTGCTGGTTGAATGGAAAGTGTCAGGGTAATCCAATGTCTCTGCCTCCTTCCTTCTTCTATCCTGCCAATCCTTACTCCTGGGCACACTTAACCCTTAGCTGGAGGCATCCCAGGTTCTAAGATAGACTCCTAGGCAGGAGAAATACGGGCACTTTATACTATTGTGCAGTGGGGAAAAAACCAAGGACTTGATGTCGGATGACCTGGGTTTGAATCCTGACTCTTCTATTTTTCCTGAGATTATTGGAAAGTCAAAGGATTTAGGCCTGAAAGGTATGAACGAAAAAGCATTTCTTAAATACCTACTATGTGCCGGGAACTATGCTAGACTGCTGGAAATATAAAGACAAAAGTGAAACAGTCTCTGATCTCAAGGAGATATATTCTAATAGGGAGATGCAGTACATATAGGGTAACTGACCAGGAGGGGGGTTTTGATGGAGTCACAGGGACTTTAAGTGGGTGGTCTTTTGTCACATCATGTATGTCATTTATACTTTCCAGTAGAAGTGACAGCTTTGACCTGATTACTGTAGCAAGAGGTAGAAGGGGGAAAGGGTAGTGGTTAGACAGATAGACAGATAGATAGATAGATAGATAGATAGATAGATAGATAGATAGATAGATAGATAGATAGATAGATAGATAGATATCCAGGGGAATGTGTCCATGCTGGTCCTGGTTTCCTGGCAGATGGTTGGGTGCGGTCTGAAGCATAAGGTTGGGGTTGATTAGATACTGCAGGCTCAGTAAGTTTTCATTCCCTCACCCACCAGAGTCTATAGTTTGAAACTTTAATGTGTATGATAGAATTTGAAAGGTAAAATCAATCAATAAACATTTACTAAGAGCCTACTGAAAAAAGGTACTGTGCTGAGGATACAAAAAGAGGCAAAAGACATTTCTGTTCTCAAGGAGCTATTGGTCTAATGGAGGAGACAATATGCAAATAAACATATAGAAGGCAAGCTACAGTCAGAATAAATAGAAAATAGTTAACAGAGGGAAGGCACTGGAAGTAAGAGGGGTTGGAGAAGGCTTCCTGTAGGAGGTAGAATTTTAGTTGGGACTTAGAGGAAGCTGGGGAGGTCAGTAGTCAATGAAGAGGAGGGAAAGCATACCAGGCATGGGGAAAAGCCAGAGAGAATGCCTGGAGACCAGGAGCTCCCCCACTGGAAAACCAAAGCTGAAAGAGTTACCTCCTCTCAGGCTGGTACCTTAGAGCTCATTTAGTGCCACACCTTTATTTTGTAGGGAGGAAGCAGAGGCTGAGAGAAAAATAAATTACCCAAATTCTCATAGCTGGAAAGTACAGCTTGCTTTTTCTATTATAACATCTTGCCTCATTTTTACCTACCTTAGCCTCAGTTTCCTCACCTATAAAATGAAGATAATAATATTAATAATATTTGTATAAATTACCTGTCAACTTGTAAGCCTTAAAGTTCTCTACAACTATAAATTGTTATAGTATTATGATAAGCCCCTGCTTCACTTTTTTTAGTCCCCCAGGCTTAGAATCCTGCCTCAGTTCTTTCCACCTGCTGTCCGACCTCTCTGACTCTGACCAACTATGTGGCCTGAGCACTGCTTATCACTGGCCATTACATTCAGTGAACACTCAGGAAGCTCTAATTATGCAAGATACTCTGCTGGGCGCTGGCATGACAAGGATGCAAGGGGGGAAGGGAAAGAACAAGCCTTTATTAGGTACCTGCTAGGTGCCAGCACTTTATAAATGCCTCATTTCATAATAATTTAATATTAATAATAGCCAACATTTATATAGTGCTTATTATATGCCAGGCACTCTGCCAAGTGCTTTACAAATATTACCTTATCTGATCCTCACAACCACCCTGGGAAGTAGGAGATGCTGTTATTATTCCCATTTTACCACTGAGAAAACTGAGGCAAACTGTATTTATAGCAGCTCTTTCTTGTGCTAGCCCAATATTCAAAACTAAAAGGTGACTTTCTAGGAGGGAACAGCTAAACCAATGATGGTATATGAATAGAATGGACTATTATTGTGCCATGAGAAATGATGAAATGAACAGTTTCACAGAAAACTGGGAAGACCTCCATGAGAATGAGGCAGACTCGAGCAAACAAAATTAGAACAATTTATACACTGATAACAACATTAGAGAGAAAAATTACTTTGAAGGCATTAGAACTCTAATCAACACAATGATAAACCATGGGTCCAAAAAGAGTGGAGATGAAACACACCGCTTACCTCCTATCAGAGTGCTCCTCAAGAAAACGTGGTAAGGAACATACATTTCCAGACATAGCCAAGGAAGGAATTTGTGCTACCTTGTGTATTTTATAATGAGGATTTTATTTTACATTTTTTTTTAATATGCTCAATGGAGAGCAGGGAAGACTAATGGGACAGACAGATAATATATATTATATATATGTAGAGATGTGTATATATATATATATGTTACATATATAATCATTCTTTGGGATGTGGAGGGAAAGGCATACATGAACAAATTTAAGTGATATAAAAACAAAACACATTTTTTAAAAAGATATAAATAATGCAACTATAGTAGGAAAGAATTAAGCTAGCAAAATGATTCTATTGTCACTAAATTCACCAAATCATGTACAGTGATACTTTGATTGATATATTTCCTAGGGGCAAAGTTGCTTTTAACAAAACTGGTCATGTCCTGAAAGAGGCTTGGGGAAACCCAGAGTATTCTTAGAATTGGGTCAATGGTGGCAATAATAAAGCTGATTATTGCATTATTGTCTCATGGGTAGTTCAGAAATTGAGCCTGATTGCAGCCCTGACTGAGAGATAGCCTGCATTCCTAAGGATTTCCTGGCATAGTCACACAAGTCCCTGACAAGCATTAATCTACTTGCAAACCTCTAAGTCAGTGGTCCCATCACATGAAAAGCAATAACTCAGACCTCATGGACCGTGGAGTGCTTTAGATAATGAAAGAATATTCAAAGACTCATTCTGAGGTCATGTTGTGATCTCCCAGATGAGACTGTTCCCTCCAATGATGCAGTTGGAGACCTTTCTCACATTCCTTTGGCGTCAGTAGAGAACATGGACTGCCCATTGGTCATCTCTCATTCTTGTGATGTGATCAGCACTTTGCTTTCACCTAAACATTTATTTAATGACATCCTTTATGCCTTCCCTCCTTCATAGTTCCTTTTTCATAACATTGGCGTCATTGATTTGGTTACTGTAATGTGTTGCAGTTCACTCATACCCACCATAAACCTTTCCATCACCCTCTGGGCAAATGAAAAATAACACATCTTCAATTACTCAAATACTATGTTTCCTAGCCATATAGTAACTCCAGAAGAATTTTGAGATTAACAAGATGAGTCTTTGTTTTAGGGAGATTTGCATAAACTGACATGAAGTGAATTAAGAAGAAACAAGAGAATAATATATATATATATAATGGACACATTAATATAAATAATAACATTAAAAACCATCAGAACTTAAATCAATGCAATTACCAATCTTTTTTTTTTTTGGAGGGGGGAAGGTAGGGCGATTGGGGTTAAGTGACTTGCCCAAGGTCACATGGCTAGTTTTGTGTTAAGTGTCTGAGGCCGGATTTAAACTCAGGTCCTCCTGACTCCAGGGCTGGTGCTCTATTCACTGTGCCACCTAGCTGACCCCTGCAATTACTAATCTTAAAGAGATAGAAGATGATTATTTCAGAATGAAACATATACTTTCAGGCAGTTTACTGATTTGTTTTGCTTGTGTTTTTTTTTTTTTAATTGGTAGAAGGCAGCCTTTATTTTACCTATAAGCAAGAACCTATAAAGAGATATAGAAAATACAAAAAGCACCCAAATGCCCCATAAAACCCACTCAGAAGTTCAGATTGCCATCAGGGCAACTCTGACATTCTGGTAGATCCCTAGCTCCTCCATAAATCCCAGCACAGATCATCTTCTCCCCAAAGACTTGTTGTGTCTTCTTATGGTTTAGGAGTCATGTGGTAGACAACCACTCTTTGGGACTGCTGGATATGTAACCCCCTTTCCCATAAGAGCTACACCAACAAAATCATTCACTGTAATGGTGGGGATGGCAAATTACAGATCTCTTGGCCCATCTCTCTTGCCATTTTATTACACTGCTGTCATAGATGCCAGCTAACACATTCTTTTCTTCCTCTAAATAAGGTCCAAAGCTTAGGAAATCCCAATCCTTCACTAGAAAATATGGAGTTATTTTTTTTAATGCTTTATTAACTTCTGATTTACATCATTTGTTTCCACCAGATTTTGAGTTACAAATTTTCTCCCCATTTTTCCCCTACCCACCGCCCCAAAATAGCAGTCCCACAGGATATCTCCTCCTCCAATGTGCTCTCTTCCATATTTTCTCACATACCCCTTTCGACTTTTCCAGTGGATCTCTATGCCTCAGTGCCTGTATATCTTATTCCCCAATTACATGTAAGATGGTATTAATAATAGTATACACACACACACATATATACATATATATATATATATATTTAAATATTTGATTTTAAATCTTTCAATTCCAGATTCATTCCCTTCCTTCCTTGTCACCCACACTTACTGGGAAGATAAGCAGTTCAGTATAGGTTGTACATGTGTGGCTAATGCAAAACAATAATATAGTAGATATATTGTAAAAGACTGACTATATTTCCCTCCCTCCTATCCCACCTCCCACTTGTTCTATCCTCTACTTTGATCCCGTCCATTTTCAAAAGTGGGTGCTTCCAACTTCCCTCCCCCCCCCGCCTGCCCGCCCTTCCATCATCCCCTTCTCTTCCCCTTCCCCCCCCCTACTCTCCTGGAGGGTGAGATCCCCTATTTAGTGTGTATTTCACTCCCTCCTCAAGCCAGATTCAATGGGAATAAGGTTGACTCATTCCCTTTTGCCTTCCTATTCTTCCCCTCCATGGTAACCATTTCCCCCTGCCTCTTCTGTATGAAATAGTTTATCCCAATCTGTCTCTCCCCATCTCCTCTCATTATATTCTTCTCACCTCTTAATTTCACCTTTTAAGTATCATCCTTTCCTGTTAAATTGGTCCTGTGCCCTCTATCTACATATACCTGTAAACATATATACACACATTCACATATGTATTCATATGCCTATATACCCTCATATATATCTTTCTAATCCCTTCAGCTACTGAGAAAAGTTTCATAAGTTACAATTATTGTTTTTCCATGTAGGAATGTTAATAGTTCAACTTTGATAAGTTCATTATGATTTCTTTTTCCTGTTTACCTTCTCATGCTTCTCTTGCTTCTTGTATCTGAATGTCAAATTTTCTAGTCAACTCTGGTTTTTTCAGCAAGAATGCTTGAAAGTCCTCTATTCCACTGAATGACCATATTTTCCCCTGAAACATGATACTCAGTTTTGCTGGGTAGGTGACTCTTGGTTTTAATCCCAGCTCCTTTGCCCTCCGGAACATCATATTCCAAGCCCTTTGATCCCTCAGTATAGAAGCTACCAGATCCTGGGTTATCCTGATTGTGTTTCCACAATATTCAAATTGTTTCTTCCTGGCTGCTTGTAATATTCTCTGCTTAATCTGGGAATTCCGCAACCTGGCTATAATATTCCTAGGAGTTTTCTTTTAGGGATCTTTTTCAGGAGGTGATCGGTGGATTCTTTCAACCTCTATTTTGCCCTCTGGTTCTAAAACATCAGGGCAGTTTTCTTTGAGAATTTCCTGGAGGATGATTTCTATGTTCTTACTTTGATCATGGCTTTCAGGTAGTCCAATAATTTTTAAATGATCTCTCCTGGATCTATTTTTCAGGTCAGTGGTTTTTCCCATGAGATATTTCACATTGCTTTTTATTCTTTCATTTGTTTGGATCTCTTTAACAGCATCTTGATTTCTCATAAAGTCATTAGCTTCCATTTGCTCCAATCTAATTCAGAAGCCATGATTCTCCTCAGTGAGCTTTTGAGATTCTCTTTCCATCTGGCAAATTCGGCTTTTTAAGGCATTCTTCTCCTCATTGCCTTTTTGAGCCTCCTTTGCCATTTGAGTCAGTATGTTTTTTAAGGTATTATTTTCCTCAGTCAGGCTGTTGACTCTCATTTCATAATTTTCTTGCATTGTTCTCATTTTTCTTCCCAATTTTTCCTCCACTTCTCTTATCTGCTTCTTAAGGTCCTATATGGCCTGTAACCAGCTCATATTTTCCTTTGAAGCTTTTGGTGCAGGAGATCTGACTTTACTGTCTTCCTCCTGTTCCATGCTTTGCTCCTTTTTGTCCCCAAAATAGGAGTGTAATGTTGGAATCTTCTGTCTTCTTTGTTTCCTTTGCCTGGTCATGTCACCCCTCAGTCACTTGACCCCTGGGCTTTTTGCCACAGTAGAACTCTGCCACCAGACAGGGGAGCTCTCATCCCAAACGCTGGGGTTTTCTCAGCTGCCAGAGGTATTAGATGGGTACCCTCTCTGAGGTCTCCACACACTCTGGCAAGCTGGTCACCCACCCCAGGACCTCTACCCTAGACTGCAATCCAGATCCAAGCAGGTTAAAGCAAGAGCGATTACCCCTCAGACTAGTGCTTGGTCCCTCTACACTCTGCAGGCCAGGAGCTGAAGCTGTCACGTGGCACTGGCTGGCTGTGCCAGTGTCTCAGCAGCTTCTTGGCCTGGGGGTAAAAGCCATGCATTCCCATTTACTGGTCCCAAAGTCCAGACTGCACTGACCTCTCACTTTGTCCTTCGCATCTATGTGTTGATAAATCTGGAAATGGCCACAGCTGCTGCTGATCTGGAGTCCCTCTGGCTGGAGCCTGGTCAGGCCCACCCTGGGGCTAAAGCCTCTGAGTCGGGCTGAGCTTGGCTCCCAGAGCACTGTGCTGGATGCTTGCTGCAGGCCTGCTGGGCTGTCCTCAGCGGGAGGTTAGCTTCTCTGTGTCATTTTGTGGGTTCTGCAGCTCCAAAGTTTGTTTAGAGTCCCCTTTTTACATGGATTGGGGAAGGTGGAAGCTGGAGCCGCGGAGAGGTTGTACTTCTACTCCTCCATCTTGGCTCCGTCCCCCACGAGTTATTTTTTTTAAAAAAGGAAAATATGGAATTCAGAATTTGGAGCTACCCATGAAGCAAACCCAATGTCATCCCAGAATTCTCTCTTCTCTGGTTAGAAGGTCAGATTCTGGGTCAATGCTATCTAGGAAGTTAAGGCTGGGGTTCAGGAACATTGCCCATGAATTAACCTCATGAACCACGTGGAGAAGTCCATATCTGTTTATGCCCTGTGCTTCTGCATGAACTCATTGCCATGGTTGTTGCCATTTTTTAGGTCAAGAATGTCTACTCTCAGCAATTCTTTTAAGTCCTACCAACTTACCACAATTTTCCATCAGTTTCTGGGGAATTTAGTGGATGAATTAGGACTTCTTTCCCTCTCACCTTTAAAGAGAGGCAGAAAGGAAAAGGCAAAATATCATAAAAGAAGGAAGAATTCTTCCTTGTTATATGTGAGGGTTCTATTAGGCTGGGGTAAGTTCCAGGAAGGACAGTGATATGGAAAAATGCATTAAAGAATCGCTAAAAAATAAAATTCAAAAGGAAAGAAAAACTTTCTAACAACTAGGGCTCTCTAAAAGTTGAATGAACTGCCTTAGGGAAATAGGGTTCCCCTTCACCACCAAAGATTGGAAGATCATTTGTTAAATATGTGGTAAAATGGCTCTTGCTGTTGTTGTTAAGATATGAGTTGTCCTGAATGTCCTCAAAGTCTTATTCCAAAATCAGTGTTTGTGTTTCAGAGCATCTTATTAGGGAAGAGTATTCCCAGCATGGTCAATTGATCAGTCAAGAAGCATTTATCAACTACCTATCTATAAGGCACACATATTTCAATTTGGACAGAATGGAAAATCAACCAGTGGAATCATATTCAACTCTACATGGAAAAATGGACTTTGTAGACTGAAGCACTAGTAGAGTAAGGAAACAAATCCCCAGAAAATTCAGGGGAGGAGAGAAAGGGTTTCAGGGGGCCATCCCTCCCTTGTGTTGCAGGTGAAGTGTCTCTACTGCTAACTGTGTGCATAGTTTTGCCTTCCACTGTTCCTTGTTGATGTCCAGGGTGTCTACTGCTTATTAGCTGCATCCCACATCTGCTCCTGTGAAGTCTGGGAAGCTTGTCAATATATTGCCATAGTTGTCTTCTGCTGAAGCCGTGTCCTCTGAAGTTTTCTGTTTTTCCTGCTGCTTCTGCTCTTTTTCCTTAGAGACTGAAGGACCACCAATCTCTGGCTAATCAACTTATCTTCAAGTCTGTTGCTAGCCAGGTCTACAGGCCCTCCAGGAAGTGGTCATAACCTTGCTAACTCACCCATTGCAAAATACTTTAACAAGTGTTGATCTAATCTTTGCTAGTGAGGAAGAATCTATTATCTTCTGATGCAGTCTACTCCCCATAGGAAGTCCTTAACTCTCATTTCTTATCTGGATCAGGATAGGTGAATTCCTTTCACCTCCTCCCTGCCCAAGAAAGTACACTGTGTGCCTTTAGACAGTGTTCTTCAATTTGTGATGAGTCTTTCTGAGATTAGAAATTAACAGCTATTATAATAGACTGTCATACTGACATAGAGCGTGTGAAATGGACAGAGAAATAAGACTTTGATTTGTGGAGATCCTGAATTCATATTTATGTAGTGTTTGAAGGTTTGCAAAGTACTTACCTTAAACAAACCTATGAGGTAGGTAATATAAATATATGAAGCACTTTGTATACCTTAAAGCACCATATAAATACTGGATATCATTATATTATTATTTCAGGCTTTGTTCTGTGCTCTATGGGGAGTCCACAGGCTTCTCTTTTTTCATCAGGAGCTATTAGTTCATTTTTTCTTCACATTATAATATTTGTTAAGAGAGTTTTGTATTCTCTGAGTTTTTTTTTTTCATTCTTCTTTCTGGCTTTAGTATCCTCTTTGTCGATTTATCTGCTTGTGAACCAGCCTTTTTCCTATAGAGATCTCAGTGCTTTAGCCCTTTTTTTGTATTTCCTGGTCACTTACTTTCTAGTTCTTCCCCTTTAACTCCCTCTTCCTTTTCTTCTTCCTCCTCTTCCCTTTTTTCTTCCTCCTTCTCCTCCTTTTCTTTATCCTTTGCTTCTTCCTTCTCCTCTTTCTTCTTCTTATTATCCTTGTTATTATGGTTACCTCTATATGACATTAAGCTCCCCACCCATATATTATTACCAACTGTTAAAAGCCCAACCTGTCTAACCCTTGGTTTGTCAAGGTCTTATTTCCATCCTCTCCATCACTTGTCCTATTCCCACATCTCCTGCTGTCTATCAAGAAACAATATCGTGAGCTTAAAACCCTGAGAAAGAGACAAGGTCATAAAGACAGGTGCCAATAAATGAATAGACTCAGACCACCAGGATAGCTGCAAGGTATAGAAAAAAGAAAAGGGGGAGGAGGAGGAAACTTCAGGAAGTATACTGTTCTCAGCTAAGGAAGGCAGTGGCTAGTCAGCAGGGGTAGAACCATTTTTCTTAGAGTCTTTTAGAAATGGTGATTTTTTTAAAAGTCTCTTTTTGAACTTAGCTTAAACTCTCCAAGCAAGGGGAAACCCCAAATCTAAATCCCTTTACCCTGTCCCACTGCTTTCATTCCTTTGGTGCTCCCTAGGGTCCACCAAGTCATAGTTAACACAATTTCCTAAGTTTTCCCAGGCTGGCATTTGACATGTTTCCTCAGACACCAAAAGGAGGAAGTGCAGTTTCCTGTTGTATTCACTCCCTGTTCTCTGTCATGGCTCTGACTGTGTTTATGTCCAGGGGCAGCTGCTGTCCTACCTGTCCAAGAGGGCCTGTCTCATGGCCATCCTTTTGTGCCCTCCCCAGACTCAGCAGCTGTGTCTGAATTCCTTCCTTCCTTCCTTCCCTGCCCACATTCTTTAGGGCAAAAAAGTAACAAGCTATTTTGAGGTTTTTTATGACCCCAACTAGATTAGAGGTACAACTTTATCCTTTCCCAAGGGACAGAATCATTGGAATTTTAACACACAAAGGCATAGCATAGTGGAGTAGAAATTGTGCTGAAGTTGAAGTCTGGAGATGTGGGTTTTAATCCTGACTCTGTCGATTGCCAGCCCTATAACTTTGGGCAAATTGCTACAGCTAGGGGGGCTCAGTGGTAGGAGCTTTGGGCTTGGAGTCAAGAAGATATGAGTTCAAATGCAGCCTCAGATACTTACTAGCTGAGTGACCTTGGGTAAGTCACTTAACATCTGTCTGCTTTGGGTTCCTCAACTCTAAAATGAAGATAATAATAACACCTACCTTCCAGGGTTATTGTGAGGATCAAATGAAATAATATGTGGAAGGCACTTAGGATAGTGCCTGGCAAAGAGCAGGTACTTTTTAAAGGCTTGCTCCCTCCCCTTCCCTTTCCTACGTCTCCCTGAACTTTGGTTTTCTCATCTATATGACTGGAGATGATGACACTCTCAAACTACCTCACTCACTGGGCTATGGTTAGCACAGCCCTTGGGAGAGCTTAAAATAATATAAATATTATTCAGATATCTGAATAGATCTGTCATCTCATGAGAGTGAATATATATGCTCCAATAATGTAGATTGCATCCCATCCATGCTTGTACTTTCTGCATGACTTCTGCCTCTGATTTCCCATTGGGTACCTTCCTGGCTTTCTTTGGGCCCCTAAGAGGAGTCCCTGGTCTATTGGTTATCTCATTTTCAACATGTAATAAGATGATCCCCTTTGAGCAAATACATGCTTCACTCTTTTACTCTGATTCTTCTTTGAAGTTCTGTATTGGATATGTCATTCAGTCAATAAACATTTATTAAGCACTTATTATATGCCTGGCACTGGGGATTAAAAAAAAAGGCAAAAGACAGTCTTCAAGGAGCTCATAGTCTAATGGGGGA
Source organism: Petaurus breviceps papuanus (assembly GCF_028583685.1). Taxonomy (NCBI): domain Eukaryota; kingdom Metazoa; phylum Chordata; class Mammalia; order Diprotodontia; family Petauridae; genus Petaurus; species Petaurus breviceps. The sequence goes on along the minus strand of NW_027187343.1, from coordinate 1,351,223 downwards.
GACAACAAGCAAAAACTATGTGCAATCAAACTATGTACAGGATATACAGGAAATAATTAAAAGAGGGAAGGCACTAGAATTAAGAGGGATTGGGAAAAGCTTCCTGTAGAAGGTGAGATTTTAAAGAAGACCTGAAGAAAACCAGGGGAGCCAGGAGGTAGAACGAGGAGGAAAGCATGAGGGACAGCCAGAGAAAATGCTTGTAGTCTGTGGAGCCAAGATGGCAGAGTAAAGGCAGGGACTAGCCTCAACTCTCTCCCAAATCTCTCCAAATACCTTTAAAAATGACTCCACACAAATTCTAGAGCAGAATAATCCTCAAAATGATGGAGTGGAGCAGATTTCAAGCCCAAGACAACCTGGAAGGTTAGCAGGAAGGGGCTGTCGCACCTAGGTAAGAGTGGAGAGCAATGTAACACAGACCAGGACAGTGTAGACCATGCCCCAGGAAACCTGGAGGAAGCCTTGGGCTGACTGGATCACTGGCAGCAGTGGTGGTTTCCAGACTTCTCCAGACCTCTCAGCCCACAGATGCCAAAGACAACTTAGAAGATCAGCAGGAAGGGATTGTTGCACCTGGGTAAGAGTGAAGTGCAGTCCAGCCCCAGCCCACCGGGAGCAGGCTGAATCAGCTGCAGCAGCCACTGCTTCCAGAGCTCTCAGCCCATGAACTGTAAGGGGGTCGAACCACTGGTCTGAAGGAGATTATAGGGGTCTCTTTGCTGGCTTTGAGGCAGGACTCTGTTGCTTTGCCCACACTCGGATCTGGGGCGCAGTCCTGGGAGAAGCACTAGCAGAGCAGAGCTTGTGGCTACAGTAGAAAGGAGACCCTCCTCACAGTTCCAGGGCAGAAAAGAGTGCTTGTGGTCACTCACAGACCAGAGCACAGGCCAGGAGAGGAGGAAACACCTCCCCTCAGATCCTAATCTTGGAAAATGCCTATAGTTAAAAGATGGCTCTTATTTGTGGAGCAGTGAGGAGACCATTGCCACTGGACTGAAGGGTACATGGTGGGGAAGAAGGTGTAAGAAGACTAAAATAGTAGCGGGGAGGGGTGGGGAAAGATTGGGTTATTTAGGTTGTAAAGAGCTTTGAACACCAAGGGAGGATTTTGTCTTTGATCCTGGAGGTGATAGGGAGCCTTAGGAGTTATTGAGTAGGTTAGGGGTCCCATGGTCATATTCCCTACATGCTGCAGCCTGCCCACAGCTACCATATGCCTCTCAAATGAGCCATCACTTCTTATAGCACGGTAGTATTCCACCATGATCATATACCACAACTTGTTCAATCATTCCCCAACTGGTGGGCATCACCTTAATTTCCAGTTCTTTGCCACCACAAAGAGAGATACTATAAATATTTTTGAACATATAGATCTCTCTGTTGCCTTCTGAGTGACAACCATTCTTAATTCTTTGGAGATTCTAGTGGCCCATGACTCACAGCCATACAATGATACACATATTATTATAAAAGAATGATAGAGCAATTAGTCCAAAAGTCTCACAAACATGAGAGTAAGGAATTGAGGTCTGGAGGTGTTTAGCTTATCTGAGGCTGTATACCCAGGTGGTGGGAAAATGAAAGATGAATTCAGTTCTTTGGAGTCCCAATCCTATACCCAATATAGATTCATAGAGCTAAAGGTAAAAGGAACTTTGGACACCAATCTCCCTCATTTTTAGATGAGGAAACTGAGGCTCAGATAAATTAACTGACTTTTCCAGGGCCTCACACACTAAGAAAGAAGTTTTTATCCAAGAATATCATCTTTTTTCCCCCTCCCATTACTTCATTTCTTTATATTTCCTGGTTTGAGAGAATATAGGATTCACCAGCCTGAATCGCTATAATGAATAACTTCTGGAAGAATAGGACCAGCCCCAGTTGTATACACTTATGTATACATAATTTAAAAAACAAAAACAAACCAAAAGTTTTGTTTATACAAGTACTTTGAGAGGAGGGAGAATGACTGATAGTTAATATTTTTGTTAACTTGAAAAGTAATTTATTTTGCTCCAACTCTCCTTCCCCTCTCCCTGATTTTCCTTCCTAAGATGTACAAAGAAATAAATATTACTACATATGCAAGCCACCAGCTTGAAAAAAGTAATGTGAGCTTTAGAGCTAGTTTATTTTGCCTTGACACACACACACACACACACACACACACACACACACACACAAACCTAGCAATGTAGGAAAAAGCAATGACCTATGAACTTTCCAGCATTATCTAATGTAGCCAAAGGGAATGATATTTAGCATCTAACTGGTAACTAGATTAAAGATCTGTGTTGGGGAATGTTGTAGGAATAATAGAATTTTAGAGCTGGAAGGGGAACTTAGATTGTCTAGTCCAGAAGTATCAAATATGCCATCTGCAACACTCTCGAGTGCAGTCTGAACTAGATTAAAATGTAATTAGGAAATATTTAACAAAATAAAATCATAACAAAACACAGATAATATTAACATTTTCTAAGTCAATATGCAGCCTGCTGGGATCCATATGTATGGTTAGGCAGTCCCCATTTCTGGTCCAGTCCAACTACCTCATTTTACTGAAGAGGAAAATAAAGGCCCCAGAGAGGTCTTAGTAACTAATTTTTTTTTAAGTACTTTAAATTTTACAAAGCACTTTCTTTGCAACAACCCATTGGAGCAGGTAGTGTTAAGTATCAGTATTGTTATTATTATTTTATACATGTAGAAAATGAAGTTCAGAAAGTTTTTGTTTTTTCTTTTTGGAGGGCAATTGGGGTTAAATGAGTTGCCCAAGGTCACACAGATAGTTTTTGTGTTAAGTGTCTGAGGCCAGATTTGAGCTCAGGTCCTCCTGACAGCAGGGCTGGTACTCTATTCACTGTGCCACCTAGACACCCCTAATGTTCAGAAAGTTTATGTGATTTACCTAAGATCACACAATTAATAAGTAACAGACATAAGATTTGGATCCAAGCCTCACTTTCCTCATCTATAAAATGAGCCGGAGAAGGAAATGGCAAATCACTTTAGTATCTGCCAAGAAAACACCAAATGGGATCACAAGGAGTCAGACACCAACAAAAATAACTAAACTGCAACAAAACCTCTGACTCCAAGTCCAGTGTTCTCTTGCCTATCCCACACAGGAAGTATATTCGCAATGAGAAACTGGGAGAAATCACCAGATCCCCAGACCACCAGAATCTCTTTCTCCTTGTGAACTATTATTGGTATTGCTTCTTTATGTATCAGTATCTTTTCTCTCTAACAAGGTGGAAAACTGTGAAGGCAGAGACGGGTCTTACTTCTAAAATTTCTTCCACAATGCCTAGCACAATGTTTTCTTTATATGAGATACTGAATAAATATTTGTTGATTAATTGAGTTATCTGATAATATGGGTTTGTACTGAAAGTATATCCTGTATTATGTTATTGACACAAATGATGTTTTGCAATAAAAAGAAGAGGTAAAGTCTGCAAACTATTCAACTCAATTCAACAAATAATTATTAAGTATTTACTCTGATATGGAAAGGGGGAAGAGAATATGCATTTATTAAGCATCTGCTTTATGCCAGGCACTGTGCTAAGCACTTTACAAATAAAAATAATAAAAAATACAAATAATTTCATTTGATCTTCACAATAACCTTGAGAGATAGGTGCTTTTATTATCCTCATTTTATGGTTGAGGAAACTGAAGCATTGTCCTATGTATTGAGTTTAAAAATAAAAGCAGTCTCTGACTTCAAGGAGCTGGTAATATATCTCGGGGTAGAGAGACGGACGGATACAATGTATACACCAGTAAACACAACACATATACAGTATTGTACAAAGTAATTTCAAGATTGAGAGAGGTAAAAGTGCTCTTAGAATCAAACAATGGATATAAAGCACTTTGCAAAAAGTAAAGTGTTAGATAAATGCCTATTATTATTATTATATTAATGATATTATAATTGTTATGTTACTATAATACTATTACACTATATGCCTACAGTCTCCAGGCCTTCAGTCTGGTAATGACTTCATTCCCTAAGCCTTCTACTCCATTCCTACTGAGTTCAAGCAATGTTTATAGAACATAGGAGTATGCTAATAAATGTTTAACAACCAGTCTCTCTAGAAGAAAAAAAAAGATGCATGCACCTATATTTTTAAGCTTAATTGGTATTAGTAACATTTTCTTAAGTCTAGCCAATCAGAAAAACTTAAAAAATAAAGCCCTCATTTGCATTGATTACCTGATTTCTGAGGAGTGTGTATTCACACACACAATGTCACATTTGATATTGTTATGCAACAATCTTTTAAACCAGTTAGACATGGTTCTAGCAAACCTTTGGAAAGAGCTAATAACTGAGGGGGACCAGAGAAGGCCTCAAGTAGGAGACAGAGTTTGAATTGTGCTTTTGAAAGAAGTAGGGGTTGTCTGAGGCTCATCCTTTCCTAGAGGGGCTACCATGGAGGTGTGAGGTACTGTCCATAAAGGGACATTTACAGAATTCTCCTAGTATCTATGACTTTAAAAAGGAGGGCTGTCATACCAGAGAGTCTGGGAGTTGAATGGAGCATTAGTCAAGACTACATCCTGTACTGTCTCTATAGAGAACTGAATAATGGCTGGTGGTCCTCAGCCAATGAACAGACTTTAATGGAGCTTGTGGAGCCCAAGACACAGACAAGAACAGAGCAGGGAAAGGCAGATTCAAGACAAGGTCAGGTGTGGATGGAAGTAGCAAATTGTGGAGGAGCTAGCAAAATAAATATACTTGATCCTCTTTCTTTTCCCTTTATCTATGCTTGGCTGAGCTAGCTATCCTCTGAACCAATCACTGGTATCCCCTATTCCCCATCAGCAAGAGGAGGGAGAAAAAGAAGTGAGGGGAAAATAACCAGTTTGTTTCTTATGAATTGTAGCCCCGTGCAGCCACTGTTTTGATGAATTGTTTCATTATTGCTTACTATATCATTCAATATTGTTTTGCCCTCTTCCATGGCCTGGACCATTTCATAGTTTTCTTTAAGACTTTAAATGTAACAGTTTTGACATTGTTGTCTTCTGAGCTTGTGTTTTGATCTTCCCTGTTACTATAGTAACTTTCTATGGTCAAGACCTTTTTCTGTGGTTTGCTCATTTTCCAAGTCTATTTCTTGACTCTTAACTCTATGCTAAATCTTGACTTTTAACTCTATGCTGAAGTAGGGCTCTGCTTCTGGAATGGAGGGGGCATTGTCCCAAGTTTCAGATTTTTTTTTGGGGGGGCAGCTGTTTTCAGAGGTAATTCTGGGGATCTGTAAGTTTTTGGTTCTTCCAAAGTAGTATGATCTAGGGAGAGGAGTGTTTGCTATTCTCCTGTACTGTTTACTGGTCTGTGAGGGACCACAAGGACTCTTTCCCACTCTGGAATTGTGAGCAGGGTCCCCACTTACCTGATGTGCTAGTATTCTTCCTCGTCCTGGGACTGAGACCCAGGACTACAACCCAGATCCAAGTATGGGCAATGCAACAGAATCCTGCCCCTGGTGCCAGTAAAAGGACCCCTATAATCTCCTTCTCACCAGTCGTCTGACACTCCTTGCTGTCTGTGAACTGAGAGGTCTGGAAACTGTCACTGCATGCCTTGATTCAATGGCATCTTCCTCTCAATTTTGGGGGCCTGGTTGGTGCTGCTTCAGCCTATGCTGGACTATGCCCCACTCTCACCCCGAGGCAACAGACCTTTCCTGCCATCCTTCTGAGTTGTCTTGGACTGGAAAATTGGTTTCCTCCATCCTTTTGTGGATTCTTCTACTCCAGAATTTCTTTCATGGGATTATTTAAAGGTATTTGGAGAGGTTTGGGGGAGAGCTCAGGTGAGTCATGGCTCTTTCTTCCCCATCTTAGCTCCACCCCCTCATTTAGATATTGTTATGAAAACATGACCATCACCCTGAGCTTACATGGTTATTGGATGTTTGTAGTTCAAGCAAGAGAGAAAAGGGATGGGAGACATTATTTTTTCCCCTTAGCAGAAGCTGGAGGCAGGGGCCAGAGCCAATGAAAGAGGATGGGTTTGAAACTTTCATAACCTTTCAGTGTATGTGAATCTTGATCATCCCTTAGACATAGATAGAGTGACCCACAAGGAAAAGTGAGCTGAAGAAAAGACCATGTGATGGTTGTAAGGAAGATACTAGCTGCCATTTTAGCTTGCTAAACCATCCTTGGGTCTGTGTGCAGTCAAGATATTGGGGCTCTGGTTAGCCTTTCCTGATGGTAGAAGAGTCCTGGTACAAAGCCCAAACCTTATCACATACAGCAAGAGACTGACATGTAGCAGCTCAGCTTTGAGATTTTTTTTTAGAAAAGTTATTTTTTCTTTTTGTTCTGTTATTGAGATTATTAGATTTTATTTTAGTGTTTATTTTAGACTGCCAGAGTGACAATGAGAAAACACTGGAGACCCTCTTCCTATGGAGACTTCTTTGATGATTTTTGAGTTTTGAGAGGATTTCTTGTCCAGTTTATATTGCTGCTGAGTGGAAGAGTTTTTTTTTTTTCTGATTCCCTTTTCTTTTCTTTTTCTGATTCTCATTCTAAAAAATCATATTTGCCCACTGAAATTTTTTCCAGTCAACATTTTAAATGCTGGGGGGTTTTTAAATTTGTCTTATTTCTTATTTTATGTTTTACTTCTGTCTTTACTTGGCATTTTCCTCTCTAATGATCAATTCTCTTCACCCATAGTAGTATGATAAAGGCAAAATGCCTCTTTCAGTGCTTCTGACTAATATATTAAATATTTGCCGATGAGCTTATGTCCATGTGCTGGTGATTTTAATTTGTTAGGGGCTGTTGCCTAGTAATATACCAATTGTTGATATATGAATCTAGTCATTCTAAACGCCTTCTTATGACCCTATGCATGTCAAGAAGGGTTACTAATAACTTGAATGTTTGATTTGTTATTTAATTTGCTACATATTAACTTCATGCAGCATTGCTTAGATGTGTTGTTGTGGGGTGTTTCATGCCTGGTGTTTTAGTTTGGCCTGTTGATTTTCAAAAAATGAACATCATAGGTCAATTTATTGAATAAATGGGGGCTAACTTGGTTGCAGGGGCAGCTGGGTGGCAGAGTAGACAGAATGCTGGGCTTGGAATCAGGAAGACTCATCTTCCTGAGTTCAGATCTGGCCTCAGACACTTACTGGCTGTGTGACCTTGGGCAATTCACTGAACACTATTTACCTCGGTTCCTCATTTTGTAAATTGAACTGGAGAAGGAAATGGTAAACTACTCCAGTATCTTTCAAAAAAAAAACAACAACCAAAAAAGGGGTCATGGAGAGTCAGACACAGCTGAACAACAAAAAACTTGGTTGCAACCTATTACTTAATTATATAAAAATTTCTTGATATTAGGAGAAGACCTTGACTATAAAAATGGAGGTATTATTAAAAGCATTGAAAAGAGTTAGAATGTTTGGGGAACTGCAAAATAATTTATAGCAGGACTATGCCAGATCATATGATTCAGGAAGTAGCTTGTGAACTACCAGACCTGTTTATTCATTCCAAAACTTCTTTCTCTAGACCTCTTTCCATCCCCATCCCTATGAATAGTTGTTTGCAAAAATAGAGGTCTTAGTGAGCAAGGGGATCTTACCAACAGAGCTCTCCTTGTGGGTAAGGCAGAAATTAAGTCTCACGTCATAAAAAGAAACTTTACCTGTGGAGAGGTAAGGCTGAGACTGGGTATCTCATTATTACCCCTGGCTCAGTCCTAGCACACCCCAGCTTCCCCCTGTCTATGGCTATCCCTAACCATTGTGCTTCCCACCATGGCCACTTTGTTCAACACTGACCCAACCCCTCTTTCCAATTGCTCAGGGATGTACTTCCCATTTTTAATAAGTTTGTAAGATATTAATCGTCTTTTGTAGCTTTGTTTTAGTTAAGATCATGTTTTCACAAAAGGCATGAACCAATTATTGGGGCTATATCATTATACCACCGGTTCTAAACCATGCCATTACTACCCTGGCCTTCATTTCTGCCTCTTCCCCACCAGACATTCCTCTTTAGGAGCCACCCTGGGCTCTGAAAGGTGAGCTTTTCCTCATCTTGTCCAGACCCAAGCCTCCACCTCACATCCTGGCTCCCAGCTCCAAACCATGCTGTAGTCCCCAACACACCCTCCACTCATTTTCCAGGTACCCTTGTAGTCATACCCCATTATAATGTAAACTCCTAGAGGGCAGTAATAACAGTGATAATAGTGAGCAAGATATTTGTATTTGTATCTCCAGGGCTTAGTACGGTGTCTGGCAGCCAGGTAGAGCAGTCGATAGAGTGTTTGGCCTTGAATCAGGAAGATCTGAGTTCAAATCCAGCTTCAGATTCTTATTATTTGTGTGGCCTTGGGCAAGTCACTTAACCGCTGTCTACCTCAGTTTCCTTATCTGTAAAATGGGGATAATAAAAGCACCTACCTTACAGAGTTGTTGTGAGGATCAAATGAGATATTTGTAAAACACTTAGCACAGTGCCCCTGGCACATAATAGGCACTTGTTTCTTTTCTTCCTACTGCTTAATAAGTAATAATAGCTAGTATTTATATAGCTAGCACTCTGTATATGTATGTATATATATATAAACATATACAGCACTAACAATATGTGTGTATATGTACATACATATGCATACCCACATATATTAGCACACATATATGTATATATACTATATATGTCTATAAATGTGTATATATACTGTGTACCTATATATACACACAGCACTAGCTATATGTGTGTGCATATACATATACTATGTACATAGTATATATACACAATATACGTGTGTATGTGTGTGTATATATATATATATATATATATATATATATATATATATACTGTGTGTGCTTATATACATACACACATTTATCTATAACTATAACTATATCCTTCCATCTATCAGTCGGTTTGTCTATCTATCTAATCTATCTAATCTATCTATCTATCTATCTATCTATCTATCTATCTATCTATCTATCTATCTATCTATCATCATTTGATTCTCACAACAACCCTGCAGGGTAGGTGCTATTATTATCCCCTCTTTACAGATAAGGAAACTGAGACAGATAGAGTTTAAGTGACTTGCCCAAGGTCATACAGATAGTGTCTGAGGTAGGATCTGAATCAAGTCTTACCCACTGTACCACCTAGCTGCCTCTATTTATCTAGATATCTATCTTTTAATTGGCACTTGTTTTTACAATAAAACCTTATTAGTTCAAACTCTACCCATTCAAATTTGTAATCAATTGAATTAGAGTTGTGTTGAAGTTTGTCTTTGATAGACAATGAAAATAAATCATGTAGGACCTTCATAGATAACAAAAATAAATAGTTTAAGGATATTGAAGATACTTAAAACAAACTCTTTGAGACCTTAAGCACCTCAGAAACAAATATTTACATATAAACACTTGATAGAGTAACCAGCAATCTCTACTAGGAAACATTTTTTAAAGCTGAGTTTGATGTATTGCATGCATTTGAAATTGACGAGTCTTAGAAATGGCTATGGAGAACAGTGGTCTCATCTTTCCTTAGGCTTTTTCAACTTGGCTTTGAATTTGGTTTTGATTCTGCATTTTGCTCCAGACATAGTTTTCTGTTTCTGGCCCTTCAGCTTCTCAACTTATATCCTGGTTAGCCTCAGTTACCTAGAAGCCTTGACTCACCATAGGACATGTCTGGTCCTACAACCCACTCAGGATGTATCTGTGAAATCCTCCTTTAGTAATCCCTTCCCTCCCCATTCCCTAAAGCTGAAAGCCTTTAGAAAACCTGACCCAGAAAATCTACTCATGGTGGGTTCTGGTTTTGACTTTGTTCCTGGAGAGGGTTAAGACAATATAATAACAAGGGGGTATTTCTTTATAAATATTCTGTATTTGAAATAATTCAGATTTGCATCCATTTCCATTTCCCTTACCTTTGAATCCCTCCCTCTTAGTTTGAATTAGTGAGATTCATAATTATCAACTAGTCCTAGAGTTTATATAAGGGTGAGGGGGGCTGGCCCTGAGCATGCCTAGATCCCCCTAAAATGGAGGCACCCTCCTTCTCTCTGTACCCCTCCCACATAGCTGTGAGTAGCCTCCTTTGACTGACTATGTAGACAGAACAGGTTTCTTCTTAAAAAAAAAAAAAAGCTTCCAGAATAGGGCAGTTATTCTTTGGGTTCCCTAACTTGTACTGTCCAGGGGGTGGATGATCATACAGTTCATCACACCATGGGTACCATGAACTGAACCAATAGGGGTGATACTTCTGTCTTTTATTCTGGTCTATGGGTGTCTATTTCTATTATTTCATTTGTCCTCCTTGGTTTCAGGAATGGTGGTGATCCCCATAGGACCCAGGGGTTCAAGCCATGGCAACCTTGCTATCCAGGAAGTCCTGAAAAGTCAGGGTGTCTGGGACTAAAGTACAAGGGAGAGTTGGGGTAGAGGTAGAGGGGTAGAAGGGCTTGGACTTGGAATTTGGGACTGTGCTCTACAAGAACTGAATGAAACTGTGAACCCAGTTCCCTTCCCCTCTGTCAGATTGAGGTAGTATAAGGATGGGGAGTGGATTAAGTCCCAAATGTTGGCAGAGTAAGCTATTTGTATATTTGTTAACATTCCTTTGAAGTAAATATTTTTTCTAAAATCTAATCTGTTTGTGGTTAAGTGGAACTAGGTTACATGGGACCGTCTTCTCTATTTATGGGAACACTATCAGTGGAGGCCGGAATTACTTACAGAAAGCCTAGATACCCTCCAAATACCTTTAAAAGTATGGGAGAAGGGCAGCTAGGTGGCACAGTGAATAGAGCACCAGCTCTGGAATCAGGAGGATCTGAGTTCAAATCCAACCTCAGATACTTAGCACGTACTAGCTGTGTGACCTTGTGTAAGTCACTTAACCCCAGTTGCCCTCCCTTCCCCCTTCCAAAAAAGAAAAAAAAAGTACAGAGATACTTTCTAATTCTTCTATACAACATGACTAATGTGAAAATATGTTTAATAAGAATGTATATGGAGAACCTATATTAGATTGCACACCATCTTGGGGAGAGGGCAGGGGAAAGAGGTGGAGAAAATTTAAAACTTATGGAAAGGAATGTTGAAAACTAAAAATAAATAAAATAATCTGTAAAATAAATAAATAAAAGAAAAAAGAAAAACGTTAATTCGAGGAAATGATCATTTCTAGTTCAAGAAATATTTAACTTCATAAGTAGGGCACAGTCTTCATATTCTTATAGCACTTCAAGTTATACTATATTACAAACTGTCTAAAATAATTTGGATGTGGTTTAATAAAGGATATTAGTATTTTTTAGAAAGTATGGAGAACCCTGGAGGAAAGGTGAGATGTAGTACATTAAGCTTTCAGTAGTGGGGGCCAGGATGACCTATGTTACCTAAGGTACAACCAGACAGTTTCCTAGTGCTGGTGCTTGTGAGAATAGGTGGTAGAAACTAGACCTGGGTATACAGAAGGAAAGAGCATGTTATAATCAGCTTTTGAATATTGGTAATAATAGCTAGCATTTATATGGAGCCTACTATGTGCCAGGCAGTACACTAAGTGCTTTACAAATATTAGATCATTTGATTTTCACAATAACTCTGCAAGGTAGGTGTTATATTGTCCCCATTTTACAGTTGAGAAAACAGACAGGCAGAGGTTAAGAGACTTGCCCAGGGTCACATAGATAGTAAGTGTCTGAGGTCAAATTTGAACTCATGTCTTGAGACAGACCCCTGCTGACAGGGAGAGGTGCTCAGAAGCCAGCTGTGAGGGTTTTGTACAGGAGATATAGTACTGGACAGTCAGTGTTTTTCCCACCCTGACAGGGCCTATCTCCAACTCTGAGCAGGACCTGGCTACTCCTTGTTTCAGGAGTGTTTGAACTCCGCTCTGCACAAAATGCAATGGTGGCTGTCTGGGCTCACAAAGGCCCTGCCCCTTCCTCTTCACCTCACCTTTGTTTGGTTTGGAACTTTTCTAGAAATGAGATGCCATGGCAGTTAGAGGGACTCTAGGCAGAGGTTCCCTAGTTTTGGAGAACGGAATGTTTAGGAGATGAAAGAGATGAGAAAGCAGAGATGAGAAGCTGAGAGTTCTCTGTGGGCCAAAGCTCCAGAAAACAGTCTTCCCAGACTCCCTAAGAGGTTGTGAATGTTATGGTATAAGATGAACTTTCTCTGTTCCTGTCTCTCTCTTTTTCTATAGCCAGTCCTTTTGTTCTTCAGAATGGTTTCAGACAGAAGTGAGCCCTGATCAGCAGCTGTCAGTCAGCCAAGCACACAGGAGGCCAGTAGTGGGATGGAAGGGAGAGTCAGAGAAAGAAGATTTTATGGGATAAAGGGTTTGAATTGGTAAGAAATTTTAAACGATGCAGGTATGACTATATCACCCTCTTATTCACAACATTCCAGTGACTCCCCTATGGCCTCCAGCATCAAATATAAAATTCTTTGTTTTTTAAAGTCTTTCATAACCTGACTCCTCACTACTTTTCTGGGCTTCTTACCTGTCACTCCCTTCCACTCCACAATCCACAATCCACAATCCAGACACCAGTGATTCTAACCTCCTTGCTCTTCCACATGATGGAGTCTCTGGGCTCTGGCATTCTCTCTGATTGCCCCCAGGCCTGGACTGCTCTCCCCGCTCATCCCTGCTTCCTAGCCTCCCTGGCTTCCTTCAAGTCTTAGCTAAAATCCCACCTTCTGTGAGATGAATTTCTCAATTCTTCTAATACTCTTGGCACCTCTCCCCCAACATCATTCGCAGTTCATCCTATATGTATCTTGTTTGTGCTTTGTTGTTTGCATGCCTTCTCTGACATTAGATGGTGAACTTCTGGAGAGCAGGAACAGCTTCTTTTTTTAAAAAATTATTTATTTATTTTTTAGTTTTCAACATTCATTTCCACAAGATTTTGAGTTACAAATTTTATCCCCATCTCTCCCTTACCCCTCACCCCAAGATGGCAAGCATACTGATTACTCCTTCCCCCAGTCTGCCATCTCTTATATCCCCCCATGCACCCCCCTCACTTACTTGTAAGTTGGGGGTAAGTGGGTAAGATGGATTTCTATACTCCATTGCCTGTATATCTTATTTCCTGGTTGCATGTAAAAACAATTTTTAACATATGTTTTTAAAATTTTGAGTTCCAGATTCTCTCCCTTCTTTCCTCCTCACCCACCCCAACTAGGAAGACAAGCAATTCAATATAGGTTATACATGTGTATTTATGCAAAATGTTTCCATAGTAGTCATGTTGTGAAAGACTAACCACATTTCCCTCCATCCTATCCCCCCCCCCCCATTTATTCTATTTTCTCCTTTGACCCTCCAGGAACTGCTTCTTGCCTTAGCATGGTGCCTGGTGCATAGTAAGCATTTAATAAATGTTAGTTGACTGAGAGACTAGTTGCCAGTTTCAGGGAAAAAAAAAAGAAAAAAAGGGATATGATTTTTCAGTTCCAACAATAAAAATAAAACAACTCTGAATTTGAGACCACACAGGAGTGGGGGCGAGAGAAACTCTATGTTTGGGAGGGACTTCTCAAGAGTTCCAATTCAGATATTTGGGGGCAGCTAGGTGGCACAGTGAATAGAGCACTGGCCCTGGAGTCAGGAGGTCCTGAGTTAAAATCTGGCCTCAGACACAACACAAAACTAGCTGTGTGACCTTGGGCAAGTCACTTAACCCCAACTGCCCTACCTTCCCCTCTCCAAAAAAAAAAAATAAGAGTTCCAATTCAGGAATGAATGCCAGGTTACTGAGGTTCACACTCACTGGGACTGACTCTCAGCCAGATCTCTTGCCACCCACTTACCCACCCCCAAATTAAACAAACAATAAACTATCTGGATTTCCCCTGAATATCTAGAATGTTTTGTATCATATAAACAAAGTGATTACTTGATTTTTTGCCCCAATCCCACCATGTATTTGGTGATGTGTAGATACAACCATATATGTGGTTCTTTCTTTTTATTTCCTTAACTTGGGCCAAAGAGAGAACAGAAATCTGACCAGAAACAGCCTATTTGAACATTAGCCCATTTGGCATCCACTGAAGACACTTGAATGCTTGTGAATGAGGATAGGGATAGGTATGGGACTTGTAATTTCTTTGGTCCAGGGGACTCCTGGGTAGGGAAACTCCTTTCTTTTTTTTTTCTTTTTGGAGGGACAATTGGGATTAAGTGACTTGCCCAAGGTCACAGGTCTAGTAAGTGTTAAGTGTCTGAGGCTGGATTTAACTCAGGTCCTCCTGATTCCAGGGCCCATGCTCTATTCACTGAGCCACCTACCCCCCCCCCCCAATAATGTTAAGGTTTTTTTTTTTGGAGGAGGGAGGGCAGGGTGATTGGGGTTAAGTGAATTGCCCAAGGTCACACAGCTAGTAAGTGTTTAAGTGTCTGAAGCTGCATTTGAACTCAGGTCTCCTGACTGCAGGGCCAGTGCTCTATTCACTGTGCCACCTAGCTGCCCCAAAAATTTTTAGTTTTTTTTTTCTTTTTGGAGGGGGGAGAGCAGGGAAATTGGGGTTAAGTGACTTGCTCAAGGTCACACGGCTGGCAAGTGTTATGTGTCTGAGGTCAGATTTGAACTCAGGTTCTCCTGACCCCAGGGCTGGTGCTCTATTCACTGTGCCACCTAGACACCCCTGAAACTCCCTCTTCTAATGCAAGTTTACACTTTATCTAGAAAGTTGTCTAGTGCATTGAGAAATCAAATGTCTTATCCAGGGTCTCATAGCTAGTATGTATGAGAGATAAGGTTGAAACCCCATGGTACTGATTTCAAGGCCGGTTCTCTATCCAGTAAGTCACACTGCCTTACAGGCAACTTTTGGATGAGAAAAGACCTAATTAAACATAAAACTTTTTGTTCTGGGTCCTGCCACCTGTTCCCCACCATGTCACAGATGGCATACCCATCCCACAGTGGCAAGACTTCAACTGTGTCTCCATCCAGCTGAGTACCCCTACACCCCCGTTGCCAGGGAGAGGAGGACAGCAAGTTCCCATTAGCTTGTCTTGCAATATCACACCAGGCTGTCCATACCCCAGGAACACCATGCATCTTGGCTAAACACATGCCTTTGAGACCACCGCTGTCTATCTTTCTCAGACATGGAACCTGAAGAGCTGCTTAGTCCCTCTGCTTCCACTTTTCCCAATTGCTTCAGAAAAAAATGGATAGCGATCTAAACTCTTCCAGAAGTTGCCACAAATTCCCTGTGTAATCTCTTCCATCAGACTTGTAATGCAGCCTGGGAGGTATAAAGTAAACTGTTTTCTGTTGACAGATGGTTCTGGGGAAAGAAAGAAAAAAAATGAATGAGAATAATAGTTATTCCAACTTTTTTGTTCTTTTGGGGAAATGTCAAGTACATAAAACAGAAGGAAACCAATTTCTTCATAAAATATACATTCCCACAAAACTCCAAAAGTGGTTCTGGGAAGAATGACCCCAGACTTCTGTTTTGAAAGCAAAATTGTCTGTCTTCAATAAGATACTTAAGCTGTTAGGGAGGGGAAAAAGTTTTCCCATTCCCTTAGCGGTACTTCCTCCCCTTCCTGACCCATCAGCCACATCTTACCAAAAAAACAAAACAAAATAAAATTCCTTAGGTGTGATCCAGGTGTGACCCATCCAGACTAATGGATGGGGCCCAGCAGGCGACACTGTGTCTGCTTTGACTTCTTTAAGTAAGAGGAGTGTGAGAAAGAATGTTCAGAAGGTTTGGGTGGAAGCTCAAGTCCACAGGCTACTGTAATCATCAGAATCTAGGTTATAGGATACTTGACTGTGAGCCCTAGGGGACTTTAGAGATTAGCTAGTTCAACCACCTCATTTTTCAGACAGGGAAACTGTCTCAGAGAGGGGCATGGGACTTGCCCAAAGTCATAGAGATATGGGATAAGTGGTAGGGTACAGATTAGAACCCAGGACCTCTAAATACCAATCCTAGGATTTTGCAAATACCAATCAACTGCAGAGATGGTGGTCAGATAGGCCAAAGGATGTAGGCACAGAGAAAGGAAGATAGCAACGAGCCCAGAGGGAAGATGAGGTTCACAGGCTTGTGGTGGTTTAGCGCCCTCATTTTACAGATGAGGATCATAAGCCAGGCCAGATGGTTGTCAACTGGGGTATGGCCAGGAACTTGGTAAGTAGGAATTTGGCAACAGAGATCTAGGACAGGGAGGAGAGAAAACAGGACAACATTAGGGAGCGGTAGGGTTGGCCACTGTAGTATTTATAGGAGCTGCTGGCCCATTGAGTTCTGGTTTTATGGTTCCATTTGTTGAGGTCCTCTGACATTTTTAGCTAGGGCTCTTAAAGCTAAATATGCAATCTTGGTCACAGTCATTTCATTTATGTTTGAAACATCCTGAATTTGGGGTAGCTAGGTGATGCATTTGGTAGAGCACCAGCCCTGGAGTCAGGAGGACGTAAGTTCAAATCTGACCTTAGGCACTCCCTAGCTGTGTGACTCTGAGCAAGTCATTTAACTCTGATTGCCTCAAAAAATAAAAATAAAAAAGGAAATATGATGATTTTGCAGAAGGTCAGACTTGAGAGTCAGAAGGCCTGAATTCAAGTCCCTGCTTTATCACTCATTAGCTATGTGACTGTGGACAAGTCACTTTCATTTTCTGGGCTTCTGTTTCCTCCTCTATTAGATTAGAGGATTGTACTCAATCATCTGTTAGGGTCCTTTTCCAAATCTATAATCATTTAGTTGGGATACAGACTGTACTACAAAGGTTTAAGCCCTGTATTCATTCCCCCTGTGGGTCAGTTAGTCTTATTTTATTCCATTGCTACAGGGCCTATCCCAAGTTCAGTCAACCATTTCACAAATTATTATATTGGTTACAAAGGGAAGGAAGGGAAAAGAACGGAATAAGCCTTTATATAGTACCTGGTTGTAGCAGCAAGCACCCCAGTGTCCCCAGGGTGTTTGCCAACACAGGTTCTTAGATCTGCTTTGATAAAGGAAAGCAATTCAAAATGGGTTAACAAGCTTACTTTAATCATTCAAACATATGTATCGTTTACCTAGTTCAGGGGAAAAAGGTCAGCACCCCGAACTTCAGAATATGCAGACAGAATTATCAAGACAGAGAAACAGATCAAGTAGACAGTTTCCAAACTGTCCAACCATTACATCCATACCAAATCAACATCTGGGTTTCAACATCTGGGTTTTTCAAAGCCAGGGGACTCTCAACAACGGCTTCCCATAGTTTCATCAAACCACAGAACACTTCTCAAAGTGAGCCCCAAAACAAAGCTATACACATCAGGGCTTATATAACCTTCTCCTGGCTCAGAGAATGTAACAACCTTTTGGACCCACTAGCCAATCAAAAAGTATCTACTGAAAAACAAGCCTCCTACCCCAGGCTCCAGGTGCACTTTAGCCTAGGGGCAGGGAAGATCTTAAAAATTTACATTCCCATTACCATGTGCCAGGAATTATGGTACACGCTTTTATAAATACTATCTCCTTTGATCCTCACAAGACCCCTGGGAGGTAAGTACTATTGTTATCCCCAATAACAGGGATATTGATATGATATGATCCTCATCTGAAAAATGAGGAAACTGAGGCAAACAGATTAAATGACTTGCCCAGAGTCACACAGTTGGTAAGGGTCTGGGGCTGGATTTGAAATTAGGTTATCTTGACTCCAGATTCAGAACTCTACTCACCTAGCTGCCACAAGATAAAAGGGTATGGATAAAAAATAACCCTATACCCCTACTAATGGAAAAAACAATCCAGCACCAAGGATGGGTCAATGGTATCTTCTCAGTATGTTAAGGATAGCTTCTAATTATTTTAACCTTCATTGCCATCATTACCAAAACATTAGCAATTTGGGATCATGGTCTGGGAAGGATTTTAGGTCTCCTATCAATCAATTGATCAATCAATTAACAAGAATTTATTGAACACTGACTATGTACTAGTCAGGCACTGTGCTAGGCAATGGTGTCACAAAGACAAAAATGAAACAGTTTGTGCTGTTCAAGAAGTCATATTCTATCAGGGGAGATATGTTCATAAAAAGGGTATCCCAAAAATCTTAGTGCAATTTTAAGCTACTAAACCTTAAAACTGCTGAGCTATTAAAGCTTAAAACTGCACTAAGATTTTCAGGACAGCACCTATCAGAATATTCAGAATAAATATGAAATAAGTACAAAACATTTTAAAGAGGGAGCAACTAATAGGAATTAAGAATGGCTTCAGGTGGAGGTGGTGGTTTTTTTTGTTTGTTTTAATTTATTTTTAAATATTTATTTATTTTTAGTTTTCAACATTCATTTCCACAAGATTTTGAGTTACAAATTTTCTCCCCATCTTTCCCCTACCCGAACCCCAATATAGCAAGCCTACTGAATACTCCTCCCCCCAATATTCTTCCCCATTTTCCCCAACTTTCTAGTAAGACAATCAAGATGGATTTCTATGCCCTAGTACCTGTATATATTACTTCCCAGTTGCATATTTTAAAAAAAACAACAATTTTTTTAAACATTTGTTTTTAAAACTTTGATTTCCAGATTCTTTCCCTTCTTCTCTCCTCACCCACCCCAACTGGGAAGACAATCAATTCAATATAGGTTGTACATTTGTAGTTATGCAAAATGTTTCCATAGTAGTTTTATATTGTGAAAGACTTCCTATATTTCCCTCCATCCTATCCCACCCCCCCCACTTGTTCTATTTTCTACTTTGACCCTGTCCCTTTTCAAAAGTGTTTGCTTCTAACTACCCTCCCCCCCATCTGCCCTCCCTTCTATCATCCCTCCTCTTATCCTCTTCCCCCCTACTTTCCTGTAGGGTAAGATACCCAGCTGAGTGTGTATGTTATTTGGAGGTGGTGTTTTAATTGAGTCTTGAGGAAATAAAGGATTTTATGAGCCGTCAATTAGGTGGAAGGGCATGCCAGGCACTAGGCACAGTCAATGCAAAGGCAGAGAGGTGGAAAATAATATTGTGCACCAGATATAGTAAGAAGGCCAATTGGACCTAGAGGGAAGGGGAGTGATGTACATAGGTTGTCCCCAAGTCTTAGTGTAAGCTTAAGTTTAATAACTTAACTAGTTTAATAGCTGTGTGATTGTGCAATTATGTCCAACTCTCCATGACTTCACTTGGGGTTTTCTTGGCAAAGATATTGGACTGGTTTGCCATTTCCTTCTCCAGCTCATTTTACAGATAAGGAAACTGAGGCAAAGATTAAGTGACTTGTCTAGGGTCACACAACTGGTAAGTATCTGAGGCTGGATTTGAACTCCAAGCTTGGTGCTCTTTTCACTGTGTCACCTAGCTGCCCTAGGTTAATATAATTAATAATACATAATTATATGTATATACGTTTATATTATGTATAATTAATAGCTTAATTTTAGTTTAATAGCATAATACTGTACTTAAGAGTTTTGGGGGCATGCTGTATAATGGGTAGATTGGGTCCAGGTTGTGAAGGACTTTCCATCCCTCTCCCTGTGCTCACAGCCTGAACCTAGTACCCATCTCGGGTAAGATCCTGAGGGCTTGTAAATTTGCCTTTGACTATTAGGGGAAGTAAGCATTAAATCTGCATCTTCGGGGAATTGCCTTAACATGTCAGATAGCAGCTTGATAGCCTGAGGAGAGGGAGGCGCTGGAGAATCAGATGAAATTCAGAGCAGAGATATGTGGATTACAAGAAGTTACCAGGCAGGAAGTATTGAATAACTTCCCCTAAGCAGACCCCAAAGTGAATGTTCTGTTCCTTAAAGCACCTATACCTCAGGGATGAGAAAGATGATTCAGTTAAGTTCCCCAGGTCCTATGGTACAAAGATGATTCAGTTAAGTTCCCCAGGTCCTATGGTACAAAGATGATTCAGTTAAGTTCCCCAGGTCCTATGGTACAAAGACACAAAATCCAGCTGCATTGGGCAGTCTTCCATGGCTGTTCTTTCTTTGCAGAACAAGTATAATGATATTAAATGTGAAAGGTACTACGAAAGAGAAAGGAGTACTTTTATAGCTGGAGCACAAGCAAAGCAAATAGAGAATTCTAGCGATTTGTTTCAATTGTTTTGAAAATCTCCCTTATTGCATCAAATACAATGTGTGGGATAGAGGTAAAGGGCAAAAGACATGAATTAAAATCCTAATCAGTCAATAAACATGTATTTATTAAGCACCTAACTATGTACCAAATGCTATGCCAGGCCCTGGGAGTCTAACTATGAAGAAGGACCTCCACTTTCAAATTTCATATAACACTTATTAGAAGAAGGACCTAGGATCCTGAGTAAGAATCACAGACTCCTCATTCATATAATGGGGATAATGATAGTTTGCCCATCCGCTTCGCAGAGGTGTTGCTCACGAATTTTAAAGCATTTTATAGATGTGAGTTACTATAATGCATATTGCATTGTAAGAGTTAATCCCATGACTCAGAGTCCCTGGAAAGAGAAGGGAAAATACAGTCAAGAATTTCCATGTTTGTGTAGAGGTGGGGGATAGCAGGGTGAACTGAAGAGTTTTCTGAATAGACAAGGCTGGTTAATTCTCCTTTGCATGCTTCTTCCCACCTGGGCTTCTGTGACAGAGGCCAAGACCTCTAATGAGGATATTGTTATTGTAGAAGGGAGAAGGCCTTGATTTAGGAGCTCAGCACACTGCTGAACTTTGGGAGGCTTGTTTCAATAATCACTGGCTTTCTTCTCTAGTGATTTCACTGTCAAGATTTCTGCTCTGACTCAGCCCCTGACAACATAAGTGGCAAGGTTATTTTCCATATAGAACACAAATTCTGAGACCAAGATGGAGTATCTGAACACGCCAGTCAGAGACATAGAAACTCACACAAAAGTAAAGGACTTTTGATGTCCCCATAGTGATGGTGACATGCCCCTATGGAGACCACTCCCAAATCTCACTCATCTTCAGCACTGAGAGATCCTCCTTACTCACAGTCCCCTAGAAAGCCTCTCCACATTGTAGCTCACGAACCTTTAACAATGTGTTTACTTTTATTAGTCAATCAACCACCAAGCATTTATTAGAGGCCTGCTTTGTACCACACCCTGTGTTAGCTGCTAAGAAGCAAAGATAAAAGTGAAATAGTCCTTGTTTTCAAAGAGCTCACATTCCATTGAGGGAGATAACACGTACAAGGAGAAGTATGAGTAAGCTCTATGCAAAATAAATTTAAGACAATCCTTTTTGGAAGGGGCAGGCATTAGCAGCTGGAAAGGTACATAAGGTAGCATTTGAAATGAGATTTGAGGAAACTGGAGATTCAAGGGGCAAAGGTGAGGAAGGAGGGTACATAGTTCAAAGCAAAGGCATTTAATGAAATAGCATGGTAATAGAAAAGGCAGCAGAACATTCTGCCTCCAGCTCTGAACTCCTCTGTCCCACAGAGATTGTTGTTGTTATTCATCTTTCATTTTTGAAGAGGATTAGTTACATCACAGGGTAATGTCTTGACTTGCCTGTGAATTGAATTTTTTTTTTTTAAAGCAATCGGGGTTAAGTAACTTGCTCAAGGTTACACGGCCAGTTATTTCTGGGTGTGGTGCAGGTCATCCCGACACTGGAGCCGGTGCTCTTACTCCCTGAGTTACCTGGCTGCCCCTAAGCAATTGGGGTTAAGTAACTTGCTCAAGGTTACACAGCCAGGTGTTTCTGGGTGGGTGCTAAGTGTCTGAGCCTGGGATTCGATTTCCAGGTCATCTCAACACTGGAGCTGGTGCTCTTACTTGCTGTGCTACCTGGCCGCCCCTGTGAATTGAATTTAAGTGAGGCAGAGGTGCACAAAGTTATCAGTCTCACTCTCTCTTCTAGAATCATTGAAGTCCAGTGGCAAGACAAAAAGCAAGATGGCTGGTAATGGCTGGGATGCAGGGGACAACCTTGACATCTTTGATGTCTGACCAAACTCTAAGCACTCTACACAGCCTACTTCGACTGAACCTTAATGGCCATTGAAATAAATTGTTCTCATCCACCCATTCCCATAAGGATTGCAAGATGTAGTCACATGTAGGGAACAGCTGTGCCTAGAATACTGTCCTAGAGGGGCACACAAGCAGGATATAGACTCAACTAGGGTACAGGTATGGAGGGATGACCCATGCTCTGATGCTATAGCACTGTTAGTGTCTTCTGGTGAGATCATCATGTTTCTTTCCGCTGTTCATAAGTCATCATGTCATCATGTCATCTGGTCTTTAGCCATCTAACCATTTTCAGGAGGACACATTCTGACGGTCTAACTCTGGGCTCAATAATGTCCACTGTTGGATTCCAGAGAACAGCGTACTGAAAAAGGAAGTGGATGAGGTGGGAAGAAAATTGCAGAAAGGAAAAGGATATGATTTTGATGAAGTCATAGATGGCACCCTTATCAGATTTGCAGATGCTGGAAACTGAAAGGGATAGCTAACACTGGATACTGGAGAAGAAACTTTTTGAGAAGTAGCTATAGAAAGCGATAGACCAAAGAAGAATCAAGAGAGTAAGCCAAGCAAGGATGAGTTACAAGAATCCAGAGAAAGAAGACATAAAAACCTTCTGTCTGAGACAGTGAACTCTTCACTTACTTTGCTGGAAACTTGCTGATTGGAAGAGTCACTAGGATTGGAGAAGTTCCAAGAAGTTGATTAGAAGAGAGCAGAATCCTGTGTTATCAGGGCTTGTTGCTCTCCAGTGCCATCTACAGGGTGAGAGAGAATAAACTACCCTAGGAGTACCGTGTTTCCCTCTTCTACTCTTTGACTTGAGAGGGAGAAACATAGGGGGAAAGAGAGGCTATGTATCTGTTCTATGAGTGGAGATTTGGAGCTAATTGAACTAAACAAACTCTTCGGCTATTTTCAGATTTAGGGAGCTTGAATTAAGGAACCTCTTGTCACTATAATAGCATAACACTTTCTCTGTACCCTATTAAGGATGGTTGAGAAATAAAAGAACTAGTCATTGCTTCATTGACTCTAGAGCAGAGGAGGAATATTTTTGTCTAACAGGAGAGTGGTGGAAACCAGAAGGGAAACACCAAGTAGTGAAGCAGCTTTGTGTGTTGTGGATCATTCCTGAAGGAATCAAGAACATCAAGGAATACGGCTGTCCTGGGCACATGAATTTCCTTACTCATGTGCCTCCTTACTAGATTTTTACTATCATGTACCCATTCTCCTCCATAACACTATGTGCATTAGTAGGAGAGCATAACTTAGATTTATAGTTGTACTGTGATGTTATGATAATCCCTGCTTTTGTCTTTTCTTCCATAAATGTTAGGCTTTTGGCTAATTATTTAGCAAATCTTTTATTTTTAGGAGTTAATGGTTTAAGTTCATGGTTAATGGTTTTGTGTAAAGGAGAAGAATACTTGTGGGGGGTTCAGGAGGTTAAGTAGCAGCAGTGTACTTAGAGTGCAACAATATTCTATTATATTCATATACCACATTTGTTCAGCTGTTCTCCAATTGCTGAACATTCATTTTGTTTTTGAGGTTGAAGTTTGGTTTTTTTCTTTGTTACCATAAAAAGTCTACAGTGAATATTCTGGCATATAAAACCTTTCTTTCTCCCTTTTATATTCTTGGAATGTATGCCCAGCAGTGGGAACTCTGGGTCAAAGGATATATACAGTTTTAGTGACTTTGCTCACATAATCCAACTTATTTTCTAGAAAAGTAATATAATGTCATAACTCTGCCAACAGTGTGCCTGTCTTACTGAGGCCCTTCCAACACTGACAATTATTTTGTCATCTTTGGACATCATGTTTTAGGAACTATGTTGATGAAGTAGACATATCCAGATAGGGACAACCAGGATAACAAGGCAACTAAGGGCCATATCATGTGAGGATTAGTTTAAAGAGACATTTAGCCTGGAGAAGAGATGATGAAGACGGTACATGTAATTTGCCTTCAAGTATTTGAAGGACTTTTGATGCTGAAAAGGGATTAGATCTTTTTTTTTTTCTTGGTCTTAGAGGATAAGAGTGATGGGTGGAAATTTCAGAGGAGTAAATTTGAATTTGAAGAAAGGAAAACTTTTGTAATAATTAAAACTATCTAGAAGCACAATAGGTTTCTTTCTGTTGGTAATGAATTTCTCTTTAAGTGATTATAAAACTTAAATGGGGCTTCACAAAAAATCCTCAGACAGATCAGTAGTATTGTACCCTGTGGCCCAGGGAACTCCCCTCTGTTCCCATCCCTCCCATACATATAAAATAAATTTTGGGGTTATACAGACCCAAGTTCATTTTAGGGGCCTGACCTCTAGGGCAGGAGGTTTTTCCCTCTGCTCCATTTCCATCCAGGAGCAAGACTCCAGCAAACTTTTAAAATAAGGTATAGGGGTGGCTAGGTGGTGCAGTGAATAGAGCACCAGCCCTGGAGTCAGGAGGACCTGAGTTCAAATAAGGCCTCCGACACTTAATACTTACAAGCCATGTGACCTTGGGCAAGTCACTTAATCCCAATTGCCCTGTCTTCCACCCTCCAAAAAGCAAAAACAACAACAACAAAAATACAAAACCCCAGGGTATAGCTCATTCCTATGGGTATCCCACCTAGTCTCCAAATCTTGCATTGACACTTGAGTTACACACATAGTTATTGGGGGAGAGCCTTTATTCTACCCCATAGAAAATGCTTAAGGATTTACAGGAGTCAATGAACAAATGCACATCCATGAAGTACTCAAAAGTCCATTAGCTTCCCTCCAGAAGAAAAATTAATTTGATGTTGCTTTCAGGGCAACTTTCTATCAGTTCCACAGATTCCTATATAGTCTCCCCAAGATTCATTGTACCTCTCTATAGTTTAGAATTCCCTCAAAAAGTCGAATCAGTTTTGTGGAATTTGCTGAACAGATATTTTTCCATTATTCAATTAATGTTTTTAAAAAAAAAACCTGATGATTCCCATAAGAATTTTCTTTCTACATAAATAGGTAGCAATAATAAAACATGATAGGTAATGCAAGATTAAAATTCACATACTTATAAAGAGTAATTATCTTTAAATAATAAGAAAGATATTTTTAATTAATTAAATGAAAATTAAAATAATACTGACAGAAATCCCACATAAGAAAACCGCTGCTCACTTCTAGGACATATATATTTAACATATGATATCTACATATTTATATCTATTTATATATAGCCCCAGCTTCCGAGAGCATGCCCTCCCCACTCCCCCACCCCCTAACCAATCACTGCATTACCATATACTATAGTCCCTCCAGAATTTAAAATGAATTCTCATGTGTCACTTTCATGACCCTTCAGAGCCTGGGCCCACCTCCCTTTCCAAGTTCATTATATATCACTCCTCTTACATCATAGTACTTTAAATGTCCTTGCTGTCCTCCTGTTGTGCAGTTATTCGGTCATGTGTGATTTTTCATGACCCTGTGGATCATACTGCCCATGTGGTTTTCTTGGCAAAGATACTGGAATGCTTTGCCATTTCCTTTTCCAGTGGATTAAAGCAAACAGAGGTTAAGTGACTTGCCCAAGGTCCCACAGCTAGTAAGTGTCTGAGGCTAGATTTGAACTCAGGTTTTCCTGGCTCCAAGCTCAGTGCTCTATCCATTGAACCATCTAGTGGCCCCTGCTGTTCTTTACACACACTCAGTTTCTATCAACAAGTGCTTATTATATATGCCAAGCACTGTGACAGGCATTAGGGATACACAGATAAAAAATGAAACAAAACTTAGTCTCCCAAACTTATAATCTACAGATAAAATGTACATATATAAGCATAGACATAGTAAATATAACACACATGCTCTGGTAGATCTTATCCCAACCCCTACTCCCACTGATGAGTCAAGTCCCCAGAATATGGTTACTATATCCTCTCAGGGCTAACCCCTCTGAGGGATTA
This sequence comes from Petaurus breviceps papuanus, assembly GCF_028583685.1. Lineage (NCBI taxonomy): Eukaryota > Metazoa > Chordata > Mammalia > Diprotodontia > Petauridae > Petaurus > Petaurus breviceps. Next base: position 1,325,210 of record NW_027187343.1, on the reverse strand, counting down.
GGAGGAATGCCTAATGCTATTTAGCTCATGAGCCCCTACCAGTGTGTTCCTTCGTATGATTACCAGTGATATTAATTGATCAGCCAGATTAGTTGTTATAAAGAAGTATTTATTAAAGAGGTATAATAATAATTGATAGGACACTTTCACCATAATTCTGTCTCTATGCTTTTCTTTTCTTTTTGTTTTGTTTTGCCTTTTTTGGAGGGCAATTGTGGTTAAGTGAGTTAAGGGGTTAAGTGAGTTGTCCAAGGTCACAGGCTAGTTTTTGTGTTAAGTGTCTGAGGCTGGATTTAAACTCAGGTCCTCCTGACTCCAGGGCCAGTGCTCTATTCACTGGTCTCTGTGCTTTTCACGGGCTGTCTCTCATGCTTGGAATTCATTCTCACCTCACCTCCGTCTCTTAGAATTCTTTGTTTTCTTCAAAATTCTGCTTAAGTGACATTGTCTACATGAAGCCTTTTCAGATCCTCTAAGAAGCTACTGCTCTTTCCCACAAAATTACCTTATATTTATTTTATGTGTATGTATGTGTGTATATATACATGTATGTATATATGTACATTCCTTCTTTAATGGAATGTAAACTCCTTGAGGGAAGGGACTATTTCATTTTTGTTTTTATATTCCAATGCCTAGTTCAATGTCTAACACAGAAGCACTTAATAAATTCTTGTTAATTGATTGATGCTCATAACCCTCTCAGAAAAAAAAGAAACATGTTTGAATTAAGCAAGTGAATACTCCCAAAACAAAAATACTTTCCACTTATTTAGTGAAAAATTCTAATATTTCATACAATTAAAATTAATATGGACCCTGTTTGATGAAGTTGAAGAGAATCTTTTAAAAAAGATTTCTATCTAAAGAGAAGTTTCTCTTTTTCTCTTTCTCTCACAACTCCTAACTAGCTTTGCCTTAATTCCTTAGCTGGTTCCAACGTCTCTTTCAAAAATTCTAAGCTTTGTTTTCAGATTTCTTGCTGTTTTCAGTACAAACACGAGCTCAAAGATGAGCATATCCAAAACCCAATAATATTTCCATTACTCTACCTAGAATCTGGAGTTAGTTCCTCTTAGTCCACATACCTTAGTGGGGAGGGAGGTTTCTGACCCAGCAGAAACACATGTTTTTAATGACGTCTCTTGGCAGGAGTTTTGGGCACATTTGGCAGGGTATGGCTCTGCCAAAGGGCAGTGGGTGAGACAAAGATAAATATCCATCCATACTGCTGGATGCCCAAGTCTGTATCCTGAATGCTGCCTAGTTCTAGGGAGGAGGACCTAGGCTGGGAGGTCCTTGGAAGGCCAAGGTCAAGCCAACCCTGGGAGTAAGGAGCCAGGGAGGGGAGAAGCAGATGACTTGAGCCTGTGCAAATAAAAATATTCTCCCCTTCTCAGGACTCCACCCATGAGCTCAACTATTGGGAGAGCAAACAGATTCTGAATTCAAACTATGGGTACCAAGGGTATCAACCTCAGCCCCAAATTTACCTTTAAAGAAAAAGCAACAAAGATCTGTACAGGAAACCTCTTCCATGTTCAAAGGCTGCTCTGGGGCGTCCCTTCCTCCTAAGCTAACAGATAGAGAGTAGCTTTTTCAAGAGATTTTGCTACAGAGACTTGCTTTTTTCGCCTTTCTGGTTATCACATCATGGAGCCTGGTCAGTATATTGGACAGTCAGCTCAGACTGACTGTGCAGCAGCTACTCAATGTACATACTCAAAAGGATATACACCTGCACACAGGGAGTTGCCCGAAGAGCTGCTCAGCTAGTTTCCCCACATTTGCTACATGCGTGGTTTTTTGGTTTTCCGTGTGGGTGGAAGAACCTCCCTTGACTCCCCCCCTTGCCTGTGAGGAGTGTCTCTCAGTCTTACTGGTTTACTGAGACTTAGGTCTTTGCCCTGAATAGTCAAAGGGATAGGAGAGTTCCTGTGGGGAAATCCAAGCAGATTCCTCTCTCCACTTCCATCATCCATCATTATTGTCATTAAATATTTATAGGGCACTTTTTGAACTGTGCTGAGTGTTGGTGATTATTCTAGGTACAGTGTGAGATAAAAAAAAAATGGAACATGAGTTACTGCATGCAAGGGCTTTGTGATTTGGTACTGGAGAAAAGATTCCATCTTTATACCATTTTGTGGCTAGGTAATCATAAAAATACCATATGTTTTTACAGCATAGCACTTTGTGATTTGTCATAACACTCAAATACCCATTATCTCATTTAGGGCTCTCACTTATGCATGCCCTTGGGCCTCAAAGCCATGCTTTCCAATCTCTTTCCCAATATCCATTTTTAAACCAATCTGAGTCTTAGGGTTACCCATCATCCCAATTACTCAATCATCAATCATTCAGCAATTATCTATTATGTGCCAAGCACTGAGCTAAGCCCTGGAGATATAAAGACAAAAAAAAATGAAACAAAGCCCACTCTCAAAAGCAATCATCTATAGGATGATATATATACATACATAAAAATACATAGCACATGCTTGGGATATCCTTATCCCAACCCCCACTTCCTCTAATGAGTCAAGTTCTCAAAGCAAATACATACTCTCAGGGCTCTCTGAGGGAATGGGGGGAGGTGTCTTTATATAACTTTATATAACTCATGAGCCCCCACCAGGGTGCTCCCCCCCACCATGATTATCCATAACATTAGTCAGCCAGATTAGTTCATTTTTAGAAAAGGATATTTATTAAGGTGATACAGTAGTGACAAGAGGGATATAACTTTCCCCCAAAGTCTGTGACATGTTCCCTCAGAAGTATATACAAAATACCGGGGAAAATGGGCTGAGGTTTAGAAAGTATGTGCAGTAAAGGAGTAACTCACATCTCCTGGAAATACTTCTGCCAGTGTCCAGATATCTGGGCTTTTTGTAGAGCTTTGAATTGGCTTTCATTCTGTCCTTGGCTCCTGATATAGACACTGCCACCAGCTGATGCAGAAAGGCTTCTAGGATGGGGGTGGGAAGATGGGAAGTCTTCTGGATCTTTGAGATACCCCAGGTGCTGCTCTTGTCAAGGGATGTTGGGAGAGAACACCAAGACCAAAATCAAGGCCTGGAGCTCTGTTCCTTTGCCCACAATCAGTTCCTTTGTAGGGACTTAGCTAATTAGAAAACTCTTTCCTTTCCACTTGTTCAATTCCTGGGTTTTAAACTGGTTTAGTTCACCCAGGGCAGTGAACAGAGGGTTAGATTTAGAACCAGGAAGTCCAGCTTTGGATAAACCAGTAGACTTTGTGACCCTGAACAAGTCATTTCACTTGTCTTGGTCTCAGTTTCCTCATTTGTAAAATGGGGATAATAATAGTACCTACCTCCTAAGGTTGGTGTGAGGATAAAATTAGATAATATAAGTAAAATGCTTTACAAGTCTCAAAGTGCTATATAAATGCTATTAAAGAAGACCCACAGGGTGTTACCAAGTTTTCCCATCCAATCTGAACAGTTCAGGCTATGAAAGTGTCCAGATCATGTTCATACCTAGTGAACAATGGAGTGTCTTCTTACCTGATAAATGTGTCATAGCCAAATGGGAGTGAGATGATTTCTGACCGAACCCTTACAGATACATGGAGACTAAATGCAAAATAAATAGTGAGTAGGGAGGGAGGGAGGCATTAAACAATTGGAGGGAATTAGAAAGCGTTTCATTTATAAGATAATGTTTGAACTAGGTCCTTGAAGGAAGTGAGGCACTCTATGAGATGGGTGAGGAAGGAATAGATTCTAGGCATGTCGGGAAGGGAGCAGTCAGTAGTGCAAGGCATTGAGATGAGAGACGAGATCCATGTGTGCGAGGAATAGAGAGGCCAGTCAATTCAAACCAAAAGACTTTTGTCTTAGACTTTGCTGGTACTTGACACCATCCTTAGTATCATGCTGTTGTCTCCCCATTTGGGGCTAGCTGCTCAGAAAAATTGTCTAGAAAAGAAATGGGATTTCTTGGTAAATAATGAGTTCTTCATCATTAGAGATCTTCAAATAAAGCCCTGATGAGCCCTAGCAGGGCTACACTATAAAGGAGGAGGGGGGAACCTGCAGCCTCAAGGACACACTGAATCCAAACTCCATGGAATAGATCTCCTTAACAAAAGGATTTATTTTGTAAAACTTGGACTCAGTCAAAAGGCCACACCCAAGGACCTAGAAGGCCATATGTGGCATCAAGGCCGCAAGTTCCCCCACCACTGCTATAGAGGGACATCAGGTAGGGTCAGACTAAATGACCTCATGAGCTTCTTAAAATTCCAAAGTTCTACTAGGGAAAACCTTAGGAACCAGTTTGAAAAAGATGAAAGATTATAAGCTTCTTGAGGGTAAGAACTGTTTTGTTTTTGTATCTCCCTTTCCCATCAGGCACTTAATAAAAGCTTGTTGAATTGAACTGAATTAAATGTACTCCTCCTCCCTTTATCACTGAGAGGGCCCCCTCCCCTGACCCCAGGAG
>NW_027187343.1:1316929-1320727 GCF_028583685.1 Petaurus breviceps papuanus | reverse complement strand
TTTTCCAGCTCTTTGAGTCCTTGGGTCTCTAACTGTCTCTCCCCTGAGGTTCATAGCTCATGGTTCTAGAGCTGGAAGGGACCTCAGAATCCCCTCTTTTAGCAGATAAATAACTGCCCAAGGAAGTTGAGTGACCTACCCAAGGTCACAGAAGGTAACATTTTCCTTCTGTAGAAGGATCTCAACTTTTATTTACTCAATGTCAAATCTTGATTGTTGGAAGTGGGGAGGGGAAGAAAAAGCCTGGATGATATAACTCCCACAACCACCACCACCAACCTACATCCCCCTTGATAGTTCAACTAAAATTCAAATAAATTATTTATGCCCTCTAGTATTTGATTTTAGAATGTGGTCAGAGACATATTCAGTTCAGAGTTATGGTTAGATACATACATGCTTCCTCAGGCACTCACCTCTTTACCTTCCTCTGGGCCTGGCCTTAATGCTCTCCTGGTTTAGCTGCCCTGTCCTCTCCTACGTAAAGAGGTAGGAGAGATTCTCTGCTTGCAGAAAACAGAGAGCTGACTGTACTTGGCCTATGTTTAATAGAAGGATCATAATTTTAAAATAACTCAAAGGACTGAGCTTTATCAGTTGATATCATGCATTTAAAAATCCATAAGGCAAAGAAAATAGGATGAAAATCTTCATTTCAGATTAAAATTATAATTTTTTTGTGCCTCAGTTGATGTACGTGGTCCTTTTGTTAATGGCCTATGGTATTTATTCTCAAACAATTTTTTCTTCCTTCCCCCTTAATCCCCTCCTTCCTCACCTCTTCAAGGTCTTTGATCCATATCCCAGTATATGATACCAGTGTATGAGAAATGTGGACAAATACCCAGCATAAGCTGAGTGGTGACAGGGAGGGTCACTAGGAACTGTCAGTATTTCAATAAATTCTGGAAAATAAAATTAATAAAACTAAATGAAAAGCAAAAAAAAAAAAACAACCCAGTCCAACAAATTCTGTATTATCATGCCTTAACATTTTTTTCTTGTAAAACTGACACATGAACAAAGCACCACCTTTTCTTTTTAAGGATTTTGCTTCCCAAGGACAGAAACAAATGTCACAATTGTACTTGCCAAAGTACCCAGTGTTTCAACAAACTGTTTTCTTCCTGTGTCTGCTTTTATCAAGGAAAACTAGAGAAGCCTTCTTTTCCCCTCTCCTGATGACGCAGTGGATTTTCAGCTTGACATCCCTTCACTTGGCTTTTCCCCACTTCCTGTCTTCTGTCTTCAACTTTAAAATTAGTCCTGGGCTAACAAACAGAGAGGCCTGGATGGCACCTCTTGGCTCTGGCCCTCACTCTGTGAGAATGGATAGGTAATTTCACCTTTTGTTTTCATTCTTCTCAGCTTGCAAAATGAATCATAGATTCATTAGATATCATTTAGAATGATAGAAATTTAGGGCTCTGAGATTATCTAGTAGAGTCCCTTATGGGTCTTTAGACAGCTGGCTAGAGCACAGTGAAAATGAAGCCAAAGTCAGAGACAATCCAGTTGGCTTCAATCTATTCCATAATCCCTAATTTCAGACTCTTGTCCCAGCCAACTAATTTGTGCAATGGACCCTGAAGTCAGGAGGACCTGAATTCAGATCAGGCCTCAGACATTTACTACCCTATGTATCCCTGGACAATCACTTAACTGTTTTCTGCCTCAATTTTCCCATTGTAAAATGAGGATAGCTGTAGCATCAACCTTCCAGGGTTATTGTGAGGACAAAATGAGATATTAGTAAAATGCTTTGGAAATCTTAAAACACTATGTAAGTGCTAGTTATTATTAATTATTATAGTTATATTATATTATATTATTATTATATGGTCAATAAGACTATAACTGCATTGGGGCACTGGGAATCACCCCATCTAAGGAGACATAGGAGTCAGTTGGAAATCTCTGTCTTTGACTTTCTGTCTCTGTCTCTCTGTGTCTCCCTCCATCTCTCTCTTTTTTTCTCTCTCTCAACAGGGGGCTGGGGATTTGGTAGTGTTTACAATCTATATGGAGTAGCAGCCAACACTCAGCTTTCTGGGACCTTTTTTGTCTAAGATCAACAGAGAAGCAGAGGATTGTCCAGTGGCTTTCAGTTTCTGTCCCTTCCATCTGTCACAGGCTGACTAAGGTGTCAATCAGCCTTAGTCCCTTTAGAGGAGATGTCACAACCAATTAGGCCATAAGAGTCATTTTGGCAAATTCTAAGATGTTACAGGTTGACCACATGCTGGACATTTTTTAATGTGCCCAGGAAATATTTCTGGTGCTAAATCTGTACAAAATTCCTGTGTTTGACCCTGTATCTCAGGGATTGTTCCATAAGTGACAAATAGACTGGCAAAGGGCATGATTAGATCAGTACCTGTCCCTCTTATTGGAAAACAGCTAAAAGAGTGTGCCCCTTTTTTTTTTTTTAAAGTAATCGGGGTTAAGTAACTTGCTCAAGGTTACATGGCCAGGTGTTTCTGGGTGGGTGCTAAGTGTCTGAGCCTGGATTCAATCCCCAGGTCATCCCGACACTGGAGCCGGTGCTCTTACTCGCTGTGCTACCTGGCCGCCCCAAAGGGTGTGCCCTTTAAATATTAACTAAGAATTTTGGAATTTTCTAACTTTTGCAGCTGCATTCTGCAGCTTTCTCAATCCCATCAAGACATATTTCCATCCATGCCATCTGGACACATTCAGAGCACTCACTCCCTTACGACTTCTGACTTCCTTGCTCTTTCCCTAAGACCAGGCTATTATTTAGAGTGATTGGAAAGGCTCAAGAAGAAGACCCAATGTTCCCAGACTGCTTCCCCATAAGCAGACCAGTAGGTCCCTCAGTGGGTTAGAATCTAAATACCATGAATTAACCTGTGAGTTCCTCAGATTGGTTGCTTGAAAATGCTGATGATGAGAGAGTGAGGCTTGAAACACACCTTGAGCATTAGAGACAAGCAGATTGAGTGTGGAAGCAAGGAAGAAAGGGCATTTTGAGGGTCCCCTTCTGGGAAGAATAGCCCCAGGGAAATGGAGTACCTACATGGGTCAAGAGGATGAAGAAGGGGGAGGAAGAAAAGCTTCATTTAGGTCTCCTTTTTGGCAAGAATAAGTGGCACTGTGAATGAATGCTACCTTTAGTCCTGCCCTTTCCTTCCTCGTCCCCTCTAACCCTCCCCCCCGTGACTATCTCAGCTGAGGTATATTCTGAGAAGAATAAAATCTGAGTTTTATTTTGAAAGTTTAACACAATACATTGGTCGGATGGGGACCCAGGAAGAAGGCTGCTGGCTGGCTTGTTGGTAAAAGCTAACGACTAAACTTAGATACTCTCCCCTTCTCTTGGCCAGCCCCAACTGCCTCTCAGTTCCTGTGGTGAGCTCTGCTCTGCTTATCCAGATCAAGGGAGAAAATACCTCCTCTGACACTTGGGTTACTCCTCAGCTACACTTCTTCTCCCCCTCCCCCCAAGACTAAGGGGCAGAAAGAACCTTAGCAGTCTTCAGGTTCTCTTTTCCCAGTTCAAAAACTACCTTATCCCTTCCATCTCTTTATATTTATACAGTTCCTGCCCTTCTGTCTAATTTTCTCTCCCATCCTCCTCAAGGAGGACCCAGAGGTGAAATGAATTTGCAAAGTCACAGGGAAAACTGAGAGGCAGATATGTTCCCTGGAGGGGGAAATAGCATAACAAAATATTGGAATGAATAAATTATTATGGCTTCTGAAATTGAACTCTTTCTCTCTCTCTCTCTCTCTCTCCTCTCTCTCTCTCTCTCTCTCTCTTTCTCTCTCTCTCTC
>NW_027187343.1:1304967-1316829 GCF_028583685.1 Petaurus breviceps papuanus | reverse complement strand
TCTCTCTCTCTCTCTCTCTCTCTCTCTCTCTCTCTCTCTCTCTCCCTTCCTCCTCCCTCTCCCCTTCCTCTTCATCTCCCTCCCTTCTTCTTTCTCCCTGCTTCCTTCCCTCCCTCTATCTCCATATCTCTCCACCTTTCTCCCTTCCTCCCCTCTTCCTCTGTCCTGTTTGCTTTGTCCTCACAGTTTTCAACTTTATTTTACACAGCTCCCCTTCTGGCACTCTAAGATTCAGCCAAACTGGCTGGCCTCTTCCTGTTCTTCACACTCTCCCCTCTCCATGCCTTTGAACTGACTGTCTGTCCCTCAAGCCTGGAATACACTTTTTGGAATTCTTTGGTTTCATCAGTACTCAGTCAACATGAAACCTTTCCTGATTCTCTCCTCTCCCAACTGCAAGTCCTCTACCCCCAAAATAACAAAATATTTATCCTGTACTGATTTTAAATACATATGACATCCCATATTGATTTTAAATATAGCTATGTATAACAAATTATCTCTTTATATACATATGTATATATGTGTAAGTTCTCAATTTATATATGTATGTATGTGTATGTGTACATATTTGTGTAATTGTTGCCAACCCTGATACAATGTAAGCAACTTGAGGGCAAGAACTGCTTTATTTTTGTTATTGTCTCTCCAGTGACTGGCTCATGGTTAGGTGCTCAGTAAATGCTTGTTGATTGATTGATATCTCATTATATTATGGAGGTATCCTGGTTTCTCAAAGGCTATGCCAATGTACCACCACTAAGTCCTTCCGAGCTAGAAAGCCTTCTTATGCAGGCCTTGTGATGGACTCTGCATCCATTGTTTGAAGAGCAGTTTAGCTAATGCCAGGGAGGTAAGGTTAGAAGATTTGTCACAAAATGATGAGTTTTTGGCGACAGCAGCTCCTGAAAGACAAGGAGAGGTTGCTAGCTGTGCCAGAACAGGAGTACCCTCTGTGAGCCAGACAGCCTGAAATCACACAGCTCATGGAAAGGATCACAGAAAGGACCTTAGAAGTCATTTAGTGCAATGCCATTATTTTATAGGTGAGGAAACGAAGAATCCTTAAAGAGCTCCTTAGATCTAGGGATCTAAGAGAAGCAGCGTCTGCAGAAATTTCTGTTGTTTAGTTGTTTTTCAGTTGTGTTCAATTCTTCCTGATCCGTTATGGCTAATCTAGGCTACTTGTGTTGTTGAGTTGTTTTGTGTCTGACTCTCTGTGACCCCCATTTGGGGTTTTCTTGGTAAAGATACTAGAGTGTTTTGCAATTTCCTTCTCCAGTTCATTTTACAAGTGAGGAAATTGAGGCAAACAGGATTAAGTGATTTGTCCAAGGTCACAAAGCTAGGAAGTGTCTGAATCTGGATTTGAACTCAGATCTTCCAGACTCCGAGACCACTGTGCCACCTAGCTGCTGCAGAAATATAAAAATACATTTACTGTCTGCGACACTGAATAACTGGAAATGTACAGGCATCTATTTTGAAATTTTCATTGGATACCACAGGTTAGGCCCGTATTTTCCTTATTCTTTAGGAAAGATGATTCCCTCTTTGACCCAGGGATTCAAATGCCACAAAGAATTATACCCTATGGCGTTCAAAGACAGAAAGCAAGTTTGTATACAGACATATATATGTATACACACATACGTGAAAGCTTGCTTTCTGTCAAGTTTACATACACATATGTAAGCTTGCTTTCTGCCTTTGACTTCCATGTATGCATACACGTACACACATATACATATATGTATACACATATGTATGAATACACGTGCATATGGATATGTGTACATATACATACACATATAAACTTTGACTTCCTTATACGTGCTCACACACATATATACACGCACAAATTAAAGGTTTATATATATAAAGTTTGTCTATACAATTTAACTATACACAGATATAAAACATATATGTTTACATATAAAACATATTTATAAATTTATAAACACACATATATGTATACACATAGATATATGCACATACAAATATATATGCTTATGTGCTAAAATATTCATAATAACTCTTTTTGTAATAGTAAAAAACTGGACGCAGAATAGATATCCAATGATCAAGTAACAGATAGGCAAATTATAATATATTGCTATATTGGAATACTATTGAACACAATCAACCTGCATGCATTGATTCAGTGCTTCCTATGTGCCTGTCATTGTGCTAAGGTCTAGGGATACAATAAAAGGCAAAGATGTATCTCCCTCAAGGAACTAGAGCACTGGGCTTGGAACCAGGAAAATTTAACTTCACGAGTGCAAATCCAGCCTCAGATTCTACTCTAGTATCTTTGCCAGATGATTTTCTTCAAAAAGATCTATAAGCATATAAAGTGATTGTATATGAATATGTGTAATTGATGTGGATAGGGGAGGGAAGGGAACTCACCTCACACTGCTTTTGAAGTATTTCCTTTAAAAAAAAAAACTTTAAGCCTAATTCCTTAACCCAGAATGCAAAGTAAGTTTAAATTCCAGGCCCTAAGGGAAGCTCTTCATAAGTCCCTAGCTTTTCTCCAGGCCCATAACTAAAGAAACCTCCTCCTCTGTACATCCTGTCCCATCCTAACCCTCCAGTCATTACCCACTCCCTCCCTTTTCATGAACTTCCAAACAGTGCAGAGAATACATTTAGGAGCACCTAGAAGGGGAGAATTGGTCTACAAATTCCCATCCTTTTCAAACAGGTACATAGGCAGATTCGATTTACTATATATCACCTCCATCTAACATTCATTTTTGATTCTGTCCTGAAAACCTACATCTGATTTCACTAGAATGAGCGTTCAAAGGTTTGTGGGATGGGGTAAAGTTATGTGAATTACATTGTGTCCTGACTTGAACTGCCCCTGTGTGCTGACCCGGGAGCTCAGCTGGCACACTAAAAGTGTAGACAGCATAGTCAGCCAAGCCTTAATGCAATCCGTTGTTTTCCTGGAAGTAATCCTTTCAAATCAAAGAAATGATAAGCATAACAGTGACCATCCTGTTACAGTTCCTGCCAAGGCTTTTGACCCCAAAGGCTCTCAGAGAACTTTCACAGGGAACCAACAGATAGCTGACCCACTGCTCCAATGTGGCCACCTCTCAAGCACCATTGTTGGATGGGATTATCTAATCTGCTCCCTTTTCCATTTTTAGCATCAAGTTTCTCAAAAAAGGAAATATTTACAGTTTGGAGATTGGAGACGGGTCAAACTGTCAGCTGAACCTTGAGTTCCTTGAATATCTGGAAAGGGAAATGGAGAGGAGGAGGAGGAGGAGGAGGAAAGAGAAACATCAATACTCTTAAGGCTATGGACCAAAGAGTTGATGAAATTCTTTTAGGCCCTCCTTATCAGACAATTACAGTAGCCAAGGATAAAGACTCAGATGGTGGGAGTGTAATTCATGGAACATGAATAAGTCTAAAAGAGAACAGAGAACAGTTGCAAACATGTCAGAGCAAGAAAGAGAATTGACCCAAGGATTGAGAAAGTTCTCCTTGACCCTGTCACCCCTGCCTGTGTTGTTCTCCGTTCGCCTCCTACGTGCCTTGGAATGCAACAAGGGCACTCCATCTCTGTTATTGCTGTTCCTATAGACCTTGGAGAGGGATGTGGGAGTGGGAGTGGAGTGGGCTAAGTATGTGGGACTGGGGGAAGGGAATACCAGCGTTGAGCACTACTGGGGAGATACAGTTGGACTTCTTAGATAGCCAAGGGACACTACCTCCCTTAGTGTCTATTCTTTTCCCTGATGTTTCTGTCTCATGCGCTCTCCTCTTCCAGGCTTTATAGGGTGTTCTATTCCTTCTGACTTCTTCCCCTCTGAAGAAAGGAGGAGACTACTGGACCAGTCAGCCTCATGGGTAGGTGGCTACTTCTCTGTTGCTACTTGGTCATGGGAAAGCAAGTGAAGGGATTGGACTGATCAAGGATTCTTAACCTGGGACCCATGAACTTCCTTCTTTAAATATTTTGATAACTGCATTTCAATATCATTGGTTTCCTGTGGAATCCTATGTAGTTTTATTTTATCCATTTGAAAACATTATCCTAAGAAGGAATCTGTGGGCTTCACCAGACTGTCTAAGGGCTCTGTGCCACAAAAAATGTTAAAAACTTAGACTACGTGGTTTCTGAGTTGTCTTCCAATTCTAGAGTCAATAGTTAATATTTATTATCTGCTACATGACACTGGGGACACAAAGAAGAAAAAAGAAAGACAATCCCTGTCCTCAAGGAGTCGTCTAATAGGAGAAGACAACACACAAAAGGAAATTTAAAAGCTAGGAGAGGGAGAAGGTATCCAATATGGGGGCATGGTGGAGAAGTCAGCGGAATTCCAGAGTAGTGAACCTAGGTGAGAAATTAAGAGATGTCTGAGCTGAGTGGTCTTAAATGGAAGTTTTGGAGTGCATGGCCCCATGCTCCAATCCAAGAGGCAGGGGATAGTGATGATGTGGGGTCTCAAGACTGATGGGATCTTATGGGATGAAGAGGTTTTCCCAATAATGAGCTTCCTGGGGGTATGGTGGAGGAGTCAGAGAGGACCCAGAATAGTGCAGCTAGGTGAGAAACAAGCAATCAATAGAACTTTGATCCTATAACCCCATCCAGGTCTAAAATTTAGATCCCTTGCTTTACTGGATTGATTTTTGGAAGACTTGGCCAAATCTATTCACAATGAATTTATCTGGGTGGATATAGCTTCTGATTTGTCCAAAGTCACCTGTCAATGTGTACTCACTGAGCCCTATCTTTAGGCATGGCTGAAGCTATGGTAGACCTTCCAACTCTCTGCTTAGCTACTGGTAGCCTGTTGAGTGATGGAGGGGAACTGGTGTATGTTATTTGATATCATGCCCAGGTCATCCCTGCCTACCAGCAAGGATTCCCTCTAAGACAGGGAGTCACACATGGACTGACCCATCAGCCCTTACATGATACAGCAAGAGCTCCTCCTTGTCCCACCCAGTTCTATCTCATAATCCATCCATTCCTAACTTTTTAGTTCAAATAGCCTGGCCTTCTGAGCCTTCTTCGGGGTGGCAAATTTAGAGGCTTCTTTGAATGAACTTTATGGATTCAGTCTTAATTCAAACAATCAATCAACAAGAATTTGTCAAGTACTTAATATGTGCTAGACTCTGTACTAAGCTGAGGACACAATGAAAAAAGCAAAATAGCCCCTGCCTTCAGCAAGCTTACATTCTAATAGAAGAGACAACACATACATAAATAGATAAATACACACACACATATATGTATATATATATATATATGTATATTTTAGATACAAGACAACTTAGAGAGGGAAGACCTTTGGCAGAAGGTAGCATTTGCACTAAGTCTTGAAGGAAGCCCAGGATTTTAAGAGATGAAAGTGAGAGAATTCAAGGCAAGGGGTATAACCAGTGCAAAGGCCCAGAGATGGGAGATAGAGTACACAGCACAGTGCCTGGCATACTGCAAGCACTTAATAAATTCTCATTGATTGATTATCATGATGACTTCCCATAATCAATCTCCATACATTATCATTGTTACATCATGGAATTACCGAAGCTGAGTTATCAAAGAGCCATTGAGGCAGAAGGGATAAATGGAAATGGCTTTAGCAATTATCAATTCCACTTTACAGATGAAGAGAGATGAGTGACTTCTCTAAGGCCATATGTGACCATGGTAAATAGCAGGGCTAGAATCCAAACCTGGGTCCTGACTCCAGTTCTATCACTCCACATGGCATTTTCCCATACCACTCGTGAAGCAAAGATTTGGGCAAAAGTAGGATGTGGAAAGGGATTTGGTCTGAATCATCCAGCTAATCAACCAGTCAAAAAACATTTACAAGGTGTCCACTGTGTCTAACACTGTTCTAGATACCATGAAGGATTTAAAGATGCCACTAACCAGCATTTTCACCATGAGTATGGATCTCTGTTTCTCTCACTGTAAAATGAGGAATTTGTTTTTGTTGAGTCCATTTCAGTTGTGTCTGATTCTTTGTGACCCCATCTTAGGGTTTTCTTGACAAAGATACTGAACAGGTTTGCTATTTCCTTCTCCAGTTCATTTTACACGTGAGGAAACTGAGGCAAACAAGGTTAAGTGACTTGCCCAGGGTCACGCAGCTACCGTGTTTCCCCGATAATAAGACACTGTCTTATTAATTTTTTTGGACAGAAAAACACCAGAGGGCTTATTTTCAGGGGAGGGCTTATTTTAATGAACATTGACAGCAATTTTAATAAACAGGTAAATGTGAACAAAAAAATGTACCTTTATTCAATAAGCAAATCACTGGGGAAGAACAGGATGACGCACTCACTGCTGCAGCTCTGATTGGATGCAGCTCGGAGCGCGGTGTGCATTTCACGGGGGGGGGGGGACAGTGCATACAGAGGGTACCGTAATGTAGCGTATAGCGCAGGGCATCACCTTCACTACAGTAGCAATCTCAATAGGGCTTATTTTCGGGGGAGGGCTTATTTTAGAGGAATCTTACACAGTAAGGGGAGGGCTTATTTTCGGGATACGTCTTATTATCGGGGAAACATGGTAGTAAGTGTCTGAAACTGGATTTGAACTCATGAAGATGAGTCTTTTTAGTTCCACACCCAATGCTCTATCTACCGTACTGCCTTGCTGTCCCCAGAACAAGGAGTTTAGATAACTCATACCTAAAGTCCGTTCCAGCCCTCACATTCTCTGGTTCAGTATCTCATGATTTAACTATATCCAAATCTATCTAAATCCTTATTGTCAGTACCATCTTCACCCAGGGCAGCACTAAACCTATATAGGACACTCTGAGAACAACAGAACTACGAACAATAATTGTGAAATCATGGTCCAGAATCTGAATGTGAAGGGACTTTAGAAGCCATCTAATATCTGACTGCAGTATATCCAACAACTGGCCATCTAGCCTCTGCTTAAAGACAGTCTAGGAAGAGAGAAGCCCTCTGCTTGCTGAGGCAGCCTGTTTCATTTGTGGACAGCTCTAATTGTTAGGAAGTTTTTCCTTACATCAAGTATATATTTTCCTTTCTGAAACTTCCGTTCATTGTTCCTGTTTCTGCCCTCTAAGGCCCCAAATCCTTTTTCCAGATGACAGCCTTTCAAGATATTTGAAGACACTTATCACATCGACCCTATGTCTTCTCTTTTCCAAGCTAAAAATTTCTCGTTACTTTAACCACTTCTCATCTTGCATGAACTTGAGGCCGTTCACCATGCTAATAACCCTCTTTTTGGATATTCTCTAGCTTGTCTTTGTCCTTCCTAAAAATGCAGCACCCAGAATGGAGCACAGTATTCCAAATGTGATTTAACCAGGGCAAAGTACAACAATGCCGTCACTATCCTCTTTCTAGACACCCTCTTTTCTCTCTTAATGCAGCCTAATATAACATTAATTTTTTTTTGGTTGCTCTAGCATAAGCACCACTGGGAACCCCAGACAAATTGCTATCATCTTGTACTTGGGAAGATCTCCCCCTCTGCTGTGTCACCAGTGTGAATTCTCACAGCACTGGCTTTTATGTACCTTTAGCCTTTGTGTTATATATGAAGTGCTCAGGTCACTGTGGGAACTTCTCACTTCTATGGCTCTGGCCCCCACTCAGATGGCACTTGGAAATAGTTTCAGTATTTGATATTGCCCTAAAGGGTAGTCATCAGCTCCACTTACGTTCTCAAAGAATTGAACATAATATGTATTTTATTTAAACAGAAAGGACTCAATCCCAAACCCATAGAAAAGCAAGAGAGATTCCCCCTTTTTGGTGGATGTCTACTATACCCCCATCCCTACTTCATCCACTCCAGTACAGGGCTTTGACTCACAATTCTACTCTAAGCAGAGCTCATGAAGGGGACAAGGTCAAGATCTCTCCTTTCCCAAAGCTCCCTGCTCTTTGGCTCTCTTTCTGCAGATGAAGTTCCTCCAGAATGGTGCTAAAGCCCTCTTTCCCTTTTCCTTTCCTCTATGGCTGCTGGGCCAGGCCTTACAAATTACTCTGGAGATTCTCCAAGTCTAAAAAAAACCATTGTAACTAAAATTTGGGAGGGATGAATTTGGCTGTACCTTTCCCAGGAGCAGCCTGTGACAACACAAAAAGGGGACAGGAAGATGGAGGGCGGGGCAGGTCAGGCAATGGGGACACAATGGGGAAGCTTCATGTTTCTGCTACTTACTACTCATGCCATATATCACACATGGACTTCTGTTTTACTGATTTAAGATTATTTAATCACTCTATTTACCAGCAAATTATTTTTTCAATTTTTATTCAATATTTTATTTTCCCAGTTACATTTAAAAATGTATTTTAACATTCATTCTTAAAACTTTGAGTTCCAAATTCTCTCCCTTCTTCCGTCTCCTCTCCCCGCTTCATTGACAAAGAAAGCAATTTGATATAGGTTATACATGTGTAGTCATGCAAAACATTTCCCTAATAGTCATGTTGTGAAAGAAAACATATACAAAAAAACTCAAGAAAAATAAAGTTTAAAAAAGTATGCTTCAATCTGTATGTTGATACCATCAGTTCTTTCTCTGGGGATGGATAGCATATGCGTCATAAGTCCTTCAGAGCTGTCTTGAATAATTGTATTTCTGAGACTAGTTAAGTCATTTACAACTTATCATCTTACAATATTGCAGTTAATTTAAACACCATACATTTTACCAGCAAATTATTAAATACCACAGTGTGTCAAGCATCATATTAGGCCCTGAGAATACCGAGAAGAATGAAATGGTCCCTGCCCTCAAGAAGTTTGCATTCTATTGGAGAAGAAAACATGGATAAATAAATAGATGCAAAATAAGTACAAAGAAGGTTTGGGGGAAGGGGACTCTTAACAGTTGGGTAAATCAGGAAAGGAACATAGATGAAGACTGAGCAAAACTTTGAAAGAAAGAAAGGATTGTAAGAGGTGGGGGTGAGGTGGAAGTGCATTTCATGGAGGATGGAGAGTTAGGAACAGAGGTGGGAGACTGAGTGTTGATTGTGAGGAACAGGAAGAAGGCCACTTTGATTGGACCCCAGAATATGGGAAGGGGAGTAATGTAGAATAAGGTTGGAAAGGTAGCTTGGACCCACATTGTGAGGGGCTTTAAAAGCTAACTATAAAAGTTTATATTTGATTCTAGAGTCAACCACCCTTGTGACTGAGTAGAGGATTGGTATGGTCAGATTTCTACTTTATGAAAGTTACTTTGGCACCTGTGAGAAAGATGAATTGGAGTGTGGAGGGATCTGGGGCAAGGAAATCAATAAGGAAGCTATTAGATTAATACAGGGGAGGGGGTTGAGCTAGGGTGGTAGCCTTAGGGCTAGAGAATAGAAGGTTAGTACAAGAGAAGTTGTAGAGATAGAAATGACGAGATTTGGATATGATTGTGGGGTAAGGAAAAGGCAATAAGCATTTATATAATGCCTGCTATGTGCCAGGAATTATGTTAAGTACATTCTCATGTGATCCACATAACAACTCTGCAAGGTGGACACTACTATTATCCCCATTTTACAGTTGAGAAAACTGAGACAAACATACCATTGGTACAAAGAAAAATTTGATCAGTCAGCAAAAACTTTTGCCATCAAACATCTTTTATAAATCTTTTAAAATGGGCCTTCTTTCTTTTTTTTCCCTTTTCCCAGGGGATGGAGCACAAGGTGTCACTCTCTGACTATTGAACAGGGTAAGTTTAGCACTAATTAATACAACAGATAATAAATTTATGGAATTGTCAGAAATAACTACTAAAGAAAACTGTGATATAACAATAGCATATTTATTCAATATTTTAAGGTTTGAAGAGCATTTTATTTACCTTATTTTCTTGGATCCTGCCAACAACCCAGTGAGAGAGGTGCAACAGGGGATTATTATTATTAGTCAATGAATCAATAAACATTTATTAAGCACCTGCTATGCTCTAGGCACTGTGCTAAGCACTGGGGATACACAAAAAAAAGGACAAAAGACAGTCCCTGTTCTCAAGGAGGTTACAGTCTAATGGTGAAGACAGCAAACAAACCAATATGTACAAACAAGCTACATATAGGAAAAAATAGGAAGTAGTTGACAGAGGGAAGGCACTAACATTAAGAGGAGTGGGGAAGGATTTTTATTGTCATACTAATGAGGAAACATGTTCAGAGAGGTTTTGTAAACTTGCTACTGGTATAAAGCTAGTGAGTATCTCAGTCTTATTACCATTCCCAACCTCTAAGGCTGATGTCTGGAGGGGACAATCATGTCCAACTACATCCCTTGGGGTCTTTTTAGGCAACCACATACTGGGTCAGATGGATCATTTGCCTCTGAAGGGGAGGGTTGGCCCTTTAAAAGGACGGGTCTTAGCTGGTACATGCAGTAGCTTTCCCATAGAATATAAGCTCCTTGAGGGTAAGAAACATTTATTTATTTTGATCTTTGCATCCCTAGCTCCTCCATAATACATATCAAAAGTAGGCACTTAATAAAAATGTTAAACTGAGGTCCTTAGTACTTAGCAGAAATGCCACCTGCAATACACAACTCAATTTTTCCATATCAGTCAAATCAAGCAAATCTCTTTTCCAGTCTTTCCCACATATAACAAACACACATGTGGGTATACACATATATGTATTCTGTTTTATGGTCATATATACGTATATTCTTATATGTGTGTGTATATGTATTATATATGGATACATACATACATCTATAGAAATATAATATATACATGCACACATATACACACACATGTGTACACATACAAGGGTCAGGAGACTTAAAGAAAAGAAGTTTCAGTGAAAGAAAAAAGAACCCACTAATCGGTAGCTTTATAATTTGGGTTTTATTTGTTTGTTTTTTCATTTCTGATCCCTGTGGCACTGCTAAAGTGTAGTCAAATGCAAATAGAAACTGGGGCACAAAACCAAATCATAAGGATCTGTAGGGTGGGCTTGGAATACAGTCTATTAACATTATTTGTGTTGTGGTTGTGTTTTCGCTTATTTTGTTAAATGCTTCTCAATTACATTTTATCTGGTTCAGGCCCTAGGGAGGGCCCACCAAGTGTTTGATATGTCTGGTGTACCTAGTACGCATTCTCCAAATGGAACAGCAAAACTACCTGTTTCTCCTTTGATTAGTATTATTTGATTTAATTTGGATATTTAGCCGATGTCTCTCACCCAGACTTTTAGCCTAACCTGCAGATTACAAGCCAGCAGAGTCTTACCACTGGGAAGACAGGAACATTTTACTAGAAAACCCTGGAATTAGATTCCATCCCTTTCAGAGTCAATGTTCCTAAACTTTGAGGGCAGCTTGGGAAACCATACCAGTCCTAGGTTTGGAGTCAGAGGATCTGGCTCTGCTATTTATTCCCTGTGTGAACAAGACATTTCTCTCTCTGGGCCTTCATTTCCTCATCTGTAAAATGAGGGAATTGGGCTGGATTTTTAAGGTCCCTCCTAGCTCTTCATTCTATGATCCTATGACAACTCTGACCTTTCCTACCTCCATTCCAGAAGCCAGACTGCCTAGAAAATGGAAACTTTAATTCTTTTTCCTATGGCCTCCAGCTCATTTCAAACCTAACTAGGGGATGTGGATTATCTCAACAGTGTCATGATGCATAACAAATATTCACAAAAGGAAAAGATCTTTCTTTGCCAAAACCCCCCAGGAGTGGGATGAGAAGAAAACCCAGAGAGCCCAGGAGAGGAAGGGGAGAGAGAGAGAGAGGGAGAGAGAGAGAGAGAGAGAGAGAGAGAGAGAGAGAGAGAGACAGAGAGACAGAGATAGAGACAGACAGAGACAGAGAGACAGAGAGAGAC
>NW_027187343.1:1241534-1299967 GCF_028583685.1 Petaurus breviceps papuanus | reverse complement strand
GAGAGAGAGAGAGAGAGAGAGAGAGAGAGATTGAAATGATTAGGGATGACATCTTGCAGCCCAAAGTAACATCTTTTGCTATTTTCCAGCCCAAATAATAAAAATGTCCTGATAGGGGTTTAACAGCACTATCCTATTATGGTGATGCATTCTCAGGCTGTCCAAAGTCTGTGCCCTGGAAGCAGAGAGAAGCCTTACTGTACTTGAAGCTGAGCTCTCACTGCTTTGTGGCTCTATCTTTCAGGGATTCAGACATCACCTGTGGCCCTAGAAACCCTCCTTACCAACCATGACACCTTGGGTGTATGCAAAAAAAAACTACAACGACAATTGGATTTCGTTACTGCTTTTAGGCCACAATCCTTATTTGGTCTTTGGAAAAGGAAACCTTTCTGCTGATTCATAGAACCCATGTAGCACTGGGCATGGGGAAGGAAGGAGAGAGGGAGAGGGGGAAAGGGAGAAGATGTGAAGATGCATTTTACTAGACACTTTAATCCTATCTCATTGTTGATTTGCTAGTGCTTTTTTTCACTCTGTACAGGGCCCTTCCTTGTTTTCTTTCTTCTCTTTCCCTAACCCCCTTAAAAAAAAAGATAGTTTTGAATTAGTATATTTGTTAAAATAATAAAATCACAATAGAAGTCAGTCAATAAGGATTTATTGAGTGCCTGCTAAATTCCTGCTAAGTGCTGGGGATACAAAAACAGGCAAAAGATAGTCCCTGCCTTCAGGGAGCTTACAATCTAATGAGGACAACAAACAAGCAAATATATGCAAACAAACTATATACAGAATAAAGAGGAAATAATTAGCAGAGGGAATGCACTAGAATTAAGAAGAGTTAGGATAAGCTTCCTGGAGAAGATAGAATTTTAATTGGGACTTGAAGGAAGCCAGAGATAAGGAGGGAGAGCATTCCAGACATGGAATGCCCAGAGAAATGTAAGCTTTTTGAGGGCAAGAATTTCAATCTTTGGCCTTGCACATAGCACTCAATAAGTACTTACTGATTTAAAATGAATTGCTATGTGCCAAGCTTTTTTTGGGACAGCCAGGGAAAATGCCTGAAGTCAGGTGAGGAGGCCGCTGTCACTGAAATGCAGTGATGGGAGGGAGGCAGAGAGAAAGGTGTAAGAAGACTGAAAAGGTGAGAAGGGTCTATGTTGGGAAGTACTTTGAATGCCAAGCAGAGTATTTTATATTTGATCCTGTAAGTTACAGGGAACCATTAGAATTTACTGAGTATGGCAAGGGAAGCCTGAAAAAAACCCAGGCCAAAAGCCTGCATGTGGGGCTGGGCATTGATCTTTACCAATAAAGGGAAAGTCCCATACCAATGGGCTTTGGGACTGGAGTTATAGTATGTTGATCAGTTGTTATGTGTTTTTTGTTTGGGGGGAGACAAAGGGGTTAAATGCCTTGCCCAGTCATAAGGCTAGTAAGTATCTGAGGCTGGATTTGAAATCAGGTCCTCCTGACTTCAGGGCCAGTGGTTTATCTACTGTACCACAGCCCTCCAATAAATATATTGTAGAGTATTGAAATAAAAGTGTAAGAGAGACACAAAGTGCTATCAGAATAGCTCATCCTGGATATGTCAGGATCTTAGGGTTGATCTCCCTCCTAATTCATAAATCTCCCTTACTATAGTCAACTTTTATTTGTACACTTGCTGTGAGAAGGGCTTGCTAGTTTGAGAGGCAGTCTATTCAATTTAGGAGCTGCTTAAATGGTTAGGAACTTATTCCTTATGTACAGAGTTCTGAAGTATACACATACACACATATACACACTCACACTTCACATAGATACTTCACATATACATATATGTATGTGTATACACACCCACAAAGACAACACACAACACACATGTACGCATATACATGGCACACTGCACAGTGCCATGTGAATCTTCTACACATACATTTCACACATGTGTTCTACATGTATAGTACGTGGTAGATATCTCACTAGAGATATCTTTTCAGGCTGAGATATTCTGATAGGATTTTATGTCTCTTTTACATGCCTGTTACAATACTCTACAATGTATTTATTGGTCGACATGCTGTAATCCCAGTCCCAAAATCCATTTGTATGAAATTCTCTCCTTATGGTAGAGGTCAGTTCCCATTGGTATGAGACTCTTTACTTGTTGGTAAAGATCGATGCCTCTCCCCTTTTGTGGACTTTTTGGCTTTCCTTTTTTTCTTCTTCTTTTGACCCAATTCGTGGTATTGGTTACAGTACTGTATCTTTTCTTTCCTTAGCACTAATGCTACTTCCTTCCTATATATGGCCTTTCCTGACTCTACCAGCTGCTAGATATGAGAGAGAGGAAATGAAATGATTAAAGGTGACATCTTGCTCATCAAAGTAACTTCTTCTGCTATTTTTCCAGCCGCTAGCAGATTAATTTGTAGATATTTATTTTGTATATGCTTTTATGTGAACTTGTGGTCACTTCCTGTAGATTGTAAGCTCTTTGAGGGAATGGAGTGCTTCATTTTTGTCTTTGAGTTCCCCACAGCTAGCACATTTTGGATAGGACTTATGATGATTTCAATGGTATAGAGAACTCCATTAAGGGACTTCCTTCTTCTGATCAAGATCAGAGCTATGTCTACAATTTACCTCTTAGAGTGATAACCAGAGTACGGAGAGGTTTAGTCACACAGTCAATGCAATGAGATTTGGAGCCAGATGCACAGTCAAACCTCTATATTTTACAGGTGAGGTGACCTAACATAATCTAGGTCATAAGCTTGGTACGTAAGATCTCAAAATGTCTTAGAAATGGTTTCAAATAAATGAATACCAATAAATCAAGAAGTCTTCTTTTAGTACTTTTCCTCCATAATATCAGAAGTACTTAAGAGTCAGTACTTGAGCTCCCCAGGCCTTCTTGACTCTGAAGACAGTCTTTCTATCCACTACTTCTTAAATATGAACACCTGAATAACAGGGATACGATCCTAAGTACCTAGCACAATGAATACATTAGGAGCTCAATAAATGCTTGAATGAATACAGGGTATTGATTCATTAACCACTTGACTATGCTATCTAGCCCACATTTCTCCATTTTCCGCAAACATGTCTACTGGAACTGAGATCCATCGTTATTAACAGGCTACAATGCAGCTCCCAGCATTCCCCTAACTTGACCCATTTAATGACCCTATCAAAAAAAAAGAAAAGAAGTCTGACTTCTTTATCCACTTTACATAGGTGGAAGAGACAGTTATTTCATGGTACAGTTCCCAGGTGGATTAATGTGGAAAGTAGAACATCTTTTTGATGTCTGTGATTTAGAACTCCTTGGGACTTTTTTCTTACTTTCTCTGTCTTTTCCTCCACTAGCATCCCTTCCTCCAATTGGTGAGTTCCTTCTGGAACCTCCATCTTGACAAAGTGTCAACTCTGGCCATTCTTCTAATTTTCAAGTCCTTTTTTTGTGTTGTTTCCCCTACCAATGGAAGACAGTTTTGAGGTTAGGGATCTGCAATTATACTTCTGGCTTCCAGCTTTGAGAGAAAAGATGGTCCATGCCAACCCCACTTCAGCTTGCCTAAGGGAGACTAAAACTCTGGGAAGAAGCCAACATGAGAGGAGCTGGCAGTGTTCATCATGTCCCTATCCCCAGCTGCCACTCTAGAGACTTTGGGGAACTGCTCTTGGATGAGATCTGGAACTCTCTCTTGTAACCAAGATAGAAATGACAGAACTTGACAATTGATTGGCTATGGCAAAGGGGGTGGGGTGGTGGTAGAGTGAGCAATAGAGGATGAAACCAGTTTGTAAGACCAGAACCCTAAGGTCCTTTTCTTCTGATTTTTGTTATCTAGTCCTGCATTTGTGAAATTAATTGAAATTAATTGCACCTTATCATACTCTTATTCATGGGACTCTGTTACTTACAACCTATGTGATCTTGTACACATGTAATCTAGGTCTGAGTTTATTCTTCTATAAAATGAGGAAGGTGAACTAGATGACCTACAAGGTCCCTTATAACTCCGTATCTAAATATGTATATAAATATATGTATGTGTGAATATACACACATATACACATCTATATCTATATCTATACATCTATGGCTGCATTGATAGAAATATAGTGTCCAGAACTCAGGAGACAATAGTCCTTCCTTATTCTGTTATAGGTCCTAGTCTATCCCCTGGTAAATTGCCTGCTGGTCCATCTATAATTAATGCAAGAGTATATATGATATACTCTTGATATATGAAGTATATGATATATGAAGTACTGAACAAAAGCTTTGAATAAATATTAACCTATCTACTTACTGGTTAACAATCTATGGCATGTTTTAGGAGTCTGGAGACTGGATCAGAAGGGTGAAATGGTCAGAAATTTGGGGGGGGGTCAACAAACTTAATGGCATTTTCCATCTTTGTTTTACAAGGAAGACCTTTTTACAGTTACCTATGTCAAGCCCAACCAAGGCCATGAAAAGTAGGCACCTACCTCCATGGGAAAAGATAAACTATATTTGCAAGTTGACCACTGGATGTTCCAGATTCTCTCCCTACTTCTTTTCTCCTTCCTTCTGACCCCTCAACAAATGATAAAAATTGAAGATCCCAAAATATAGAACTGGAGATGATATTAATAGTTTGATTCATCATCCTGGAGACACTAGGAATCAGAGAAAAGTGGTGGAAACATCACTGACATATATCAGAGATGAGACCTTTTCTGCATAAAAAGGGAAAGGTGGGGACAGTTAGGTGATGCAGTGAAAAAAGCACCGGCCCTGGAGTCAAGAGGACCTGAGTTCAAATCCAGCTTCAGACGCTTGACACACCTACTAGCTGTGTGACCTTGGACAAGTCACTTAACCCTAATTGCCTTGCCTTTCCCCCTCCAAAAAAAAGGAAAAAAAGGGAAAGGTGGAAAGTGATTTTTGTTGTTGTGCCAGACTGTAAGGCAATTTGACCGAGCTAACTGATAGTAGAGGCCTACCTTGAGATATAGATCTGAAGACTGGCAGCATCATCCATCTCCAGCCTCTTGAGGGTCTTAGTTGACTATAGTGAATAACCTTCAATAAATTCCACTTGGATATGTAAGTTTTGTGTGTGGTCTCTCTTTTTTGTTTTCCAGTGTGTCTTCTGACTTACCACAAAAATCACTCATTAAGGAGGATTTGCTGCTAAATGACAAGAAGTAAAATGATTAGAAGAAAATAATTGCCTTTTTAAACTTGTTTTAAAATCCTGAACTTAATGAATACCTTCACAAGTTAACATTTCATATACAAAGTAGAACAGAAAAAGAAGCTTTTTTTGTGAAGCTATGGATTTTATGACATTCAGTTTGCTTTTAAAAAATACATAATAAATTCAGTATGTTACCTTCAAAGCTGTCTTGTTTGCCTATATTTCCTCCTGAACTTCTTTTGTTCTGTTCCATGCATTTTAAAAATGATTGCAATGGCTCTTGCTTCTTTTTGGGGGGCAATCCTATTTTAGCTCCCTTGTTCCTCCCAAATTCTCAGTCCTCCATAAACTTAAAAAAAGTGTAAAAAAGCATAAAATCCTTGTAACAAATAAGAATTATTTTTTTGTCTTTTTTTTTGGAGGGGGAAGGGCAGGGCATTTGGGGTTAAGTGACTGGTCCAAGGTCACAGAGCTAGTAAGTGCAAAGTGTCTGAAGTTGGATTTGAACTCAGGTCCTGCTGACTCCAGGGCCTGTGCTCTCTTCACTGTGCCACCTCACTGCCCCCAAATAAGAATAATTAAACAAAATAAATCCAGACATGGATTTGGATATGAAATATCCAAAAATGTATTTCTCTTTCTGCCCCTAGAGTTCATCACCTCTCTATCAAGAGGTGGCTAGTATGCTTCACCATCAGTCCTTTGGAGTTGTGATTGGCCATTACATTGAGCAGAATTTTGAAGTCTTTCAGAGTTTTTTCTTTACAATGTCGTTATAGTATACATTGTTCTCCTGGTTCAGCTCATTTTACTCTCAATCATCAGTTTATATGAGTCTTTCCAAATTTTCATGAAATAGTCCCTCTCATAATTTCTTATAGTACAATATTCCATTATTTTCATATACCATAATCTGTTCAGCTATTCCACGCTTGATGGGCACTCTTTCCATTTCTCTGTTATTACAAAAAGAGCTCCCATAAATATTTTTTACCATAAACATTTTTTAATATATGAGTCCTTTACCTCTTCCTTTGTTTTCTTTGGGATATAGGCAAAGTAGTAGCATGTCTGGGTCAAAGGGAATGTGTGGTTTCATGGCTTCATGGGCATTGTTTCAAATTGTTTTCCAGAATGGCTAGATCAAGTCACAACTCCAACAGTTCATCAGTGTCTTCCTGTAATTCTGTCATTTATACCAATCTGATAGTTTGAACCTAAGACTTATTTTAATTTGCATTTCCCTAATTACTAATGACTTAGATATTTTTTTTTTGCTTTTTGGAGGGGCAATTGGGGTTAAGTGACTTGCCCGAGGTCACACGGCCAGTTTAGTGCTAAGTGTCTGAGGCTGGATTTGAACTCAGGTCCTCCTGACTCCAGGGCTGGTGCTCTATTCACTGTGTCACCTAGATGCCTGGACTTAGATAATTTTTATGTAAGCATTGATAGCTTAGATTTCTTCTTTTGAGAACTACCTGTTCATATCCTTTGGCCACTGATCTAATAAAGAATGACTGGTGTCTTTATACATTTGAATCAATTCTTTATGTATCTTAGATATTACAGAAACTTGCTCAAAGATTTTTTTCCCAGCTAATGGTTTCTCTTCTCATTTTAATTGCTTTAATTTTATGTAATCAAAATTGTTCATTTTATCTTCTATTATCCACTGTATACCTTGTCTGGTCATGAACTATTCTCCCATGTATAGCTTTAAAATATGATTTCTTTCTTGGTCCTCGAATATGTTTATGGTGTAATCTTTTATAATCTAAGCCACATATACATTTAGAGCTCCATGTGGAATATGGTGTGAAGTGTTTATCTTAACCTAATTTCTTCCAGACAGCTTATCAGTTTTCTCAGTAGTTTTTTATTGAATAGTGAGCCCTTTAGTAGTTAAAGTCTTTGGGTTAATTGGATGGTTTGAACCACATTCGCATCCTCTCTTATAATTCAAGAAGGGAAAGAAAAAATGGAGACAGGATAAACAAGAGTAGAGAAAGATAATAGAAAAAGCTACATTTGGTCCAAAATGATAGAGTAATTTCTGTGGTAGGGGCTGCCATTGCTTACTCCTGTGCATAGAAGACAGAAGAGCAGAGTGAGGAAATGCCACTAAAAATACTCCAGGCTCCTCCATAAATCTACTAGAGGGTTACAGAAAACCCAATGTTCTCATCTGCTCCAAAATAATAAACAAACTCTCTTCACATAACAAAGAAGGTAGAATACTTTTTTTAAAGAAAGAAAACTCACATACTTACTTAGATGGTCAACAAAAACACCAGTCTGAAGAAGGAAAAAAGTGTTCAGTAATCTTACTGGCATTTCAGGGATGAAGGAGTTGAACTTGATGAAAGAGGAAATGAAAAGATATTTACCAATATTTAGTTTGGACACCTCCCCACTATGACTTGAAAGTGTGATGTAGTGATAGATAGAGTATGCAACAGTCAGGGAGAGCTGGCTTCAAAATCTGACTCAGACCCTTGCCAGTCATGTCGTCACCGTGGGTAAATTATTTGACCTTCCTAGGCCTCAGTTCCTAAATCTGTAAAATGAGGGGATTGTACTCTATTATGTCTTTGGTCCCTTACAGGTCTAAATCTATAATCCCATCGTCTAATGCTATATTGGGGGGTTGTCATAGAGGTTTGTTTTCCAAGTCAATCTTTAAGAAGAACACCTGTAATCCAGGGGTGGGGAACCTGTGACCTCAAGGCCACATTCGACCCTCTAGGTCCTCAAGTGTGGCCCTTGAGTGAATCCAGACTTCACAGAACAAATACCCTTAATAAAAGGATTTGTTCTGTAGAACTTGGACTCAGTCAAAAGGCTGCACCCAAGGACCTAGAAGGCCACATGTGGCCTTGAGGCTGTGGGTTCCCCACCCCTGCCCTAATCTAATCCTTAAATATAGGGTATCCCAAAAGTCTTGGTGGAATTTTTAAACTCCTAAAGTTTAGAATGGTAGTAAGAGCTTTGGGACACCCTTTATAGTCCAATACAACATTTTGAACAGGCCTAACTCAGAGATCAGCATATTTATCATTGCACTCAGTCTGTAAGGGCCCACTTGGACTGATTGATAGTCCAAAGAGAGATCTGAGGAATATGTATCCACCAAAAATTCCATGAGGGAGATCTGATCCTGGTAAAGGAGATAAAGTACTGAATGTCTTCTGTTTCATTAACTAGGAATATAAATATGCTGGGTTAGCTCTTCACAATTAAAAAAAAAAACTTTTTTCTAGTGAGATATTCTACAGTGAAAAGAATGTTAGACCACAAGGAGACCTCCAGTGTGGTACAGATTGCTGAACTTGAAGTATATAGGATAGACCGCTCTTAGACATGTAAGCTGTATGACTATGGGCAAATCACTTCACTTCTCTGAGTCTCAGTTTCTTCCTCTAGGATTCAGCAAATTACAGCCTGAGTCCCATGACCCGATTTTGCTTGGAATTAATAATGATTCTTAGATTTAAAAAAATAATTTAATTGTTTAATTTAAAAAAACAATTTATTTTAAAATGTAAAATTGACTCTTGTCTGTTGTGGACAAAAACTAACTGCTGGCCAGATTTGGCCTGTGAAGCAATGGTTGGACAATTTCTGTTTTAGGTTGAAGGAAGTGAAAAATTTTACCTACTTCAGTTCATTGTTATGAGAAAAGTACTTTGAAAATATCAAAGTTCTATAGAAATGTGACTTATTATTAATTCTACCATGGATATTTTTAATTGATGTAAATAAATGTAACTTCTCTGGATCTCAGTTTCCGCATCAATAAAGTGAGGAGACTGGAATTTGTGATCAATCACTAGGGTTCTTTCCAGCTCTAAAATTTGAAGAGAACTTCTGCGATCACCCCCAATATTAGGATTCCTTATTCCAAAAGGCAAGTGATTATTTTGGAACCTGTGGTATAACCTGAATTTTCTGTATTTGTACAAGGCTAGGGAGAGAGCATTAGTGACCTACCATTCCTAACTCCTGATTAATGGCTTGGGATCATTGGAAGTACACATTCTGTTTGGGAGAAGTTGTCCTACTCTAGTAATGTACTCCGTAAGGGAAATAGCAGGAGCTCCCTTGGAGAGGGAAATTTCTGGAGAAACTAAATTTTTGAACAGTCTAAAATTTGTTGGGAAGCTTGGTTTTCACTCTCTATTCTTAGGATCACAGATTTAGACTGGGAGAGACCTTAGAGTTCATGTAGTCCAGTTCTCTTGTTTTACAGGTGGAGAAACTGAGGCTCAGAGAGAATTGACTTGCCCAAGGTCAAATTTTATTCCGGGTCCAAGATTCTTTTAGGCCACAAGCATTTATTAAGCTCCCACTGTTGTGCTAAGCACTGTGATACAAAGACAGAAGTATCTCTGCTTTGTAAGAGCTTACATCCTCTTGTAAGAAGGAAATGCAAAAATGCTAAGGACTTCAGAGGAGCATGAACAAATCTAAAGGCATGGAAAATCTAAGCTTCCCTCAGAAAGAAATTAAATTTAGGATTACTGTTATGGAAACTCCATCACTCCAGTAAGTCTTTTCCTATAAAGTCCTATAGTTTCCTCAAATTAAGTTGTTTGGTTGTTTTCTGTCATGTCCATTCTTATCCCATTTGGGGTTTTCTTGGCAAAGATACAAGAGCAGTTTGCCATTTTCTTCTCCAGCTCATTTTACAAATAAGGAAACTGAGGCAAGTAGGGTTAAGTGACTTGCCCAGGGTCACACAGCTAATATGTATATGAGGTCAGATTTGAACTCAGGAAGATGACTCTAGATGCGGTACTCTATTCACTGCACCACTTAGATGCCCTTTTATCAAGTTTAGACTTGCCTCCAAAAGGTAAATGAGTTTTGGAGCTTACTAAATAAGCAGGCTACCTTCCCATCAGAACTACATTGTCCAATTAACTCAATAGTTTTGCTATATAAGTAGGATGTTACTCAAGAACAATATTGGACTCCCTTTTTTCCTTCTACAAGGAGACAGATATGGAAAGGACTCTTATTTCATTAGGATGTCCAGTGCTTGATCTCTCAAACTCAAAAACTATAAACTTGATCACTAATGAAACAACTCTCAAAATTGGTGCTTCTTGGGAAATCTTCCTTCTAGAGTAGTCAACTAGAGTCTGAGATCAGACTCCCAAAGGAATTTAAAATCCTTTCTCCTTTAAATAGGAGGTTGGAATCCAGGAACAGTATTTTGAACTCCTTTCTTTAGCTGTGTGCCTAAGAGGAAAGTACCCACTGACATATGCATATGGGGTAAATTGTCATTGCTACTTCTATTTGGGATGGGGGAGAAGAGAGAAGAGGGAGAAAAATTCCCTCTCTTTGATGCCCTTTGGAAGGAAGTATAAATTGCTTCACCTTGGTCCCTTGGATTTCTCACCTGTAATATATAATAGGTACTTAGTAAATGCTTGACTTAACTAGATGATCCCTGTGGTTTTTACTATGGACAACTGGGTGGCACAGTGGATAGAGTGTTGGGCTTGAAGTCAGGAAGACTCATCCTTATGAGTTCAAATTTTGCCTAAGACACTTAGTAGATGTAAGTGTTAAATAAAATGTGTGACCCTGGGCAAGACAGTTGGCTCTGTTTGCCTCAGTTTCCTCATCTGTAAAATGAGCTGGAGAAGGAAACGGCAAACTGCTCCAGTATAACTGCCAAGAAAACTCCAAATGAGGCCATGAAGAGTTGGATATGACTGAACAAACAACAAAGTTTTTCCAGCATCATTGAATTTCAGATATTAAGAAATAAAACAAAAAAGCCTCAGCTTTCTCACTTAGGAAAATTTGGATGATGATATTTGTACTACCAACCTTAGAGGGTTATTATCAGGAACAAATGAGGTAATGTATTTGTAACAGTGGGCTCATGAAAACTCCTTAGAACTCTGGCTCTGGACCATCTTGCTACTTTGATATTCATTTTTGTAAATCATAGACTGAATCCCCATCAGTACAACACTCTCTAGTTGCAGATCATATAAAAAACCACTGATCCAATAGTAAAAGCAATTAATCAAAACATAAAAACAATGTAAAGAACAAAAGAGAATTGTTTAGTAGAATCATTCTCTGCTCCCATTTGCAAGCATGTGCAATCCCCCACACTTTGTGAAATAACTGATGGGGAAGAAATTTCTTGAGAAAAAATACTTGAAGGGGTACGGAAGCTGTCCTTCAGTGAATGGGCAGCTAAAGCTTGGAAAGCAGCCAATTGTTTCCCTTTATCTTCTCAGCGAGTTCTCAGTAACCAACATGAACATCCACTGTAGGTCTCTGGGGTTGTAGTCATTTCAACTTGGCCTCTGGGATGTCATCTCCCATTCTCAGAGCATATCTAAAGGACTGATGTCAAGTTCTGTAGACGCATTCCTGATATTAGTTTCTTCATGTTTGACTTGCTGCTCGTGGTAACTCAGGAACATTCCAGGACTCCCCTTTCCATAAAGTTCCTCATCTCTTAGCAGTGTCTCTTTTTCCATGGGATCCTCTTTTCTTCTTTTTCCAAGTTTACACCAGTTATCACAAGGCTCCATGGGATCCTGGCATCCTGGAGCTTCATAGGCAACTCTGTTCCCTTGCTATCATGGACACTTGAAGCAAGGATAGCTCCCACTAAGGGCAATGAGACTTGCTTTCCATCCCCATCACATATATGAAAGGGATTTGTATCTATGAAGTCTTATAGAAGTATAAGGTTTTAACATTCTTCACAATTTAGCAAATTGCTACTGTGAAGTATCATGAAGTGAAGCAAAAACATTTGCCAGTGTCATGGAGGACATCTTGATTAGAATTAGAACTGAAAAATTTCCTATCATTTCAAGGTCATCTACATTCTTCTGTTCACTAATGATTTTTTATTAATTATACCAAGCCCAAGAACATTCTCCTCAATGAAATCAATAATAATTCAAAAAATAGTTTAACCATTTATAAGAGAAAAACAAAATGGATGAAAACACATAGTACAAATTTATTCACCTTTTTATTTTAAGATAATGATAAGGGTGGCCAGGTGGCGCAGTGAGTTAGAGCTCCGGCCCCAGAGTCGGGAGACCTGGGATCGGTTCCGGCCTCAGATACTCTGCACCCACACGAAAATAACTGGCCGTGTAACCTTGAGCAAGTTACTTAACCCTGATTGCTTTTTTTAAAAAAAGATAATGATAATGGAATATTTTGTTTTAACACAGTCTTGAGTACATATAATGAGTCAAATAGGATTTATTCAGTGTTTACTTTGTGCCTGACACTGTGCTAAATGATGACACAAAGAAAGGCAAAACAACAGTTTCCATCCTCAAGGAGTTTGCAGCTTAATGGGGGAGACAACTTGCAAACAACTGTGCAAACAAGTTATATACTGAATCAGCTGGGGATAATCTCAGAGGTAAGGCACTAAGATTAAGGAGGATTGGGAAAGAAAGAGTTGGGAAAGGGAAAGAAAGTTTGGGAAAAAAGGTGGTACTTTCACTGAGACTTGAAGAAAACTAGGGAAGCCAGGAAGTAGAAATGAGGGGGGAGAACGTTCCAGGCATTAAAGACAGCCAATAAGAATGCCCAGAGTTGGAGGAATGGCAAATAAGATGCTATTATTATTATTATACATAAAAACTGTACAATCATAACAATCATTGATCTCATCAATTTAGGTATCCATTCCACCAGAGCAGGTCTTATTCTGTAAATGCTCTGGAAATAATCTACCCAACATACTAAAAGATTTTCTTTGGTTCTTTTAATACCTTAAGGGTACCAGTATGGCACTCAAGCCATTCATCCATTATTTCTTTATACATGTTGTTTTCCCCATTAAAATTTTGGCCTCCTTGAAGGCAGAGACATTTTTGCCTTTCTTGTATCCTATTAGCAGTGCCAGGAACATAGTAAGTGTTAAATAAATGTTTGTTGTTGTTGATGATGATGATGACATAACTGACCCATCTCCTTTTCTGGCCAAAGATATCTTCGAAGATGTCTTTGCAAGTGCAAATCATCATAATCAATGTGCTACAGTCTATTAAATACTTATTATGTATCTTTTCATTATCCTTTGTGTTTACTAGCAATTTAATTCTTCTGAGATCATGTTGTTCCATGATTCACAGCCAAGTAGCATTACTGGGAGAATAATAGTGTTGAAAGAGATGGTTTATGGCAGCAGATAACTTGGAATCACTGAAAGCAACGCACAATTTTCCAAATGCAACTCGACCTGGTGTCTTCCCTTTCTTCAATTTAGGAACCAGTTCATTGTCCATCTGTAGCAGTTATCCAAGGCTTATCTACTAACTATGGGCTATCATTCCAGTTGTATACCATATACCATATAGCAAACAATATGTGCTTTCATCCATTTTGTTTTTCTCTTGTAAATGGTTAAAATATTTTTTGAACTATTATTGATTTCATTGAGGAGACTTTTAAATATTCTTGGGCTTGGTATAAGTAATAAAAAATCATTGGTGAACAGGAGAATTTAGATGACCTTGCAACTGATAGGAAATTTTTCAGTTCTGATTCTAATCAAGATGTCTTCCATGACACTGGCAAATGTTTTGGCCTCACTTCATGATACTTTTCAGTAAACTGTTGAATAATAATAATAGTAATAGCAGCTAGTGTGTGTAGAGGACCTACTATGTGCCAAGCAGGCAGCTAGGTGGCACAGTGCATAGAGTGCTGGGCCTAGAGTCAGGAGAACTTGAGTTCAAATGTGGCCTCAGACACTTAGGGTCTGGGCAAGTCACTTAACCCTGCTTGCCTCAGTTTCCTCAACCTATAAAATGAGCTGGAGCAGGAAATGGCAAACTACTCCAGTATCGTTGCCAGGAAAGCCCCTAATGAAGTCCCAAAGAGTTGGACATGATTTAAAGAACTGAATAACAACAAAATGTGCCACACAACCCTGGGAAGGTAGGTGCTATTATTATTCCAACTTTATAACTAAGGGGACTGAAGCAGACAAGGGTTAAGTAATTGGTCCAAGGTCATACAACTAATAAATTTATTTATTTATTTATTTTGGTTTTTGGAGGGGGGAAGGCAGGGCAATTGGGGTTAAGTGACTTGCCCAAGGTCACACGGCTAGTAAGTGTTTAAGTGTCTAAGGCCGGATTTGAACTCAGGTCCTCTTGACTCCAGGGCCGGTGCTCTATTCACTGCACCACCTAGATGCCCCCAAACTAGTAAATTTCTTAAGTGCCATGTGAACTCAGATCTTCCTAACTCCAGGCCCATGGTGTCATCTAGTTGCCTGTGTATCCTCTCATTTACCTTGGTATTAAACATAGTTATCTTTAAGTCACATTCTTTCTTATTGCATAGAATATTGAATAGTTTTTAACCTATATTAGAAAATACCCTTTTTGGAGACATTTTGAAAATGTACCTCTAACTGTATTTAAATTTCATTACTTTCTCTCTGTATGTATTTGTTCAGGTCCAAGTATTCTTCTTGATTTCCAATTTTTTAAGTATCATTGCCATTCCTCCTCTAGTACACTGACTCCTAAGATGTAAAACACAAATGTGGTGGTTCTATTATTATTATCCAGGAGACTAGAACACGGGAAAAACACCATCTGATCCATTTCATTTTGTGACTGTTGTCCTCCTTCCAAGTCATGTGCAAATGTTCTCAAGATGATTTGGCTTAGTTGAGTCTCCTGCCAATCTTTTATAAAATCAGAGAATTTGAGAATTATAAAGGACCTCAGTGGCCATGTAGTCTACCCCAAACATGAAAGTGAATTACTACTATAATATACACAACGAATGTTCAACAAGTTCTGAAGACCTTCGAGAAGGAGAATTTACCATCTCTCCAGTAAGCCTATTACATTTTTGGGCAGTTCTAGTTTCTAGGAAATTTTTCCTTTCTACATTGTTATATTTGCAGCTAAAATTTTTTTAAATGTTTTTTTCTGTGGTGATAATATTTATAATTTTCCAACATCCTTCTTTGTAATGTTTTGCATATGAATTTTAAACTAGTGTCCTTAGTTGCCCTGTCTTTTCACTTGTTAAGATTAAGCTTCTGATGGTTTGCACTTAGGTTCCAGATCTGGAGTCAGGAAAACTCATCTTCCTGAGTTCAAATCTGGCCTTAGACACTTACAGGCTGTGTGACCCTGGGCAAGTCACTTAACTCTGTTTGCCTCAGTTTCTTCATCTGTAAAATGAGTTGGAGAAGGAAATGGCAAACCATTCCAGTGTCTTTGCCAAAAAAAACCCTAAAAAAACAAATACAAATGGGGTTATGAAGAATCTGGCACAACTAAAACGTCTGAACAACAAATTCTGATGATTGAGATAGTTCTGGGAAGCTCCTTTGGTTTCCTCATTGTACTCCTTATTTTGTATCAGTTAATCTTCTCTGAGAGAAGTAAATATATTTATTGTATTCCTATAGACATCATCTGCATTATGCTTCATGTATTTACTGTTGTTTATTTCCTGTTTTGCAGAGCTAAGTTGTTTATACATGCTGGGGTTGGATGCACTACAGTAACATTTAGTACCTTCTCATCCTTATCCTTTCTTCTAATTTGATAATCACTTTGACCTTTACTGTAATCAGTTGTTGATTTGACTACATCCATACAGTTGATTCTGATGTGATTGCATGACATTTCCTGTTTCTTGAGCTTGAGTTAACATCTTTTGTGATACTGTTTGATACTTGCCATGTCCAGAACCTTTTTAATTTCTCCTCTAAGAAAGTATCCACCATGTACAGGCCTGAGGCTTTTCTGAGTTGTCTAAACCCTTTGAATTCTTTCATTCCTTGGTCTTGAATCATATTTTCCAGCACAGTTTTCACTGTGCCCCTCCCCCTGCTCATGCCCATGTATATATTTGAGTCACTGAGTATCAAAGTATATGTTGGCTTAATTTGTTTAGAGGATATTTTCATGTTCTTCAAAGAGTTTCTCTAATTCTTCATCCTCCAAAATCAATTTTGGTAGATAAGCTAAAATTGTCTTCTTGGTGGTTTTTTTTAACACTCTTATTTTGGGCCCTATAAAGAGAAATAATCAGGTACCTCACGAAACTCTTCTCCTTTTTGCCTTTGGGTACCTAATGAAGCTACCTTTGTCAGTTCGTTTGTTAGACACCCTGAGGAGAACCTGTAAAATATATTTCCATTCAGCCCCAAGTTCCTCACATCTTTTTGTATGACTTATACCAAAAACAACACTATGGTTGTGGTTTAGCTACTCCACTTGGGTGTCAACTTGGGCTGTAGGACAAAAATCACAGGTTAAGAGTAACAGAAGGTAAATAAATGGTTGTAGAGGCTTAACATCTGTGATCC
The DNA here is from genome assembly GCF_028583685.1 of Petaurus breviceps papuanus. Lineage (NCBI taxonomy): Eukaryota > Metazoa > Chordata > Mammalia > Diprotodontia > Petauridae > Petaurus > Petaurus breviceps. The sequence goes on along the minus strand of NW_027187343.1, from coordinate 1,283,422 downwards.
TTAGCATCTTCTGCCCTTTCCCCACCATTCTTATACCAGAGGGGTAGAAACAGAAGAGAACTGTACAGTGATCATTTTTATTTCATGGGTCACCAGGACCCATCTCACCACTCCCCTCCAAAAATCGTCACTGAACAGCCCAACTTTCTGTTGTTGAATTTTTTCCACATTTAGCTAGCTAGAAGATGCGGTCTATTGCATGGCCTACATTCAAAACTCTTCCACCACAGTAGGACCCGGCAGAACTTATGTCCTACTGGAACATCCACCTTTAAGAGCATAGGGTCACCTGCACACAGGTGTTATTGCAGTGGGCCAATAAAGAAACAGTCCTGTCTTTCAAACACCTTATACTCCATGTGGGGGATTTGGCAGACAAAAGAAAGCTCAGCTTGCAGGGTGGATAGAAGGCTGTGGAAGTCATAAAAGTGCAGAGTTGTGACAGATGGCAAGATCCCCTTAGAGGTGTTTAGATTACATAAGTAATCAAAAGTAAATTAGGATGCTAAGGCATAGAGGCAGCAGAGAAGGTGTTAAGGCCTGGAAGACCTTAGGTGGCCAGGAGTAGTCTGGGGGTCCTTGATCTTGTCCAAAGGAAGGGAGTAATCAGTGTTAATAAATGTTAACCCTTCAGAACTTTGAAGACCTGAGATGTTTGCCTTGATTGGGTGTTTTCTCTACCAACTTAGGCCATGCTGTAAGAGTTAAGAGGAGAAATATTGCTGTAGATTGGTGCTTTCAGAACAGGATTTATGGATTATATGCTTATTAAGATGGTAGAAAGGATGGGCAAGAAAATTTTACTTTTGGACAGTCCCTTGCAAAATACCTTACAGATATGATCTCGTTTGATCTTCCTCATGCCTGGTAAGGTAGATGCTATTATTATCCCTATTTTACAGGTGGAGAAACTGAGGCAGAGAGGTTAAATCACTTGCTTGGGCCCACTCATCTAGTAAGTGTCAAAAGGCAGTATTTGAACTCAGGTCGTCTTACTCCATTCCCAGTACTCTGGATGCAGGATCTAGCTTTAGTTCTAATGCTGAGGATTGTACTTTCTCTTTCCATTTTTCCTTTAGAGAATGAGGACAGAGGCATGGTGTACTGGTGGCCACAAGCAATTGACTATCACCCCAAACCCCAGCCTCAGTATGTACCAAATAAATTCTCTAGACCCAGCGCTTCTTGGAGGCTCAGGAGGTATCTCTAAGTATTCCTGGCATTGTCCATGGCTATGTGGCTTAGTGGGTCCCTAGTGAGTTTTCCTCAGTGTCTTTATGAGTTGCTGTGGTCAAAAAAATTCATTATACCATGGCAGGCTTACAAAAACTCTCAGAACTTGGCCAGGCTGCTCCTTGAATGACTGGTATGGAGTCTGCTACTGTCCTCTGCTCTAAGCCTTTTCAGTCTCAGAGGATCTGCCAGACCTTGCCTTCTGCTAGCATACATTCTGAGAACCCAGGGTTACCTGTGCATCATACTGAGGCATCAGAGTAGAACTTTAGAAGAAAATGCAATATTAATAATAAGAATAAATGCTTGCTGGCTGAATAGAGCGTCCCTTCCTAATAGATAACAGGTGCTGGTAGAAGCCACTTGAGAAGTTTCAGGGAAGACACTCAGAACTTCAGTTAGTATTCTTTAGCAGAGGGGTCAGATTGGGGCAAGCTGACCAGCAAGCAAAACTGCCCAGTATGCCTGAACCGGATTTAAAAGTAATTGGGAAATGTTTAATAAGATAAATAATAATGCAATACAATGTAGATAATGTTCATTTGTGGTTTTCTAAGTCAATATGCAACCCTTGGGAACTGAATATATTTATTTTTTTACTCCACTGGTATCAGAGCACAGTAAAGTTTGATAGAATAAAAGGAACACTAGATTGTGAAATCAGAAGACTTGGGTTCAAATCCCCAATTAGTCAAATCATTTCATCTCTCTGGATTCTGAACTAGATTATCTCTCAGGTCTTTTCAAGCTCCAGAGCTATGATCCCAGGGCAGGGGTAACTAACTTGTTTTGTGTCTTAATCTTTTGAAAACCTATGGATCCCTTCTCAGAATAATAATGCTTTGTTGCCTCCATTCATAATTGAAGGAAATACTAAAGTTCAGTTAAAAGTTAGTAAAAATAAAGATGCATAACCCCTGTCCTAAGGAGAAGGTTCTGTCTTTCCTATAGACTTAATAACTATGAGCATAACCTTTATCTGTGTCCTGATGTAATGTTAATGGGATTTAAGATCTTCCCACACCCATTAACGGGCCTCATGTGGAGTCCATTAAGGGAAGCTTGCTTAGAGGAGGCTTGCTTGCAGGAAGGCTTTCACACCTTTTGCTAGTTTCTAATTAGGCACTGCTTTCATGAGGGTTGTGATGCCTTCTGGCTCTGAGAAGAGTATATATACTCTGAGCTGGTATTTTGCTTTGGGAGCTCCCTTATGAGAAGGTTCTTGTGATTCCCTGGTTGAGATTCTGAGTGGCTGAATGTTCAGAGCTCCCCAACTGCTCAGATGTGAAAGCTTCTCAATCCAGGGATGTATGTAAAGTGTATAGTTGATGCAGGCAATCAGAGCCCTGTCTGTTGGTATTTACTTCTCTGCTTGTATTTTCTCTGAAGTTTAGGATGCTCACTTTTCCCCTGAACTGGTGAATGTAATTTAAAAAGATTGTTGACCCCTTGAACAGCTGTCTTTCCTAGTAAAACAGATCTAAGAACCTGTGCTAGCAGCCATCCTGGCTATGCCGGTGTGGTTACTGCTACACCTTATTATCACATTCCATTATCATCAAGGGAGTGAGCACTTATATTTGTGTATGTGTGTGTGTGTACAAACCTACACAACATATATGCACATTTTACATATATACCTAGAAAAGTAAGTGCTTAACTATACATACATGTATGTATATATACATAAATAAATATATATAGCACAATATTGTGCTTCATATAAAGTACACTAATAGGTACTAAAAATATTATCTCCATTTTACAGTTGTGGAAACTGAGGCAAAGAGGACAAGTCACTTTCTCACAGTCACATAGTTAATAACTGTCATATTCAAATCTATTTTTTCCTTACCCAAGATCCAACAGCTTGGCATAGTAGCTGGCACCTCATGTTGTGAGTAAGCTGCTTTGAGAACTTTAAGGTGTCCTAGAAATGTGAGTTATTATTAAGTCATACTTCCTCTAATAGAAACCATGGCTATAAAGTATTGAGAGGCATGCATGAGTCAGGTAACAGCTGAATCAGATAAAATGTTGTAGTCTACACAGAAGAGAAAGGCATGCTAGATGTTGTTGTTCAGTAGTTTTCAGTCATGTCTGACTCTTCATAATCCTATCCGGGTTTTCTTGGCAAAGGTATTAGACTGGTTTGCCATTTCCTTCTCCTGGACATTTTGCAGATGAGGAACTGAAGCAAACAGGGTTAAGTGACTTGCCCAGGGTCACACAGCTAGGAAGTGACTGAGGCCAGATTTCAACTCAGTAAGGCAGGTCTTCCTGACTCCAGGCCCAGTACCCTATCCACTGAGGCCTACTAGCTGCCCCTAGGCACACACACACACACACACACACACACACACACACACACACACACGCATATTTAGAGACTCCTAGGTGGAGCAGCAGATAGAACACTGGACCTGGAGTCAGAATAGACCTGAGTTCAAATCCAACCTCAGACACTTATTAGCAGTGTAACCTGGGGCTATTTAACCTTTTTCTGCCTCAGTAGTTTCTCCTGTAAAATGGAAGTAATATTAGCATCTATCTTGTAGAGTTGTTGTGATGATCAAATGCGATTAAATTTGTAAGGTGCTTAGCACAATGCCTGGTACATAGTAGGTGCTTAATAAATGTTTATTCCCTTTTCCCTTGGTATATGTATACACATACATACATATATACATACACACATGCACATATATCCATAGATTATAGTTATACATTGAAAGTTGCTTTTTTCCATTTTTTTTTTTAGCAGCAAAGTGATAGCTTTAGCTATGTGCCCAAGCAGTCCCTTTATTATAGGTACTAGTATCATGAGGAATAGGGGGCATTTGGAGGTGCTAATATGGAAGAAATAGTATTTATGAACATAGATCTAAAGCTAGAAGGGACCTCAAAGGTCATCTAGTTGAGTTCCTCCTCACTTTACAAATGAGGAAACTGAGGCCCAGAGAGACAAGTGACTCATCCAAAGTCCTACAGATTAGTAAGTAGTCAAATTAGGGTTCAAACCCAAGTCCTCTGACTTCAAACCCTGAGCTCTTTCCTCTGTAGAACAATGGGGAGCAACTGGATGATGGGGAAGGTGAGTAAGCTGGCACTTCTACCAGGACATTTGGGCTAGTGAGAATGAAGCTATTGTAAAATTTATCAGATTGCATGTGGGAGGGCGATGGTGATGTGAACTGAGGGGTTAGTGAGAGGATGTGACATGTTGGCAGAGATGATGACCATATAAGAGAAAAATTAATAATAATGATGGACAAAGAATACATAGGGGGACTTAAAGGGACTGTGTGAAAATTGTTAGAACACTATTTGCATTTAAACTAGGTAATTTAAATGTAGATAATTACTAAGAAAGTTGAGTCAGTTCCTCTGGCATTCTGTGATGTTTTAAATGTTACATCTTGCATCCAGGGCCATCTCCAGATGTCCTGATATAGGTCTCATCCCTGGACTCAGATAGCTCCAGAGGAGAAAGTGAGGCTGGTGACCTTGCACAACCCTTCCTCACTTAAATCCAATTCACTAGCACCACCTCTTTGATGTCACATTCCTCTTTGAGAGCAAAGGACAAACAACAGCAGTGACAACAATAAATGTTACATCTGCTGTGGTTCTTTCAGTGGGCCATCTTAATTTACATTGACTCAGTCAGCTGGGTGGTATATTTATACATGATTAGATGAACGAAGTCTAATTTCTACAGGGATACCTTCGAATGCCCCCATGCACTCACTATGAGGAGAAAAACTGGAGCCTCAATAACCGTGAACAGGGCTGGACTGCTGCTTCCCCATTCTTAAACAGCCTCTCTGCCAATATGTCATATCCTCTCACTAACCCCTGGGCTCACATCACCATTGCCGTCCCACATACGGTCTGATAAATTTTACAATGGCTTCATTCTCACTAGCCCAAATGTCCTGGTAGAAGTGCCAGCTTACTCACCTTCCCCACCATCCAGTTGTTCCCCATTACTCTGCCGTGGAAGGAGCAGTTTGAAGTCAGAGGACTTGGCTTTGAATCCTCATTTGACTACTTACTAATCTGTAGGACCTTAGATGAGTCACTTGTCTCCCTAGGCCTCAGCTTTCTTATTTGTGTCTCTGTGGATCTGTGGCTTTGGTTACTCTACAGCTCATACCCAACATTCCCCAGATGTAGAGGGGTAAGCATTGTTCATTTTTCAGTCACAGCCATTCTAGAGCTGCCTATCTGAATTTCACCAACTGGCCTGACTGTCCTTTCTCTATAGAAAGTATTGGAAAGGGTGGCTAGGATAGACACATCAAATTTAACAGTAGTGTCAGGGAGGAAAATGAAGTTTGCCTAAAGTAGACATCTATCCTTTTTGTAGCTAATGCAGGGTGAAAAGGAGCTCTTTATGAGCTTTTTTGGTGGTGGTAGTAGCCCAGAACCAAATGAATCTCACTGAGGAAAAACCAAGGAAGAAATAATTAAAAAGTTATCCTTCCCCCCAACCTCAATTCCTACTATTTAAAAAGGAACCAACTCCTTTGGCCTCTTGATTTCGATCAGATGCAAAGCTGAAGCTTGTTGCTTCTAAACAAAAATGAAAAATGTTTTATAAGTTAAGTGCATCAAAACAGATGATTTCCAGTTCTACCAAAGATGTCCTACATAGCCACATCTGTGTGGAGGGTGCGTGGAAGGGAAGGACTTGCAATGTTAGATCTCTGTGACAAAAAATAGACTGACAATGACTGATTCCGAGTCCAAGGGCCCACAAGTAAGTGGGAATTGCTAGAGGAGAAAGGTGCAAATTCACAGAATAGGTCATCTTAAACTGGCAGCAAATCAGTTGGCTCAATTAGAATGGTATTTTAAGCTGAATGCAAATGTGGGCATAAAAATAATGTACAAATCTGATTGGCCTGGTCTGATCCACTGCAATTTATGCCTGTTTCATGGGGAAAAAGACTCCGCCTGAGTACATGACCAGTGTTTTAGATTCTCTTCCTGATCACATTAGATTGACTTTATATTTGAGAGTAGTGTCCTAGAATGAATGCTGGATCAGCAGTTTGGAAGCCTTGTTTGAATCCTAGCTCAGATATTCACTGGTTGTGTGGGATTATGGCCAACTTAATCTATTTCTCCAAAACTCAGTTACCTTATCTGTCCAGTAGAAAGAATAATAATAATTACCAATTTTATGTCATGTGTCTGTTGTAAAGAAGATGGCTGTTGAGCCTTAAAGTGTTATGAAATGTGTTGTTTTCATTAATGTAATTGTGTAGAAATATACCATCTTGCTGACTGAAACAGTCAATGTAAATTAATATAACTGACTGAGTGGACCATAGTAGATAAAGACATTTAAAACATAACAGAATACCAATGCAACTAACTCTACTTTCTTAGTAATTATTTACATTTAAATTACCTAGTTTAAATGCAAATAGTGTCCTAACAATTTTCACACACTCCCTTTAAGTCCCCATATGCTTTCTTTGTCCATCAATAGCATTCATTATTTTTTATTTGGTCAGATTCTCTTTAAAGGCACCAAAGCTCACAAACTTGGTGTTTTCCTAGACTCCTTTGACTCATGCAACAAATCTAACCTGTTGTCAAATCTTGTCATTTCATTTTCTACTATATTTCTCATATCTGTTTCCTTTCCCCTCACACAGTCACCACCCAAGTGCAGGTCTTCATCACCCCTCACTTGGATTGCTTCAGTACTCTCCTAATTGGCATCTCTGACTCAACTTTCTCTCTCTCTCTCTCTCTCTCTCTCACACACACACACACATGCACACACATTTTACTTTTTAAATTAATAGACATAAATTTTCTCTCCCTCCTACCCCCTAACCCACTGAAAAAATAAGAGGAAAGCAAATTTCTTGTAACAAATATGCATAGTTAATGAAACCACATTCCTTCATTGGCCAAGTTTTTTAAGATGTTAATTTATGGAATAAAACAAGCATTTCTATAACATAATATAATAAAAAGATGATTGTATATGAAACTGCAAATCTATTGTGCAAAACTTGCTATTCCTTTCAAATATGCAACAAAATTATCATGTAAATTTCTTTTTTTTCTTCTACCCACCTACCTTTGAGATGAATTCCATTAGACACAAACAGGTATATATATGTAAAATTATTCTATATATATTTCTATTTTACAGTTCTTCCTAGATGCAGGTAGAGTATTTCTTCATATGTCCTATACGGCTACTTGGGGTATTTACAATAGGCAAAATAATTGATTTGCTCAAAATCCTTCTTAAAACAACATTACTATTACTGTATACAATGTTCTCTTGGTTCTACTCATTTCACTCTTCATTATTTCGAGCAAGTTTTCCATGTTTTTCTAAAATCATTGAGCTCATCATTTCTTGTAGCATTGTAGTATTCCGTCACAAATGCCTCTTTGTTCATCCTGAATCCATCACTTTCATTAGTAGGTGGATAGCTTGCTTCATCTTTGGAATTCTGGAATCATGGATAGTTGTTATATTGATCAGAGATTTTATAGATTTCAAAATTGTTTGTTTTTACTGTGTTGTAATTGAATATTCTTCTGGTCCTGCTCATTTCATTTTTCATTGGTTTATACAAGTCTTCAAAATTGTTTGATTTTATAATATTAATCTTATGGTATAAATTGTTTTCCTGATTCTGTTCACTCTCTTATCAATTCCTACAAGTCTTTCCATGACTCTTTGTAATCATATATTTCCTCATTTCTTACAGCATTCATCCTGTGCACAGTAGCCAAAGTCATTTTCCTAAAGTATAGATCTGACCATGCCATCAGCCTGCTTAATGAATTCCAGTGACACTCTATTACCTCTTGGACCAAATATAAACTTCTCTGTTTGGTATTTGAAACTCTTTCCCAACTGGCCCCTTTCTATTTCTTTAGTCTTCTACATTAATCCCCTCTACACACTATGTGTCAGCTTTACTGGTCTTCTTGCTCTTCCTCACAATGATCCACCTCCTGTCTTAGTGCCTTGGATCTAACTGTCCCCCATGCCTTGGATGTTCTCCCTCCTAACCTCTACCTCACAGAATCCTTGACTTCTTGCAAGACAGCTCAGAAGTCCTATCTAGGTCATGCCACCTTCCGGTGTCATCCCTTTAAGGTTACCTTGCATCTTCTCTCATGTATTTAATATTTATGTAATGCAAACTCATTGAAGGCAGGGTCTCTTCACTTTTTCTTTGTATTTCTGGCTTTTCACAGTGTCTGGTATATAATAAGTATGTATTAAATGTGTATTGATTGAAAAAATTCTTTTCTTTTACATTATCTTATAAAGTTCTTTCCAGATATCTTTGCATTCTTACTGATCAATCATAATTGCATTATAGCATTACATGAATGAATTAATGTTCTATGATTTAATTAACCACTCTCCTATTTATCTTTTAGATTGCTAACAGTTTTCTCTTTTCTGTTTTTATCCCACTTTCAGGTTATATTACCAAAATGGAATTATTGTGTCAAAGGAACATACACACACGTGTGTGTGTGTGTGTGCGCACACGCAGAATTATATCAGTCATGTTCCCATGACCCCATTTGGGGTTTTATTGGCAAAGTTTCTGAAGTGGTTGGCCATTTCCTTCCCCAACTCATTTTATAGTTGAGGAAACTGAGACAAACAGGGTTAAATGACTCACTCAGGGTCACATAGCTAATCAGTGTCTGAGGCCAGATTTGAGCTTAGGAAGATGAGTCTTCCTGACTCCAGGCGTGGTACTCTATCCACTGTTCCACCTAGCTTCCCATACTTGGTGTATATGTGTATCTATACAGTCAAAGAATTGTACCGATTATTTTGTTACTTTTTTCCCCCTGTGTAATGAGTATTAGATTATTTTCCAGAAAGATTCTATAAGTTTGAAAATTTAGCAACAATGAATGAGTATATCTTTTTTTGTGCAATCCTGGCAGCACTGAGTTTCATTGCCTTTCATTATTTTTGCCAATTTTATAAGTATGTATAATTTATGCATATCTTACTTAAGGATAATCTGCAAAAATGTGATTATCCCATGATCACACAACTATTAATATCAAAACCAAGTTCTTTCTGACTTCATTTCTTCTATTATCCATATGGCAGGCCGCAGGAGGTCACTATTTTTTTCCTTTATCTACTGTGAATCAGATATCATAATAATGAATCTATTCAGTCAAGAAAAACAGCCTGGATTGTGTGTTCTTATCTCTACTTTTACATTAACTAGGTGGTTGACCTTAAGCAAATCAGTAAATCTCTCTCTGTGCCCCAATTTCTGCATCATTCTATGAGAATAATAACTATCCTATTTCACAGAGTAGATGTGAAAATAAATGAAGATAATGGATATGGAGACACCTTGGGGAGGAAAAATATAATACAGTATGATGATGATGATCATTTGAAGTTGTCTAGGTTTTTAAAATTATAGCAGGTATGTTGATTTGCTCTTCCCCTATTCACACATCTACTCAGATTAGTGATCCCAAGTTCTAGGTACTCTGTGGGAAACATCTGTTCAAAACCCACAGCTTCTGAACCTTCAGCAATGTGTTTCCTTTTGCTAGTCAGTCAGAGGATACAATTCGTTTTTTAAAAAAAGGCATTGTACGCATAGTGAAACAGCGTTAGCCCATTTACCCCTTAGACTTGGGATGAATACACCCACAAATACATGTATAAGTTGAAAGATTAGACACACTTAGGTCATATGAACAGAAGGATATACATGTGGTGAACACATGCGGCCATGGCACAGGTAGAAAGGAACAGTTTGTTGCCTCCAACAATGCAGGGTCACTGCTCTTTCAGATGAGGTCATCAAGTTGCTGCCAATCAGCTGGGTATGTGTATAGTTACTGCTGGGCATAGGGGTGTGGCATGAAGCCTCTCCCAACTGTTGATCCTTGTTGTTTTCATGTTGTTGTGTCTGGCTGCTGCCAGATGAGTATCTGCTGGGTGTGCAGTTGGGGAGTTTATCTGTTTCCAGTTTCTGATCTCCTTTGGAGTCCATAGCCAAAGGTCTACCTCTTCCCAAAAGAGGAACAGTGGGCTTTACCATCTGTATTTTAGCTTAGAGCTTAGTAGGGGTGGGGAACCTGCAGCCTTGAGGCCACATGTAGCCTTCTAGGTCCTTGGGTGTGGCCTTTTGACTGAATCCAAGTTTTATGGAACAAATCCTTTTATTAGGGGGATTTGTTCTGTGAAGTTTGGGTTGAGTCAAAGGACTGCACTTGAAGACCTGGAGGGCCACATGTGGCTTTGAGGCCACAGGTTCCCCACCCCTGGCTTAGAGGCTTAAGCTTCAGTGCAAATAGGGTATGGGCCCTTCATACACTCAATATCAGACCAGGGAAAAACCTTTCAGCTAGTGAAGTGTGAGTTAAGCACAGTGTTGATCAACTTAGCTTAGCATTTAGAAGTATGTTTGCCACAGATTCTACAATCATCAAGAAACTTTTATAGATGATTCCTGAGACAGTGAAGTTTATAGCTCCAGAGCTGTGAGTTATTCCCAAACAGATGGGTTTTCTTCCCTCATGTATTTCTTTGCCAGGAAAAAACAAACAAAAAACCCATGTGTTTCTTTCTGCATGCTCCTGTGTCCCCATAGATACTGAGTGCATTGGTGGGAAGAATATGACCCATTTGTATATATAGATAGATTAGAGTGGCACAATGGATAGAATGTTGGGCCTGGAGTCTGGAAGAATTGCGTTCAAATCCAACCTGAGACATTTACCAGCTGTGTGACCTTGTATAAGTAATTTAACTTCTGTTTACCTCAGTTTCCTCAATTGTAAAATGGACATAATTAATGCATCTACTTTCAGAGTTGTCGCAGGGAATAAACGTGATAATATTTGTAAAGTATTCAGTACAGTGCCAGGTACACAGTACTAGGCTATTAGGCTGGCTATTATTATTTTTAAATCATTTGTCTTTAGTATGTAAGTAACTGTGATATTATTTATTTTGCCTTTCCTTAAGTTAATCACTATGTTTAAAATCCAATAGTGTTATTGTTGTTTGTGACTAGTTTTGGGTAAACAAACATGTCTGACGGGGACTTGAAAGCTGAGACGGTGAGAAGGGAGAGTGTATTCCTCTCCAGCAGGGGACTTTGAGCAGCCTGGGACTCCGTGAAAGAATTTTGAATGTAACCTCATGATAGTAATCATTCTCTGGGAATTTAGACCAGTCAGCATGAGAACAGGATGGAGTAAGTGAGTCAGCCCAGGGAGCGAGGTGTACACATGCCCTCTGTGAGAGCTTTGATGTGCTGTAGTGTGAATTGTATAGAGTGAGTACCTATTATTAAAATGAATGAATATCTGTTGATTGATTGATGGGTGGGCTTAAAATTGAGTATATCCTCAGAACCTGTAGATGAAATCAAAGAAATGTCTCCAGGGGCAGCTAGGTGGTGCAGTGAACAGAGCACCAGACCTGGAGTCAGGAGGACCTGAGTTCAAATCTGGCCTCAGACACAACACAAAACTAGCTGAGTGACCTTGGGCAAGTCACTTAACTCCAATTGCCCTCCAAAAAGCAAAAAAAAGAAGAATAAGAAAAAAAAGAAATGTCTCCATCTGAATCCAGCTTTAGCAAGAATCTGACCAGACCACAACCTAGGTCTTTTTATTCCCAGATCAGTGTTACTGGGTGAACTGATAAAACTTCTAGGCCAAGTAGTGATTGGATCAACCTGCAGACATCCTGGAAGCCCAGACTAGAACAGACAGACTCTCTTATCTTACCCATCTTAATTGTGCTATTTAATAGCTAACTATAGGATTGAGGAATATTAGCCCTAGAAGGGGCAGCTAGGTGGTAAAGTGGATAGAGTGCCAGGCCTAGAGTCAGGAAGACTCATCTTCCCCAGTTCAAATCTGACCTCAGTCACTAACTGTGTACTTTAACCCTATTTGCCTCAGTTTCCTCATCTGTAAAGTGAGCTGGAGAAGGAAATGGCAAACATTCCAGCATCTTTGCCAGGAAAACCCCAAATGGGGTCACAACGAATTGAACTTGACTGAAAAATGACCAAAACAACAGCCCTAGAAAGGATCCTCTGTATCAAAGCTATGTGTCTGCAGAGTAGCATGCCTGATAGCAGTGTACTGAGACAAGTGGTCTCAGTGGGATCTCTGGTGTTAAGAAAATGCTTCAGTTGCTGAAGGGAGACTGTTCGGTTTAAATGATTATGTTTGCTTATTAGTTCCAATATAAAAGTTTATAGAGTCTGGGTCACTCAGTTCCTTTGCCTTTTGAAGTATAGAAGTGGGGGCGACTAGGTGGCACAGTGAATACAGCAGCGTCCCTGGAGTCAGGGGTACCTGAGTTCAAATGTGGCCTCAGAGACAACACAAAAACTAGCCATGTGACCTTGGGCAAGTCACTTAACCCCAACTGCCTTCCAAAAAGCAAAAAAAATAAAAAAAGAAGTACAGAAGTGGTCATTTCTGCCCAAAGTTGTATATTGGCTTGGCATGGGAGCAGTTCTGGTGAGGGAAATAGAATCACACTCTATAAGGGTACAGAAAGCTTTGTAATGTAGAAGACCAGCAAAAATGAGAGGGGAGTTGTGCTGACTTTACCGTGCTGTCACCAATTGTAAAGTGCTGATGCAGATTTTTCTGCATCTCCTCTGTGGCAGAGCCCAATAAAGGAACATCACCTGGGGCTTTTGTTTCTGTGTTCAAGTCTAGAGTCATGAATTACTGGAATTATTTGATGTTTTAGAAAACTGCATGGTGCCTTCCTAGAGAATGAGGGGAATAAAATTGGGCATAGTTAGGTGGCATTGTGAATAGAACTCTTTCAATTAAGAAGAACTGAATTCAAATTCTGTGTTTGAAATTTACTAGTCTTACTTGGTGTGACCCCAGGTAAATCATGCTACTTTTCTCAGCCTCAGTTTCCTCATCTGTAAAATGGAGTTAATAATAGCTTATAGCACTTACCTCATAGGATTATTGTATCAAGTGAGCTTTGCAAACTCTTAAATACTATATACATGTGCTGTTATTATTTTTATGATTGCTGATACCAACATGTTAGTGTCTCTTGGGTTAGTCTTCATCTTCTATCCAGGCATTACTATGTGAGGTTATTTGCAATGAGATTTCTGGGGTTGGATTTGGCAGAAAGGGTCAGGATTTCTGATTTCTATACCATGGCACCAGGGGGTGAGGTTAGAGTTGGGGACATTTTTGCTGCCCTCCCCACCTCCAGCAATTCAATTCAATAGGCAAATGATTGAATGTCTTCTGGACTAGTCTGGTTGACCCAAAGGAAATTATTGCAGTTGAAAAGTAGCCACAATGAAAATGGGATCATGAGTTTCTGAGGGATATGTTGGCCAATTCTGTCCTCTTGGCTTCAGATTTTGCACAAGACTGGGAAGGTTACTTTGCTCAGTTAAATGGGATTGTTACATAAACAAGCAAGGCATTGGTTTGGTGCATACAAAGTCAAAATTTCCATCTAAATTTTAGTTAATAGGAATGTTAAGGCCTCTTGAGCCTCAGGATTTATGAAACTCCAGGTTTTTGCAGCTGTGTTTTCCCTATGTCTACCAAAAGCTGTAGTTAAAGTCTTAAGGAATTATGCAAAACACAGTTGTACAGCTAGAGTTTAATCAGTTTAAAATCTCCCACCCAGCAGTATTTCACTCTGGTTCTCCCTTTTCTTGCTTATTTCTGGTGGGCACAAGGAAAAAGGATCGGAAAAAGATCATTTTGGGGAGAGACAGGAGACAGAGGAAGGGGAATCTCAAACTTGCTAGGACTAAGTTCAGTAGTTACGCTTTTTCTTAAAATACACTTAAGGAAATTAAATGCAAAAAAAAAAAGCTAATGTGGCATTTGCCTTATGCACATTTATTTATAGAGAAATGCAGTGAAAAGTGTACATTTATTTATACACATAACAATTACACTGCATGTACGAGACAGGTCACAGCCTCCTCAGCCCTCAGAAATACTACACCCTATAGGCACTTTGCATTTCCTGAAGTGTATTAAAAAAAACAACTCTGCAATGTCAAGCCTGAAACGTACCCTGCATATGTGTATTTCTGTACCCGCCCTCGGACTCTTTACGTAGGATTTTAGTTTAGTATAAATGCCAAGAAAGGGCTCCAGGATCTACTTTGTTCCAAAAGCTCACACAAGCCTTGCTGTTCTAAAATTTAAAATATTTTCAAAAAGTTAAGAGTCAAGCCTCTATCAGCGGTGGAAAATGGATCGTATATCTTTAACCCGCAGAGGTTGAAAGGGTTTTTTTTTTTTTTTTTGGTTAGCTAACAATGGAAACTTTTTTTTTTAAGTGTTTCCCTCCCGGTCCTGCCAAGCAATAAAAAAAAAAAAAAAAGAAAAGAAAAGAAACTTGTTCCGCTGAGTTCAACCCCAGACAGGCTCACAACTTCCTTCCTGCTTTCCTCCCCCTTGGTCCCCCGCCTTACTCCCTCCTCCCTCTCCAACCTTTTTTTTTTTTTTAATCGCACATTGAACAAACACAGCCAAGTGACTGCCAAGTTGAAAACTGACAAGGGGTTATCTCTACTTCGGAGAAAGGGGCGCGGGGCTCTCTAGGAGAAGTAGCCTCCCCTACAGTTTCTGCTCTCTTTGCACAGCACTCGGGAGGCTTCTTTCTCTGTGTCCCCCTCGCCCTACCCCCCCCCCCCCTTTTTTGGTGTGTCTCTCAGATCTTGATCTGGATGAGGAAACGGTTTTTGGGAGCATTTTCTCTTTAAAAAACCATCTCTGCCCGGTGGGGTGTAGCGTCCTAGAGGTGATGTAGTCTGAAGAGGACCAAGCAGTCTAAGAAATATCCCAGGTAAGGGCTGGAGGCTTTTAAATCACTCTTTTCTTGTCTCTTCCCGTGGTTCCTTTCCTGCACAGTCCAAACTGCCGGCTAAGTGAATCTGGGTGTTTTAGGTGGTGGGGTAAAGGGGCCTGGAGGGATCATTCAGCTTTGGAGGGTAGAATATTTGCCAGAGAAGCGGGTGGTGGGGAGCCCCAGAAGAGAGACTCAAGTTTCAGTGTGTTTTTCGACTTGCCTTCCGGGCTGCCTCAGTCCGCACTCCTCTTTCTCTCTGGCTGCACGGAGAGAGAGCCCTTGGGTTTCCCCCTTGCATGGGCTGGCGCCAGCGACCGGGGACACCCCGATTGCTCCGGGGAGAGGCGGTGCAGGATTTGCAAATCAGGCAACCCGGGATGCAAGCTGGGAGCTGGAACCGGCAACTCCACTTCTACCTCCTCCTGTTAGCTCTTAGCTCTCTTGGTTCATGCACTAGTTGGCAGAGAAAGTTTGCTAAGGCTCAGCTCCAAGGGGGCTTGAGAAATTTCTCAGAGCCCCCCTGTTGCAACCGGGAGGAAGGTACCAGGACTGTCAAAGCCCAGACTCCGCCTTGGCGTTATTGCATCCGTGAATGGGGAGTTTCATTAAAGTGGGACGCCCGCGCTCTGATGCACCACAGAGACAGCCTCCTTCTCCTCCCTCTGGGTACACGGGGACAGAGATCCACACGTACTAACGCACACATGTGCACACCTCTCCATGGGAGTGGGAGGCAAAAGTGGAGTCTAGAGAGGGGTTAGCCAAGGAATCAGTGCTACGGGCCCGCGCGTTCTAGCACACTCAAAAAATTTACGGGTTCAGTCAAAGGAAGCAAGGTCAGTACAAAGAGGTGCATGTAGAAACAACGAAAAGTGTGTGTGTGTGTGTGTGTGTGTGTGTGTGTTTACTTTGGACCCCAGTGCTGACGGAGGAGGGACAACTCTTTTAGACCGGATGAGGGTGTTGTGTGGTAGGGGTTATGTGACAGGAGGCCCTGGTTCAAGATGCAAGATACCATGATATTGTAGGCATGAAAAAGACAACTGAGGAAACCCACTGAGAGATTCATTGGAAAATCAAATTGACACCAGAACCACACCGAGGCCCTTATTTAGAAGCCAGGAGCACAAAGAGAAACTCAGGGGATAGATGTCTAATCCAGTTTTCCAGGATGCCTGGATGGGGTTGGAGATTGGATCTGGAAGGAGAGAGTATGAAAAATCTAGGGACTTGTGCTGCATGGTAGTGGTGAGGTCGAATTAATAAAATACCCAAATAGATGCTTCTTGAGTATAAAGGCATGCCATACTCCCGAGAACACATGGGTTAGACTAATATAGCATGCACGGGATACGTGCACATAAGACCCAAAAGGGAGGGCATCCAGCACCTTAGGAGTGAAAATATACTCAAATGACACGTACCAAACACAAACCTAGTCGGTCTGGAGAGGAATGAGAATTTGTGCTTGGAAGAGACCTCAAAGATCATCAGGATTTGGGGAATGCAAACAAAAAGAAAGTCCCCCCACCCCACCCCTGTCCCTTCTTTTTTTTTTTTCTGGGTACATAGTTTAAAAGGTAACGGTGGGAAGCGTCCTCTTGTCCTCACAAAGCCAACCACAGAATCTCTCTAGATGAGACTTGCATGCTGCCCCCCATTCCTCTACAGGTGTAGAAGACCTAAGCTTCTCCCGGGCTCTGCCCTCTGGTTAGAGCTGGGTCCTCCTGTCTCCTCCAGAGTTTCCCCCTTACTCTTCTCTCATCCCCTCGCCCACTTTCTCTATTCCTCTCCTTTGCTGGGGTCTTAACTTTTCTCTCTGCCTCCACAGCGGATCGGGTTGTTTATGGAGCTTTGGGCTGGGGCCAAGCCCGCTGCCCTGCCCCCATCCTGTTGCCGAGGCAATGGTGCCCCGGCTCCGCGGAGGACAGCAGCCGCCGGGCCTCGGGGGCTGACCCTGGAGGAGAAGGAGGAGGAGGGGACAGCAGCGGTGGAGTCAGAGCTGGAGCAGCAGCAGGGCTTGGAAGCACGGCAGGACCCAGTACTATGGCTGTGTATTGCTATGCGCTGAACAGCCTGGTGATGATGAATAGTAGCAGTAATGTGGAGAGCGGCAGCGGTGGCTGCAGCGGCAGCAGCAGCAAGGCGCCTCCGCCCCCTGGGAGACCCGGGCTGCCGGTGCCCGTGCTGAGCCCGGGCAGCAGCGTCTTCAGCCCAGGGAGAGGCGCCTCTTTCCTCTTTCCACCAACCGATCGGCTGTCGCCCAACAAGCCGGGGAGCCGCGGGAGCTGGCGGGGCGGCGGCAGCAGCAGCAGCTGCAGCAGCAACAGTAGCAGCAGCAGCAGCAGACGGAGGTTAAACAGTAGTAGCAGCAGCGTGGGCAGCCCGAGTTGGGCACCCCGTCTAGGAGGGGAGGGGCAGCAGGTGGTGTCCCCGGGAAGCCTCTCCCCAACTGGGCCGGAGGAGGCCAAGAAGAAGCTGAGGATCTTGGAGTGGGAGCTGCAGAACGTGCAGGTGAATCAGAAAGTGGGCATGTTCGAGGCTCACATCCAGGCTCAGAGCTCAGCCAGAGAAGCATCCCGGAGTCCGCGGCTGGGCAGGGCCCGCTCGCCCTCCCCTTGTCCGTCCCGCAGCAGCAGCCAGCCCCCCGGCAGAGTCCTCACGGAGTACACTCGGATCGAGGAGAGGAGAACAAAATCCTGGGGAGAACAATGCTTGGAGACCCCAGTGGAGATGGGGAGCAAGGAGGGCCAGTCTCGAGAAACTAGAGGCTCAGCTTTCCCCCTGGATACAGAGAGGGAACTCACCCTCAGGGCGTTGGGTCGGGCGGCTTCAATGGAGCCTGGGAACTGGAGCCTGACACGTGGGGCAGAGGGTTCCCCATCTGGGGTGGAGATAGAGAAGGGGTCTCCTATAGAACGCGCCTGTGGCTCATTCATGACTAAGGAGGTCCACAAGGAAGGCCATCCTTTTCCTGGAGCGCAGGGCTGCAAGACCCTTGTAGGCTCTGGAGAAGCAAAGCTCACTAGAGAAGCCAGCTCAGCAGGGGCTAAAGAAGTAGAAAGAAGGGGCTCCATAGGCAGAGATCCCCCACATGAGGTTCTCTCCCAGGAGACCTCTGCTGGGATAGAGAAAGGTTTTGCCTCTTTTGGTGTGAGTGCCCAAGAGAACCAAGTGCACAGAGAAGGGGGAGCTAGGTGCAGCGGGACACCTGCGGCTCAAGAGAAGGGCAGGGTCCGTGGTTCGAAGGCTCTTGATAAGTTGGAGAAAGGAAATCTGCCTGACCGAGTGCAGGGATCCATGGCTCTCACGGAGAGTGACAGCAGGACCACCCCATCCTTGGATATGCAAAGCTCTGAGGCCAGGGGTTGCAACCGGACATCCACAGAGCACAGCGTTGCAGCCCCAGCGGAGCCCCAAAAGAAGGGGTCCCTAGTAGTTTTAATGCAGAAGCCAGACACTGAGCAAGGGGAGAAAACAGGGACCAAATCACTTGGAATTTTAGGTAGGGCTGTGCATCTGGGGAAGGTGGAGGTGGAGCCGGAGTCCCGAATTCTTCGTGGTTGCAGGCAAGACACTTTGCCTTGCAGAGATACAGTAGAAAAGGAGGAAGGGTATCAGTGTTCTCCCAAGAACAGTTTTGCTGTGCAGTTCAAAAGCTTGGTGACTTGGCCTGGCCCAATGGAGGAGGCTGGCACAACACACAGACTACAATCAGATGGGACTTCAGAGAGGAAGCGGCAACAGGAACAGCAAGAGAATGGTCAGGGTAAAGAGCTGACCCCTGAATCTGAGAGGAAACCTTCCCTGAGGGAGTCTTGCTGTCCCAGCAACATCCCAGCAGTCATTATCACAGATATGGGCGCCCTGGAGGATGGGGGCTTAGAGGAAGCTCAGGGAAGCCCTCGAGGGATCATGCCTTTGAGAAAGCTGTCTTCCTCCTCTGCCTCTTCCACTGGTTTCTCCTCATCCTATGATGATTCAGAGGAGGACATTTCCAGTGATCCAGAACGTTCTTTGGACCCGAACTCAGCTTTCCTTCATACCCTGGATCAGCAGAAACCTAGAGTGGTAAGTTTTAATGCAAGTGATTTTCCAATGGTCTGAATTTCTTGAGCCCAAGCTTTTTATAGCTGCCCTTGTACCCCATTTTCCTTTCTTGTTTATCAAACTTGTGAAGTTTTAGGTCAGTTCTCCTGGTAGTCATTACTAGTATTACTTAAAGTAATACTAAGTAAGGCAAAACCTTACTTTGTTTCCTGGGGTGCCCCAGAGAAAATCTTCTGGGTCTAATATACACTTACATAGCTGAAAGATAATGAATCAGATGCTGTTGTCATTTGTATACAAATATGTACATATATAAAAAAGTATATTGTACATATATTGTATATGATATGTGTGTATATTTGCACGAAATGTACATATATTTATACACATGTTTGCATTGATAAACATTGGTATATACATATATTTGCATTTCATTTTATATGCATAATGCGTATTGTACGTAATACACATTGAACATTCATATTATATTATATGCATTATGCATATATGTGCTCACAATGCATACATGTACAGAAAATATATATTTGTGTGTATACACACATATTTGAACTGTGTATGGGTCATGACATATTTCCTAGGAAAACATGCTTTTCATGAGCTGTCACTGCAGACAGGCTGATTTATCCTCAAAGAGAGAGTCAGGGTGCGTTGGAGGTAAATTTTGCCTGATTAGGCAGATATCATCTGAATCTGTGATTCATTTAGGTGGAAAGAAACTTAGAAGCATTTGATTCTCTTAGCTTGCTTCTGCTGATAAGATGTATAAGAGAAGCAAATGGCCCTGATATGAAGGCAGGACCTGTAAAACCTAGGAAATGTATCCTGAACCAATCCATATTGGGTATATGACCACTCTTAAGTTTTCCCTTTTGTAAATGGAACCCATCTTCGTAAGTTTGGATGAAACACCCTTTCCTATCAGGAAGGCAGGAGGCTATGGAGCAGTTTGATATATGAAGGCAAGTGAAAATCATGGTCTGAGTGAAGCAGGAGACTCTTTTTTGCATTAAGCCTCATTTTTCATTAACTAGAGAGCCTGTATTAGCCTTCTTTGCCTGAAGTAAGAGACAGAGAGAGGCTGCTGTCCAGGAATGGAGATGGCTTTCAGTCCACTGATGTTGCTTTAAGATAATTTTTCATGTTCATGTCTTTTGATTCATTTCCCAGACATCTTACACTGATGGTGTCACTGGACATACGTTTTAGTTTTATGGCATGGTTAATCTCAGCCCTACCCTGCTTTCACTCTTGGTAATAGCAAAATGTCTTGCAGAAGATGTAAGAGTGCAAGTTAGTACTTCAGAGAATGTCTGGACTTTCTCTTAGCTCTTCCAAAAAGTGTGAGGAGGTTTATGACTGGATCTGATAGTTTAGTAAGGGGCTACTGCCTTGCTTTGGGGTGCAGGATGAGAATAGAATAATTAGGATCTTTCAGGGCCCTCTGCTTAGGTTTGCAGACCTGAAAGCCTAATATTATTCAATTTAACTAGCACCTTTCAACTGAGGCTCCAAGAGTTCTGTATTTTTCTCTTTCATCTCATTGCAACACTCTGGATGGATTACTATGGCCTTCTCTCCTCCTCACCTCATGCTTCCCTTCCACCTGAGAAAAATCACAGACTAGAACTTTCACAGATCAGGCATTTGTCCTCACCAAATTCATGTTTGTTTCCAGTGCGGAGGCAAACATACATATGCAAAATTTCACCTTGAATCAGACTGGCATTTTTGTGGAAAGAAAAGGGCCCTGAGCAAGTCGCACCTGCAGTTGGTGCTTGTAATGCCAGCCTTACAGGAAGGTTGCTACACCTGAATGGGAGGAGGTGAAGAGCGATGGAAAATGCTTCTCACCAAAGGTGTGGTCCAGATTTCTGTCTTCTACCAGGCAATTAGAGACTTAGTAAACAGGAGGTTGGCCTCCTCTTCCCTTCTCAAGGTTTATTGTCAAGCTGTTTAGCTGTTTGACGTTGCTTTAAATTGTGCCCCATCCTCTGTCTGCTCTTCAAGGGTGCTTTTAGCAGCTACAACTGGCTTTTAGCAGCTACAACTGGCTGGAATTTTGAATGCACTTTGTATACTCTGATGACATATTTTTTCAAAATTGGTAACTTTTATTTATGTCTTTTTAAACATCAGAGTCATTTCCCAAGATAACACCCCCATTAACTCTTTCCTTTTAACAAAGCCACATTTTTGCCAAAAATAGTATTTATATAGCACTTTTAAAATATTTGAGAAATACTTTATATATATTATCTCATTTGATCTTTTAAACAAAGCCACATTTCTGTCAATAATAGCATTTATATAGCACTTCTAAAAAATTTGAAAAATACTTTATACATGTTATTTCATTTGATCTTTACAGCAACTCTGAGAAGTAGGTATAATTATTTCCCCCATTTCACAGATGAGGAAACTGAGGCACAGAGAGGTTAAAGGGTCATGCAGGCTAAAGCAGGTCTTCCTAACTCAAGTCTACCGTGCCACCTAGCTACCTAAGCAAACTTGTCTGATGATATGTACAATGTTCTCTTCCATAAGGGGCAAGATAGGTTTCTTCCTCTTTTCTCTGGGACCAAGACTGGTCATTGTAATTAACAGTGTCAGTATTTTTAAAGAGACATTGTCAGGAGTCAGGGTGAAAAGATTCTTGAATGCAACAGGTTCAGATATTTTTAGAAAATTATTATTCAGAAGACAGAAAGCTGAGGAACCCAAGAGGACTTAAGTGGCTTGCTCAAAACTCATTGGACCAAGAGTAGGAATCAGGCCTGTCTGGCTGTCTGTGATTCTTACACAATCTAGATCTCCACCTCTGAACATGTTTTGAGATGTTTGTCTCTGTAATGTTTAGACACCCACAGGATTGAAAAAGAAAGAAACTTCTCCCCCTCTCCCCTCACCCGCAGCTCCACATAAATTGAGTTATGAGAGACAGATGTTTGTTTTCTTTGAGGGGTGGGAAGTAACCAGCTGGAAATTATGGAATCCTAGGGACATCAAAGCCTTTGGTTGTATTCTTGTACAGTAAAGTGAGGTTTTCTTCATTGACTACAGGTTATTAGCTCGAAACTTTTGTCTACATGATATCAAAAGATCAGATCATTTCAGCTCCATGTCCATCATGGATATTGATTTGCATGCTACCAAGCAATTAGGTTGACTGCATTTTTGATGGAGATTCCTATATCATGTAGATGTTCCTATATCTTATAATATATCATGGCCCATGAGAGATTTTTAAGTCTCCCTTATGCCTTTATCCTACTCATGTCTCTGGTTTGTACTGCTGTCATTTTTATATTACAACTTCCCTCCTCACTCCTCAGCATCATCCCCTCCCCCCTCAAAAAAAAAAGAAGTTAACAGAGTCCTTTCATAGGTGATGCTGGAAAGGAAAAGCTTGGACATTGAGAATTGAAACCTCATACAGGGCTCCTTGTTCAAAGGTATTTGTTGGAGAGCTGTGTCCAAACCTATTTTGAAAGTTAGAGATTAACTTAAAGCTATATTTATAATTGGAAACTTTCCTTAATTTAATTCAGCAAATATAATCAAGTATGTACCATATTCAGAACACTTTGCCGTGTACTGAGAGAGATACAAAATTTAGATAAGACATAGTCCGTTCCTTTATGGAGCCATCCATCAGTATAGTACACAATAAAATATAAATTCAAATCAGTCAGATACCCAGTATTTACCAAGTTCTTATTATGTGCCAGGTACTATTAGCTATTGGGGCTATAGATAGAAAAATGAAAAAAAAAATCTTTTCTCTCAAGGAGCTTATTCTATCAATAACCACTATTTAATATAATATATAATATAATTATAATATAACAAGTGTGTTAGAGAGTTACAAAGCAAAGTATTACAAGGGATCTGAGGGGGAAGATCATTAAAAACCAGGGAGATCAGGTAAGGCATCATGAATGTGTGTCATTTAAATTGGGCTTCAAAGGGTGAATAGGAGGAATTTAGCAGGGAAATTCAGAAGGGAGGAGGATGTAATAGGCATCAGTATGATGGAGACAGACAAGAGAGACAGGGCATGGCTATGGGGTGGGGGAGGAAGTATTGGTAAGGAATCTTAAAGGAGTCTAGTCTGGCAAGAGCACAATTGTTGTTGTTTGTCCTTCATTGTTGAAGAGGACCATGACATCAGGAAGATGATGCCATGACTTGAAAGTGAATTGAATTTAAGTGAGGGAGGGCTGTGCAAGGCCACCAGCCTCACTTTCTCCTCCAGAGCCATCTGGGTCCAGTGGCCAGGTACAGATCAGGACAACTGATGCAAGAGCATAGAATATATATATATATATATATATATATATATATATATATATATATATTTTTTTTTTTTTGTTGTTGTTGTTGTTGCTTTTTTTGGAGGGGGAGGGCAGGGCAATTGGGGTTAAGTGACTTGCCCAAGGTCACACGGCTAGTAAGTGTTAAGTATCTAAGGCTGGATTTGAACTCAGGTCTTCCTGACTCCAGGGCCGGTGCTCTATTCACTGTGCCACCAGCTGCCCCAGAGCATAGAATATATTAATGGAGTAACAAGCAATATGTAAAGTGGCACCATATTGTGGAGGACCTTGAGAGAAAGGTCTGTGAGTATTAACTTTACTTGGCAAGATTAAGAACTCTTAAAGAATTGTGAGCAGAAGAATGATTTTTGGAGCAATATAGAGAATGAGTTGAATGAAGAGAGTGGAAGTGGGAAGATCTTTTAGGAGGTTATTGCCATAGTTGAGGTGGGTGGTAATGAGAGCCAATTTTAGGGTAGTTTCAGTGGGAATAGAGAAGAGAGGATAAATGTGAAAGATTCTGGGGGGGATTGAATCGGTCTCATTAACTTTGAGGCTATTGGAAGTGACGGGAGAGGAGGGTCCCAAAGATAATCTTAAGGTTATAAATCTAGGAGAATGAAGGGATAGTAGTGCTACAGACAGGAATGCTGAAGACAAAAGGAGGAGCAGGTTTAGATGTGAAGATAATACTCCTAGGTTTTTGAGGTGTTAAATTTGAGGAGCCTGGGAATTGAAAAGAAAAATGGGGCTGGGGTCCTTCTGAGACTTATAGCATGTTATATAGAGCTGGCATTAAAATTTGACTTTCAAATATTGTGGCACTTTATATTTTAAAGGATACCCCTTTCTTATGTCTTCAAAAATAAGTCTTTTGGATAAATTAACAAGTATTCTTCACAAAAAGGTTGTGACTGAGACAGATAATAGTGCTGGGCTAGGACTTAGGAAAACCTGAGTTCAAATCTGTCCTCATAGACTTAGCTATGTGACCTTGAGACATTCATCTAACCTTTGTTTGCCTCAGTTTCCTCAGTTGTAAAATGGGAATAATAATAGTACCCACCTCCCAGGGTTGTCGTGAGGATCAAATGAGGTGGTATTTGCAAAACGTTTGGTGCATATTAGGTGCCATATAAATGCTGACTCCTTTCTCCTCTTCCTCCTCCTCCTTCTCTTCCTTCTTCTTCTTCTTCATGTGGGTTGACTGGAAGAAAATTTTAATTTGTCTATTTAGTGAAAGTCTTAATGATTCTACCACAAACACATAGGTTTTCCTGGTTGTTTTTTTTTGGAGGGTGGTGGGGGGGGGGAGGTATTCCCCAGGCTCCTCAATCTGGTCTATAAGTACAAACATTGTAGAACACATTCATCTATCTAACAGAGGGTTGGTTTAAATGACCTCTAAGATCTCTGTAGCTGTAAGAGTTTATGAAATGTTCTTAACTTGGAAAGTATCTTCTGGGTGCTTTTTTGTAGCTGTTGAATTTGAAATGGGTAGATAGACTTTCATGATTTTTGTTAGTACGTACTTGTCCAATTTTAAGTAAGAGTGACTCTGTCTAATTGTTGGAGAGTTTATATTCATAGGCCTAACAATAATACTATTGCTTTGCCATATTGCATTTTGACAGGTTTCAACCTGGTCACCTAAAATATTTTTTTAAGTATTTAGTGGAATGGATCTTGTTGCTTTGAGGAATAGAATTGTATTGTTGCAGGCAAGCAGCTGTTGATTCAGAATAACTCAGAAGACTTTTTAAGCCCAGAACAGAAATATTTTGATTATTATAGATACTTATTTCAATTCAGTGCATATTTGCTGAGTACCTACTATGTGCCAGGTACTGTTAGGTGCTGAGGGATGCATAGACAATAATGAAACAGTCCCTGCCCGCAAGAAGCTTACATTCTACTAATAAGATCCAAAGGATGTACACAAGTAAATGAATGCAAAGTGTATATCAGGTGCTTTCAAGAGTGAGAGTGGTAATAATTGGTGGGGAGGGACTCAACCAAAGAGGTGTTCTGGGAGCTGGGGATTCTGTAAGGTGGAGGTGAGGAGTGTATTACAGACATGGGGGATCCGTTGGCTAGGTAAGAGGATATCCTACTTCTTGGGAATATAGAGGTTTGAATGGAAGATGGGATCTTAGGACTTTTAAGTTTTGTGTTTTCAGTTTCCTCATTCTGAATTTCAAGGCATGCTTTGCTTTACACAATGAATTTTTTCTTAAAAGGGCAGGGACTGGAGCAGCGTTTTAGTAGTATAGAGAATTCCCAGGTGAGGAAAGTTTCTCTATTGATGCAGGATGGCACTTCCTCTGTAACTTACAAGTTTAGAAAGTTACCTAGAGCACTGAGAAGTTAAGGGACTTGTTCAAGGTCTTATAGCTAGTGTACATCAGAGGCAGGCTTGAATCTAGGGTATTCTGACTTGAAGGCTAGCTGTCTAACCACTAGACCACTCTTCTCGTTTTTTTTTGTTTTTTGCTTTTTGGAGGGCAATTGGGGTTAAGTAACTTGCCAAAGGTCACATGGCTAGGTTTCACTCTTCTCATTTTAAAAAAGTTATAATTGAAGTCAAATTTTTGCAAAGTTAATTCTAATTTTTATAAGCTTCCTTTCTGAAACTACTTTTTTTTTTCTCCAAGTGAAGAGCCTTTCCCCCCCTCTCATTCTGCGCAGATTTTTGTGTTACGGGTTTTCTTAAAATAGGGAACACTTGTTGTCCAGGTACATGGCAGGTTGTCAACTGATATGACTTAAATAAAAACTATCCTTGGGGCTTTGTCTGCAATATGTGATTGAAGAGTAATTAAGACTGAAACCCCAGACTGGAACCCTGTGGCTATAATTTTCCACCCATCTGATCAATGCTGTTCATTTGAATTATGTTGTGCTAGGTTCTCTGGATATCTGAATTAGAAAAGTCTCTTGTCCCAGTCATACTGCTGTATAATTAGGTGGGTGCCAATAGATTTGTGTTCACATGGAGACTGGACTGATTGATTTTTCTAATAGTCACACTGCTTTGCAGTGGGAAAGAGTGCTGGGTTTTGCTTGCCTTATTTTTTATTAGACATAGGAATTCTGGATTTTGACTGTGACATTCTTGAAAAATTTCCTTTCAGGAGGAGATTGGTGGATTCTTTCTATTTTTTCCCAGTCCTGTACTTCTAAAAGATCTGAACAGTATTCATTTATGATTTCTCAATATATAGTGTCCAGATTTTTTTTATCATATTTTCCAGGTCAGCTTTTTATGTTAAATGCCTTAAATTTTCTCTTTTTTGCATCTTTTTTTTCTTAACCCCTATGAGGCTCAGGATATCCTCCTCTTTAAAATGGGTAACTGTTGTACCTACCAGATTGTTGTTGTAAGGCTCAAATAAAATAAACCATGTAAAGTGCTTTGCCAACCTATAAACCTGATCTGTAAACGTCAGCTGCCGTCATTACTGTAATACACGAGAAAAAACCTAGATCACATGCCACATTATCCGTCGTCATTCTTTGTATTTGTAGCCCCACTGCCTGGCACATAGTAGGTGCTTAATAAATATCGATTGATTGATTACTGGGCTTCCCTCTATGTCCTCATCTTGCCAGGAAAGTCAGAGACTTACTAGGAAATAGACGAGGTTAAACTCTGACTGTTAAAATGCTTTTCTCTTCTCAGCTGAAAGACATCACAGAGCTTTTTAGTATTAGCAGGTAATTAACTCTGGTTTTTCCCAGGTTAAAAAAAAATTTTCCTCTGAATTTTGTACAAGGATAGCATACAAACAGCTCACAGAATGTATATTTTATTTCTTCTTTTAGTTAAAAATACATACAAACCCCCAAAGCAAACTGTACTGATAAATTCTTCAGCATTAGATTGGAAGATCCTTGGAGGTAGGGCCTGGAAATTATACCCCTTTGTTTTTTTATAACCCTGGTGTGGTGCTGTAGGTGCTTTATAAATATTTGTTGAATGAACCACTGAATGAAGAAAATGATTTCAGTTAAATTATATACTCATAAAACAAATTCCTCTTTCTATGAAGCATAAAAAAGAAGGAATATTGACTACCCCCCTCTAATGTAGAGATTCTTCAAACACATTAGAGATTTTAGAAATTTGCAGCATTGTTTCTTAGGTAAACATGGTATAGTGAAGAAGGCAGGAGTCGCATGACAGGCCTTTTCCTTCTTTCTTGTGTTTTCTTCCTAAAGCTGTTACCAGGAATGGACAGGTATAGATGGACTATTTCTGTAGCATTTAAGCTTTTCAGAACTTTTTCCCCTCAATAGCCTTAGGAGGCGATAGGGAGGACTGAAATAATCATTATGCCCATTTTTCACTTGAGGGAATTGTAGAGAACAGGAATACTCCCTGACCAGTAAAGGGGCAGATGTCTCCAGATTTTCTCAAAAGGGAAGAGAATGAAGTATGCAAGGAATAGGCCAGTGAGCTTGGCTTGGATTCTTGGTAGAATTCTAGGACCTACTGTTAAAGAGGCAGATTGTGAACATCTTTAAAAAAAAAAAAAAGCAGCAGTGATCACAAAAAGCCAGCATAACTTCAAGAACAGGTTATGCCAGACTAATAATTCCTTTACAAAAAAAAAACAAATTTACTAAGTGATAGGGCACAGGAATATTTTGAATATTGTTTACCTACATTTTATTTTATTATTTTAAAAAAGAAGCTTTATTTAAGACTTTTTTTGACATCACAGTATGTCAAAAATTTCTGGATAATACTCTGCACTCCAGACCCTGCCCTTGAAGTGGGTCCTTCCTAGTAACCAAAAAAAAAAAATTAATTAACCAAAACAAACTGACTCAGTGACAATGACTTACATGAAGCATTCTATACCTGTAATTGTGGTGATGATGATAAGTTAACATTTATATAGTGCCTACTGTATGCATTATACTAAGTGCTTTACAGTGATTGTTATTCAGTCCTCACAGTAACCCCAGGAGGTAGGTGTTCTTATTATCCCCATTTTACAGAAGAGGAAACTGAGGCGGACAGATGTTAGATGACTTGTCAGGATAATAGCTAGTACTTCCCTACATCTCTGTTGAAAGGAGGGTGAGGTAGTTTTCATCTCTTGTTATTCAGGGCCAGTTTGGACTGATCATTACAACTTGATTACTCAGTGTCAGCATTCTTTTCATTTGTGTAGTCACAAATGAAAAGAATGTCTTTATTGAGGTTGTTAATCTTCTGGTTCAACTTACTTTACCCAGAATCATTTCATTCATGTCTTCTTATTTGTCTCTGAATTTCTGACATTCATCATGGTACCATAATATTCCATTATATTTGTATACCACGATTGATTCAAACATTCCCCAGCTGATGGGTACCCACCCACTTAACATTCCTTTTTATGCTACTACAAAAGTGCTCCTCTGCATCTTCTGGTATATATAGGTCCTTTCTTTTTTATTTTAACTTCTTAGGGTGATACACTCCCAGGAAAGCAATCTCTGTTTCAAAGGTTGTCAATAGTTAAGTGCATTTTCTTGCAATTAATCAATTTACAAGCACTTATTAAAATCTTACTAGGGGTGCCAGGCACAGTGCAGTGCTAAAAATGAAAAATGAAAACAAAACAGTCCCTACTGTCAAGGAGTTTACATTCTAATGGGAGAGAACTGCACATAGATAAAGATGTATATACAAAAGACGTACAGAGATGACATAAGACTGAAGAATTCTTATCTATGAAGTGTTCAGCCATGATTTTAGAGCATTCATTGTTAAAGAACCCTGCCAGCCTTATAAGAGAGAGGTGGTGGGCTTATATACAGGATGAGAAATGCATTTTTGGATGTGGCCAATATAGGTATGTGTTTGCTTATGTGAAATAAAATTTCTGTATTTCTTTCTTTGTTTCTTGCTTTTTTTTCCAGTGGTGAGGGAGATAAACCAAAGCATATAAAATAAAGCCTTGATAATTCAACAAAATTAATCTTAAAAGAACAAAAGAGAAACTGAACACCATATAATGTTAATGATCGAGGATGGCTCTAAAAAAGAGATAAGATCATCCATTCCTTCTCCTTCATTGCAAAGGTGGGATATTGTATATATTGTCAGACACTGTAGTCAGTCAGCCAGTCAACAAGCATTTATTCCAGGCTGTCCCCCTGAATGGTTAAACCATTTCCAGATTGTATCAGCAGTATCCTGCCCCTTCCCCCCTCTGACTTTCCGGTAGGGCAAGATGGATCTCCACACCCCAGTGCCTGTATACCTTATTTCCCAGCTTGTAATTCTTTTGAAAACAGTCTTCATATGCTTGCACTATTACCTATTGGGAAAAGTCTCCTGGTCTTATATATTTGTGTCAATTCCATATATGTGTGTGTATACATATATAGTATTCAGATTTCTTAAAAAGGTAGTTTAAGCAGACTTTCTCCTCAAGAGAGTTTTTCTTCTTACTCTGGCTAATTAATCTTGTTTATGGAAGAGCTTTTAATTTTATGTTGTTAAAGTTAATTGTCTTCTCTTTTCTGCACTGTCTTTTGTTGACTAAGACTTCTTTTCCTAGCCATAGATATTTAAGGTACCTTTCCCATTCTCCTCTGATTTTTAAAAATGAGTTAATATTCTCTATTTAGGTTGTCTACCCATTTGGAACTTTCTGTGATACTATGGATTTACCTAGATTGTAGGAAAGTATTTGGCAAAATCTCTAAGTTACTCTATGTACAAAATGGAGGGATTTAGGTTAGGCAATAGTATAGTTAAGTGGTTTTGAATAACTCAAAAGAATTGTCATTAATGGTTTGTTTTCAGCTTGGAAGGCTGTGATAATTGGAGTGACAGTTGCTGAATTTGTGCTTGGCCCTGTGCTGTTTAACATTTTTATCAATGGTTTGGGTAAAGATGTATAAGGTATGCTTATCCAATCTGCTGAAAGCTGGCAAAGACTTGTAAAGTTAGACTTAATATAAGGAAAAAAGCTATCCAAATATGGAGTGGGCTACTTCAGTTGGTATGGGTTTCCCCTCATTGGATATCTTTAGGCAAAGGTGGAATGGTTACTGGGATATATTGTAGAAGGGATTTTCTTTCAGGTATGAGTTGAACTTGATGGTTCTTGAGGTCTTTGCCAACTTAAAAATTCTGTGCTATTGTGACTTGGTAAACTTCACACATCTACCAAGTGCTAGAATCCATTTTCAAACCCAGTTTCCTGTGCTCCATGCCTAGTAATGTTTTTAAGGGAATATACTGTCTATAGGTTGCTTGGAATCCTAACTATACTATTGTTTAGACTAAATCTCTCCATCTTGTATGTAGGAGAACTTAGAGGCTTTGCCAAATGCTTTCCTAAAGAAAGCATTATACACACATGTACAAATACATATATCTCTATGTATATCTATCTAATCTCCAAGCCCAATCTCTCACCTGAGCTTTCATTCACACATCACCAATTACCTATCAGATATTTTAATTTTGATGTTGGGAATCACACACATATGTATTATATGTATGTGTATGCATAGAAATGTAAGTATATATACACATATGTACATGTTTGTATATCTATAGATGTAGTTAAATCTGTGGGAGCTGATAAGGTGACCAAGAGAGTGTAGAGGGAGAAGGGAAGAGAGCCTAGGACAGAACCTTGGAGAACAGCCACAGTTGGGGGTTTGGCGTGGATAATGAACCAGCAAAAGAGACTGAGGAGGAGTGGTCAGAGAGGTAGGAGGAGAACCAAGAGAGAGTGGCATCATGAAAACCCAGAGAAGAGAGGGAATGAAGGAGATGGCAAGTGGTCAACAGTGTCAGATGCAGCAGAAAAGTCAAGGAGAATGAGAACTGAGAAAAGACCATCAGATGTGGCAATAAGGATACAATTGGTAACTTTGGAGAGAGTAATATCAGTTGAGTGATGATTGGGTCAGAAGCTAGATTGCAAAGGATCTAAGTGCTAGAGTCAGAATTTGAACTCAAGTCCTCTGACTCTACGACCAGTACTCTTTACACGGTACCTTCTTGAATCCGTAAGCCTGTTTCACTGAGACTGTGTGATATATGGGAAGAATTGATGGTTTGGGAGTTACAGGACCTGGAATAAAATCTGCACTTTCTTGCTTACTATTAGTGTGTGTGATCTTGGCCAAGTCACTTATCCTCTGTGGGTTTCAAGCAGGGGTGTGATGGAGCCAATTCATACAGGCTTGTGAGAGCTGATTGTTAAATTTTCAGTGTGAACATTTATTTCTTGGAAAACAGCAAATGCTACAAATCAGATCTTGATGTATTGTTTTATTAATTTTCTAGACTTAAGAAAGTGATGGAGAAAATGTTAATAATTCAAATAAAACTTTAAAGTGTGCCCTGTGTACATTTTCCAGAGAGCCAATTGTTAAACATTTAACAATACACCACTGAGTTTATTGGACCAGATGACCTTTGAGTTCTCTTTTGGCTTTAAACCTGTAATCCTCAGTTATGGGGAAAATGAGGCCTTATCCTGCTGCTTATCCATCATCTGAAAAGAACTTCTGTGTTTTGCCAGATGTTATTTCTGGACTTTAAAGTCCAGGGTACATACAGGGAGAAGAGTGGGGTCCCCCAATGGGGTTGTTGATTTATCCATCTGGAGAATGTATAGCCAGAGGAAGGCTGTGCAGAGAGGTAGTCCATGTCATGGCAGGGATGCCTTATTTTGACTCACATATTCCCAGTCCTTTCCTGAGGAGGAACAACTTGTAGTCTACTTCATAGGGCTATCATCAGGAAAGCACTTCTGCAACCCTAAGTCACTATAGAAAGATGAGTTCTAATACAAACAAAATTATAAAGGATGAATTATAATAAAAGTAAAATTATAAAAGTTATAAAATGAGTTATAATAAAAATTATTAAAGATGAGTTATAACCAAAATAAAATTATAAAAGATGAATTATAATAAAGGAAAACTAAAAATTTTAAAAGCTAAGTTATAATAAAACTAAATTATAAATTTATAGAAGACGAGTTGTGATAAAAATAATATCTGCTTTTCTCAGAGTCTTTGGCTCGCCCAAGGGATGGGGTTCCCTGTACGGTGCAAGTATCTGGCCATGGAGAAAATGAAATTTTTCTAGTTATGGTTCCCTTCTTGTCAGAAATCCCCACAAACTGCTAAGAGGGGGGATGTGGGGATAACAGGTGGCTTATAGATGGAGCCTCCTGGTAAAGTTTTGAGGTCTACTAGTATGTCTTACTGTCTTGGTTGAGAAGCCTTTTTTGGGAGGTTGTTGTTGATTTAGTCATGTCTAACTCTTTGTGATCCATTTTGGGGTTTTCTTGGCAAAGACACTGGAATGGTTTGCCTGTTATCTCCTCCAGCTCATTTTACAGATGAGGAAACTGAGGCAAACAGGGTGAAGTGACTTGCCCAGGGTCACACAACTTTGAACTCAGGTCCTCCTGATTCCAGGACTGACTCTAGCTACTGTGCCACCTACCTTGCCCAGAAACCTTGCTTTAAGGAAACCCAATATACAGAAATCTAAACTTAAAATATTGATAACTTAGATCTAGTTGTATAGTAAAAGGAATTAGAAGAAATCTTAGAATTGTAGAATTTCTTTAAATAGCTAGCATTTCTATGTAGACCTGTCTTATTTGACTTCAATTACAGTGCTGTGAGGCAGGTCATCTTTTACAGATGAGGAAACTGAGTCTGAAAGAGTTTAAGAAACTTGGGTCAGATGCCTAGTTAGTGTCCTCCCAATTCCCAAATTAAGCACTGGACCACTGGACCTCTCTGCCCTCAAACTTAAAATCTGATTCATTTTTATCAACATTTT
The DNA here is from genome assembly GCF_028583685.1 of Petaurus breviceps papuanus. Classification (NCBI taxonomy): domain Eukaryota; kingdom Metazoa; phylum Chordata; class Mammalia; order Diprotodontia; family Petauridae; genus Petaurus; species Petaurus breviceps. The sequence goes on along the minus strand of NW_027187343.1, from coordinate 1,250,100 downwards.
GCTTATAGGAATCTTTCAAGAAATTGCATTTATTGCTTAAAGGGAGCCACATATGTATTTGATCAGGTTCCCACAGAGTGTGAGTAATTCATTTCTTGGGGATTAATTACCAAAGGGTGGGTACTTTGGGAAGTCTGCCAGCTCTTTTCTAGACCAAGTAGGGTATAAATTATCTCTCAAGTTCAAGAAATGACAATCTGGTGACCTGAATCAATATGTCATTTAAAATACTTTATGGGGTGGCTAGGGGGCGCAGTGAATAGAGCACTGGCTCTGGAGTCAGGAGGACCTGGGTTTGGATCTGGCCTCAGACACTTAACACAAAAACTAGCTGTGTGACCTTGAGCAAGTCACTTAACCCCAATAGCCCTCAAAAAAAAAAGCAAAAAAACTAAACTTTATGGTGTTGTAGAGAAAACATTAGACCTGGAAGTTCACAGAATCTTATAGGTTTGGAGCTAGAAGGGATATTAGAACCCTTTATCCAATGTTCTCATTTTACAGGTGGGTAAACTGAGGCACAGTGACTTGTTCTGGCTACTAAAAATCTGAGGCAGAATTTGAACCAAGGTCTTCCCTATTTCAAAGACAGTGCCCTACTCATTAGGCCAGGCTCACATGTCACAATCTAAAGTATTGGATTGGAAGATCCCTGATACTGCCTTCCACTTCCAATATTTATCCAAACAGCGTGTTCTTTGTTTCTGTCTCTGTCCCTCTGCTCTGGCCCACCCCCACCCCCACCCTGCCTCATAGACATTTTTGTGTTAATGATGATTAGTAATATCTAGTCAAAAAACAATTTACCAGTGTCTGGGCATGTCTTTCAACAGCTACATTTAGAATTTTGTGTTAGAAAATATGAAGTTTCCTTCTCTTTGGGCTTTGCTTGAGTTTGTCTGATCACAACTTGATGGGAACTTGACAGACTTAACAAAAAGTAACACTCCCCCCAACCTCCCACCATTGGTCAGTACTCCCTCCCTTTCTGGAATCTTTCTTTTTACTTTGGTCCTCAGTGAACTGTTAAATCTCATGATGTGCCCAGCCAGGAAAGTAAAGAGATACAGATGTCAGCAGACGGTGCAGTCTGGAATTCACACGTAAGATTTCAGTTTGCTTCCTTCCCTAAGTAGGAAAAAAAAAAACTTCTCACTGAACCCAAGGGGTGTTATTTTTCAGCTAAAGAAGAACCTTACTGGTAAAGCCCTCGATTATCGTGCTAATCTAGCATTTTACTTTTGTGGTGAACTTTAGGACCGAAAGGGAAAATAGAATGATACAGCATCTCCAGCACATGGAGCAAAATTATTTCCGCTGACCTGGTGACTAAGATTACGGCCTGCTGTTTGTGACTCAGAGAAGATCGACTTGTAAATAGGTATTAGTTAAATGCTGAAAAATGCCCAATCCTTGGCCAAGAGCCCACTGAAAGGGCAACCAGGTTTGCCAGCAACTCCCAAAGCTCTTTTAAAAAGGTCTCAACGAAGGACCTGTTGGCTTTTTGAGCACCTGTTGCAAAGTCTTCATCTTCCCATCAGAGTTCCTGTGTCTTCTCCTATCTCTACGTCTCTCTGCATCACCCCTTCCCTCCCTGAGCCATTTTCATCAGGATGAATTCAATTATTGTGCTGTTTTCCAAGGAGAAGCTGTAATACATTTTCTATTACAAGCTCTTCATTTTTTTTCACATACTGCAGGGAGTGTTCAACCTGCCACAGGACGAAAGGGGATTTGCTTTCCTGGTGGCTGGCCATCCAGAAAGCTAAATCTGCAATCTCTTCTGGTATGCTGTGTGTTGGTGGGGCCTGCTCAGTCACAGGGGATATGTTATTACACCCCCAGGCAGCCAACAACCAGCAAGCATTTTTTTTCCTCCAATTTTGCTGACATTCTTTCCAGGCTCAGTTGACGACTGAGTTTTAAAATATATAATTCAGCAGGATCTTCTGTTCTGACATTCATCTGCAGCCCTATCAGAACTGGGGCTTGTCTAATCCCTTGCCATGCTCAAATGTGTAATGCCCAATTTTAATAAGTTAGAGATTTGAAGAGCAGATGCTAAGAGAAAAAAAAAATTATGCCTCAACTCTAATATAAAGGAGGCTAGATCTTAGTGGAGTGTCTTAGTACAGTATAGGATCCTTAATTTGTGCCTAGAGCAGCTGGAGCCTATTATCTGGAAACCAGAAAGGCTTGTAAATGACAAAGAGACAAACAACTTAATCTGTTGTTAATGGAAAATGGAGAATCCAACAGTAGGTTGGCCTGAAGCTTAAGAAATGGCAAGTGAGACTTTAATGGGGAGAGTCAAACCAAGACCAGGATAGAAACTCTAGTTGCCGTGTGTCGTTCTCAACAAAAGAAAAAATATCATTACATAAACTAGGCAGTTTGGGAAGCGACATCCAGGTCGCCATGGTGCTGGGTCACCATGGCACTGAGCAGCAATTTCATAGAGGCATCTAGTATTTTCCATGCAGTCTTACCTCAAGCTAGGTAAGAAGGGCCTCTCATTTTTCTAATTTGTGAGGTTTTATGTTTGACCATCATGTAGGCTTGAAGTCCAGAGCCCTAGACAGCAGCTCTAGGTGAACTATAGACAGCAGTCACTAGGTCTTGGGCTCCACTCTCTTGTCCTAACTTAAAGAGGGGAAATGAAAGAGAGAGAAGGTGGTTGACTGTGGATGAAGTATTGTGCTGTGGTGAATGGAGTGCTAGTCTTATTTAGAATCAAGGAGACCTATCTAAATTCTCATTCTAACTTAGATGCTCTGTCAACGAGCCTTTATTATGTGTTTAATATGAACCAGGCTTTGTGCTAAGCATTGGGGATACAGAGAAAGACAAAAACATGGGGAATATATATATATATATGTATATATATATGTATGTATTTGTATATATGGAGAGATGAGGAAAGAGGCACTTATTGTTTAGTGATTCTGGGAAAATCTTTCCTCTCAATTTTCCTTTCTATAAAATAAGACTGATAAAGTCCTTTTTAAAAAATCCCGGGGGAGGGGGTGGCTAGGTGAATAGAGCACCTGCCCTGGAGTCAGGAGGACCTGAGTTCAAATTCAGCTTCAGCCACTTAACTCTTACTAGCTATGTGACCTTGGGCAAGTCACTTAACCCCAATTGCCCTGCCTTCCACCCTCCAAAAAGAAAACAAAAACAAAAAACTCCCAGGGTTCTTTAGAGAATAAAATGAGATAATATATAAAAAATACTTTACAAGCCTATAAAAATTATTATTGTTATTATTATTATTTTGCTGATGGTGGGGTGTGGGGAGAAGGTACTAGCTGCCCAGAGGGATCAAGAAAGGCTTCATATTGAAGGTAGAGCTTGAGCTAAACTTTGAAAAAAACCAGGGATTCTAAGACATAAACGTGATGAGAGAATACAATACGAGGGTGGGGCCATGAGGTTCTTACCAGGACTTTTAAAGTCCTGGACTTCTTTGGCCACCTGGTGAAATCTCTAGACCCCTTCTCAGGATAATTTTTTTAGATAATTAAAGGAAATGATAACTGTCACTTAAAAGTTAGGGAGAAATTACGATGTCATTTTTTTCTCATTTGAGTTCATGGGCTCCCTGAAATTCATCCATGGACCCCAGGTTAAAAATCCCTGCTATAAAGGATGCTTACTTTACCAAGTCCCTCTTCGTATCTCTTTAGGATACCTGTAGCTCTAGAATCTAAAATATTAAAATTAAGCCCTGTAATCCTTGGTCCAGTGAGTGATTCTACAACATCTTATGTTTACCTCTTTGCACATTATTCTTTCTTCAATTATTGAAGACTGGGAACTGATTAGCTTAGAGATACTCACCAACAGAGTTCTTTGTCTTTCCTCTCCCCACTGCTAGTCATGCTGGGCTCCTTGAAATGGGAATAGGTTATCTTGTACAGCAAACAATGATTTTCTGTTGTTCCTTCCCTCTTTCTATTTGGACAAAACCTTTCTTGCCTTATTTATCTTCACTCTGTGTGTGTGTGTGAGAGAGAGACAGACAGACAGAGACAGAGACAATCAAAGAGACAGACAGGGATTGGGGGGAGGAAAGGAGGGCAAAAAGGAAGGAAGTAGGGAGGGGTGCCAAGAGGCAGAGGTGAGGAGGGAATGAACTCTAGGCATGTGGATCCACAAAGACATGGAGACAGAAAGAGGACTGTCCCATCTGAGGAGCAGTAACAGCTACTTTGACTGGATGATAGAGTTCATGAAAGGGAATAAGATATGCACATAGGTTGGGGCCCAGTTGTGAATGGCCTTAAATACCAAAAAAAAGTTTATATTTGATTCTAAAGGCAATAGGGAGTCATGGGAGTTTATTGATCAGGGCAATGTTGTGACAGGATTTGTACGTTGGGAGAATCACTGTCACCTCTGTGGAGGATGGATTGGAGTTGGAAAAGACATGAGGCAGGGAGACCAGGTAGGCAGCTATTGCTATGGTCCAGGAAACTGCTGTTGAGGGCACAGCTTTCTAAGATGAGCTTTCTAAACCTTTAATACCTATAGGCACATGAGCTGTTATTTTAATGATGGTAATTTCCATAGTCACAGCACTAATACTCTTTATAGAATGAGGCCTCTAGAATTTGTGAAGTTTTCTACCATGACATATTTTACTGCTGTTCATTTGAGGAAGCCTCAGTGCTTGAGATGGAGGCCACGAGCAGGAAGCACTTTGGTCTTTTTCCTAATTTGGAAAATTAAATTCTCCTTCCCCACTTTTGAATGTGTGTAGACTGGTCAGAACCCTTCTCTCATCCTCTCTTGTTATCTTTTCTTCTTTCTTGGTTTTCTTCCTCTTTCTCCCCCCATTTTCCTTTTCATTCAGCATTTCCTTCCTCTGATTCCTTCTGTCCCTTTTCCTGTTCCCCTCCCCACTTAGCCAAAGTGTCAGATGACCCAGTGGGAATGATCCAAAATGATGGGAGTATTGAGTAAATTGAAGTTTGATGAAAGAACCAGCTAGAAGCCATGGAGTCATCCTTGAATATTTCAACCTGGGGGCCCATAACTTCAGAAGTAGCTTTGATTAAACAAAAGAATGCCCAGAGCAAGAGGGATTCTCCCTTTTTCTTCTCCTCCATCTATGTTTGTTGGACAGTCATTCCCTTTTGATTTTTCTGGTGATGTCCAAGTGATTCAAGCTTTGAGATAAACATTCCATTTGTTAAATACTATTTGACTGTACACTTGCCTGGGAAGCCTTTCTTTGGGACATTCTGTTTCTCTTAAAAATAAGACTTGATCCAGCCACGATACCTTTACACATGATTTCTTCATCACAGAATTACCTTTATAGAGGTGCCCAAGTCTTCATTTGCTAGCTATTCAGAGGGCCTCCTGTCTCCTTCAGAAAGGCTGGCAGACTAGACTTACAGAATTTCTTTTCCAAAGGGGTTTCTCAGTTGCAAGAGAGGCCTCACTTTGTTACCAGGGCTCAGAACGAAGTTTTTAAAAACAATCCACTGTATTCAGCTGCTGGCAAGAGGTGTCAGGTTACTCACCCTGGGGACCAGCCTCTTTTTATCCTGGGTACAGGGAGGTGGAAACTGGACTGTCACCCTGCCAAAGGAATCCCAATGCTGGGCCAGACACCCAGCTTTCAGAGATGGGAGCCTCCAGTCCTCCCTCTCTTGGCTCCCACACCCTTTGTATTTATGCCAGGCCTGGTAGGGTCACTGTAGCTGGTGTGGAGAAGAGGAAGAGAAGTGCTCTTATTAAAAAAAAAACCCTAAAACAAAACACTGTATAGCTATGGCTTCTTTCTCCAAGGAGGTCATTCTGTAAATAAGTGTGATTTTTTTTATCCTCCTAACAGAAAATACAGCAGAATGATACTGGCAATAGTGTGGTGGAAAAGGGGCCCATGATTTTGAATTAGAGGATCTAGGTTACAATTTAGCTCTTCTACTTAGTATTTTGTGACAGTAGGCAAGTCAAGAAGCCTCCTTGGGCCTTAGTGAGGGGGCTGGCTGCCATAATCTCTAGCTCTGTAGTTAGGTTGGTAGAGAGGAAGAGTTGTTGACTTTGATCAACAGATGTATAGATCTTGGCTCTACTGTTTAATACCTGCATGACCTTGGGCAAGTTTTTTTTTTTTTTACCTTTTTTGGGCCTCAGTTTCCTCATCTGCAAAATGGTTGCAGATGAGCCTTAGATTGAAGGACCTTTAAGTCCTGTGATCTTAAGAGAAGTGTAGTGAAAGAGAGCATGGATTTTGGAATTAGGAAAGACCTGAGTTTGAGGCCTAAACCTCAGTTTCCTAATTTGTAAAATGAGATAGAACCATGTGCATTTCCTACCTCATAGTGTTGTAGTTATGGAGAAAGATCTTTGCAAACCTCAAAGTGCTTTCTAAATGTGAGTTATTGTTAATTTATATGAAGCAACTTGTTTAAGACTCTAGGGCAAGGGTTCTTAATCTGGGGGTGTGAACTTCTAAAAAAACATTTTGGAGGCATCTAGACACTGGCTCTGGAGTCGGAGGACCTGAGTTCAAATGTGACCTCAGACATTTAATACCTGTGTGACTCTGGGTAAGTCACTTAACCCCAATTGCCTCCCAAAACAAACCACAAAAAAATAGTTTGATAATATATTTCAGTATAATTGTTGTGTGTGTGTGTGTGTGTGTGTGTGTGTGTGTGTGTGTGTGTGTAATCCTATGCATCTTCTATTTAAAAACTTTATTCTGGAAAGAATAGACTTTATCAGAACTGCAAAGGAGCCCATTGACACACAGAATGTTATGATTTCCTTCTTCTAGGGCAAGCTTTCAGGGGAGGTAAAACTGGCATTCAAGTGACGAATACCTGCTTGCTACTCTTTGTGCTGTTTCCAAAGACAGAGATGGAGTAATGGTTCCTCAAAGTCTTTTTTTCCGTTTTGGCCTTTCATTTGAGTTTCTTGATTGAATGTGACAGGGGAAGCCCAAGATGGCTTAAGATGGTCAGGTTTGGCTGAAGAGAAGCCACCAGACAGTGCTGGGTGCTGCACATGACTGTGGGTCCAGGTGACTGGCTGACTGACTGGTTTGTACAGAATTGAAGGCCATAGTCATGGTGACTGTCTGTTTCTTCTTCAAGGATACTAGCTGGGTCAAAAAAAAAAGATTAAATAATGGTTCGTTAGAAGATTTTTTTTGAGGTTTCAGCCAAGGACTCTGGGATCCCTTATTTTATTTATCCCTTAATTCAGGGGGCATTTATTCAGTACCTACTTTGGACAGAGCTGTGAGCTAGGCACTGAGGCTCAGGTCAGTCTGCACTGTTATTCAGGCTGGAGTATGTAGGATTCTGAGTATCTTCACAAAGGGAGAAGACAACACGGAGGCTTTTCTGTGAAGAGGCTTTCACCAGAAATATGAGCATAGACCCCTCGAGTGATAAATCACGGGGACTCTAATGAGCCTTTTTCAATTACCAAACAATGCCTCAGATTTGTACTTGGCTGCAAAATTTGATTGGGAACATTGGGTAAATTCTTCCTGCCTTTTCCTTTCCTTCCTTGTGAGTGAAAGAAGGATGACTGCCCTAATGTACCCGAAAACAAGACTCAAGGACATTGGGATTCTGATTTAGAGTCATGAGGATGAATCCACTTTTGTTACCCCAGTCCCAAAGTCCTTCTGGCTTCCAGTTTTGAGATAGAAGATGGAAGAGGCCAACTCCACTTCATTATATATAATTGATTTCCTTTGTAAATCCTATGTATTTTATATTTAAGAAGATTATTCTGAAAAGTTGTCTGTAGGCGTCATTTCAGAGGAGAGATCATGAAACATTCTTCCTTTCTCTTGGTACAGGATCCTGAGTGTGGAATAGTGTTCATGCCATTAATGCTAGTTCTCCAGAGGACCTCCTGTCCCCTTCAGAGAGAATGGCAGAATCCTGACTTCCTTGGGAAAGAAAGCTATAGCTGTACAACCAAACAGAGTTGCAGTGTGGGCTGGTTCTGCTTACCTGTTTTTCTTTGTTTTAAGGGTGTGTTCTAGGTGGGGAAAGTATTATTAAGAAATAAGTTTAGTGTAAAAATTAAAAAGCATCAACAGAATTTTAAAAATTCATTTGAATGCAAAAAAATAAAATTATGGCATACCCCTTTTGATGATATAATTCTGGTATGCTTAGTTCAATTTAGTTCCATTCAACAATAGTAATTGCTAACATTTATATAATGCTTATGATGTTCCAGGAACTGTGCTAAGGACTATACAAACATTATGTCCTTTGATTTTCACAACCCTGGGAGGGAGGTGCTATTATCATCCCTATTTTAGAGGAAGAAACTGAGGCAAACAGGTCAAGTGACTTGCCCAGGGTCACACAGCCAATATCTAAGGTCAAATTTAAACTTGGATCTTCCTAAGTCCAGGCCAGGCTCTCTAACCCTTGAGCCATCTCTATGACCTATTAAATAAATGCCTTCTATGTGACATGTATGTTAAGCCTTGGAGATACAAAAATTAGAGACAGAGAGAGAGAGAGAGAGACAGAGAGAGAGAGAGAGAGAGAGAGAGAGAGAGAGAGAGAGAGAGAGA
>NW_027187343.1:1225944-1241524 GCF_028583685.1 Petaurus breviceps papuanus | reverse complement strand
GAGAGAGAGAGAGAGAGAGAGAGAGAGAGAGAGAGAGAGAGAGAGAGGAGAGAGAGAGAGAGAGAGAAATAGAAATGAGGTCCTGCCCTCAAGGAGCTTGTTTAAAAATATATACAAATAAATACAAAATAATTAATTTGGGCAGTACTAACCACTGTGGGGAATCAGGAAAGGTTTCTTTAGGAGGAGGTCTTAAGCTGAGCCTTGATGGGAGCTAGACCCTGGGTTTAAAGAGGCCTTGGGGGAGGAGGAAGAGCATTCTGGGATGAAGGGGGTGGGGAGTGGGGAGACAGCTTATGCAATGGCTTGGGGGTGAGAAATGGAATGTCATCTATGAGGAACTCATGGAGTAGGCCGGTTTGGCTAGAATGTAGACTAGGGGAGGAGAGTAACATGTAATCAGCTTGGAAAGAGAAGCCGGAATCAGATTGTGAAGGAATTTGGATTCTGTCCTAGGGGTCTATGGAGAGCACGTTCTTGAGCAGAAGTAAGACATGCCAAGGATTCATGCTTTGGGCGTGTAAAACTAGCTCTGAGAGTGTCTGGTGGCAAGTGCTAGGCCTTAGTTCCAGGCCGATTTTTAATTCAAATAATTCAACTAAAGATGGAGTTATATGCGAGACCCCGGCCCAGGAGGACTTTGCTGGCTCAATGCTGTTAATACATAAGCAGAGTTTCCATTCAGTAGAGAGATGAAACCTTAGCTCATTTATATGCATCTTTCATTTTTTTTTTAGTGTGACTGTCATATTTGGGCTACACGTTCAGCTTTCCATCTTTCTGTCTATGCCCTTTGCAGAGGAGTGAGTGATATATTCCTGAGGACAGCTTCTGGCTAGATGAAATGGGAGTGTTAGTGCCTGGTCATATGTGTTTGAAAAGTAGCTTTCATGGGGGCAGCCAGCAGAACAATAATAACTCTTTTATGGCCTATAACCTGGAGATATACACAGCACAGTAATTAGTTTAGTCAAGTAATATAGAACTGTCTCTGGGATACTGTTTGCACAGTGGTATTATGCTCCACATTCAAAATTAGCCTTTTCCCCCTGGAGACTTCTCTCCTATTACTTCAATTCAGGCTTCTGATTGTACCATAAAGACATGTAAAGACCTGAATGTTTTGTTTTATTGTGGGGCAATTCTGTTGTCTTTTTCTTCCCCAAAGGCAGGCTAGCTTGCTCTCCCTACATTCAATTCTGGGCTCATTTCATTGTCTGTAGAGTAGTTAGATAGATAGATTCTTAGATAGACCAGCTCTATAGTTTGTCCATGCAACATATCATAGTCTGGACAATGAACATTTTTCATCCACTTGGTTTTTCTTGTGTTTATAGGAAGAGCCAAGAGCTCTTTGTTTTTTTGTCAACGTAATTGGGGTTAAGTGACTTGCCCAGGGTCACACAGCTAGTAAGCATCAAGTGTCCGAGGCTGGATTTGAACTCAGGTCCTCCTGACTCCAGGGCCAGTACTCTATCCACTGTACCATTTAGCTCCCTGCCCCTCCCCTCCCCCAAGCCCTTTCAGATTGGTATTTATTTCATTTTCTCTAGCAAGGGGAATTTACAAAGAATCTGGTTCACCTGACATTTGGGAGTGTTGCAGGTGCAATTGGTTCCTCTGATTTATACTAAGAGAGGTATAAAATAGGAAACCATGTTCACCAGTGGAGTCTGCCAGTGCCATGGACGATGTCAGATACAGTCCAAATGCAAGATGGATTTCCTTTTTAGGAAGATATGCAATAGTCTGGGGCTTGGTGTAATTAGTACAAGGTTGTATACAAACAGAAGAACCTAGAGTACGACATCTGGTGCTTGAGTATTGAGCCCGACAATATTCTAGATCTTCCTAAAGAGGAAATCCATCTTGCATTTGGACTCTACCTGACATCCTCCATGGCAGTGAGTGTGGCCCCAGTTTGTCTCACTTGATATAAATCAGAGGAGGGATCGCCACCTGCAACACTCCTGAGTGGCCACTGAACCAGATGAAAATGTAATTGGGAAATATTAAAAAAAAATTAAAATACAGTAGAATGTAGATGATTTAACACATGGTTTTCTAAGGCTGTAGGCAGCTGCAGGGATCCTTACATATATGTAGTGTCCCTTGTTTCTCTTTGATTTTGACACTACTGATATATTCAGAGACACTGAACAGAGTTATCTCTGTTTTTTACCTTGTTCAGGGGATCTTGTATGATTTGGACATATGAGTAGAAAATACCTTGTTGAAAGAGAGTCTTGAAAGCAGTATTTTGCTCTGCTGAATCAAATATATTTCTGTAGTAAAATAATAATAACAATAATAATAATACACATGGCTAGATACTGCATTTGTGCTGGACTTTGAATGATATTAAGCTTCTGAATTGAACAAAGGCCTGTCTTTTTAGCATTAGTCTTTTTCAGGTGATGCTGTAAGGCTGTGAGTCATGCAGTAACACCATTTCTGAGGAATTAAAATTGAAGTTCACTTAGAGGGCAATGGAGAGGTGCGTAGTGGGTGGGTGTAGGCCATTACCTGTGAAGACAGGTACAGGAGAAATGGCATGAAGGAATGTTGTTGAAGAGAACTGGAAAAGGAGATAGCCCAGTCCCATAGTAAGTGATGGCTAGTTCTCCCATCATCTGTAAAATGTCAAGAAGTCTAAAGGAAAGCATTGGGACAGTGATAAGTATTTACATAATATCTGCTATGTGCCAGGGACTATGCTGAGTGCTTTTACAAATATTAACTCATTTAATCTTTCACAGAACCCCGGGCAAAGTAGGTGCTATTATTATCCCCCATTTTACAGTTGAGGAAACTGAGGCAAATAGAGGTTAAGTGACTTGCCCAAGGTCACACACTTATTTAGTGACTGGAGACTGGATCTGAACCAAGGTTATTCTGACTCCCTTCCCACTGCTCTATCCACTAGAACACCTAACTGTCTATATTTATCCCCAAAGAATATTGTTCATTTATGTCATCCTGGAGGGAGGTCCATAGTGACATTCCTGGAGACTCTGTCCTTGGTCCTGTCCTGTTTGACATTTGTATCGTCATCATCTTGAATGAAGACATAGGAAACATATTTTTTTGATAATACAGTTTCTTAATAGTCAGTAATTTGAATGACAGCATAGAGATTCAGAAGAATTTCAGAGGGCTGGAAAGATGGGCCAAAATCAGCAGGGTGAAATTTAACTGGGTAGATGTAAAGTCCTCTGGTTAGGTTCAAAAAATAAACTGTATGAGTACAGGAGGAGGAGGGAAACCTGATTTAACAGCACAACGTGTCACAAAGATGTAGAAGTTTTAGTTGGAGTAAATTTAATATCTGCCTTTCAAAGTAGTGAGCTCCTGTCAATGGGAGTATAGTAGTATACACAGGATGACCATCTATCCAGGGTGCTGGAGGAAACTCCTACATCGAGGAGTTTGGAGTAGATCAGGGATTCTGAATCTGGGGTCCATACTTCCCCCCAGGGTCTGTGAATAGATTTCAGAGGGACTATGAACCTAGAGCTTAAAAAAAATTCATTTCAAGGCCAGACTCTACCAAAAGGGCCATGACCCCAAAATGGTTAAGAAACCTTAGACCAGTGCTCGCTTGGGAAGCACATGGGCTAAAATTAGAACTGTTAGACTAGATAATCTCAAAGATTCCTTCTAACTCTTAGAGATTATGTGATTAATTAATTTTATTTCAGCACATCAGTATATGCCATATAGCTCTTTTAGGAATGTATGATATGTTGAGAGTAGGAAGAGTTAAATACAATCAAACAGATAATTCCAGAATATTTGGAGCTCCTGAAGGTAGGCTAAGGTAGCCTGGAGACATTCCCTAGGCAGCTACACAGGGTATCATACCCTTGAGCAGTCTTCTTGGTGTCTGTGAACTGTGGTGAAAAGAAAGCCCACTCTGGTGCCCACAGCCCACAGAATATTGCCCTCTTCTCAGCTGTGTTTGAAAGGGATCCTGTTGAGATTGAAAATCACAAGTACTATTTTGTGAGGGAAATTGCTCATTAGGAGGCTGAGAAAAGGGAAAAAACAACAACCCCCCAAATGCTTCTTTGCAAATTCATATTGCTTCCTTTGGCCCTTTAATCCTGGGGCTATATTGTAGACTGTCCAGGTCTGAATGTATTCCTGAAGTGGTACTTTAGATGGTCTGTTTAGATTTGCCACATTGAAGGAGTGCCTCAAGGTCATAAAAATTCCACATTTATTTAAATTAAAAATATATGTATAAATATACATAACATATGCATACAGAAAACATATACATATATGAATATACACATATATATTGTTGTTCAGTTGTGTCCCACTCTTGGCAGAGACCCTAAAGTGGTTTGTCATTTCCTTCTCCAGCTTATTTTATAGATGAGGAAACTGAGGCAAACAGGGTTAAGTGACCTGTCCAGGGTTACAGAGCTAGTAAGTGTCTGAAACCAGATTTGAATTCAGGTTCTCCTGACATCTGGTCAGGTGCTCCATTCACCTAGTTGCCCCCATATATATGTGTGAATTTATGTATGTGTGTGTAGATATATGTATGTGTATATATATATATATATATAGTGTATTTATATATAATACACATACTCTTCAGGTAGAATTATGAGTAGTAACTTCTGTAATTAACAATTAAAAAGCAACTCTGAATTTGGCTGTAGAACTGTTTGACCATGGATGACCTTCTTTGCCTCCTCTTCCTGTGGATATTTTCCCAAAGGGACATGGAGCCCGGAGTGACCTTGAATGTCACTGGAATTGTGTCAGTTTGGGTTACCTTTTAGAACTTATGGCTTCAATTCTTGAGTCAGAGGGTGGATACCAGCCTTGTAAGAATAGACTTTAATGTTTTATGCCCAAGGTCATACATAGGATCAAGCATCAGATGAAATATATGAACTCTCCATGGTTTCATTTCAGAGTCATAGACTTAACATTTCTATAAGACAAATGTCTTTGTTTCTCTTTTGATATCATGCAGTGTCATAGTTAAAGAAACATGCCTTCTCCCTCTCCTGCCAAGGAATACTGTAGATGACAGATTTTTTTTTATCTTGCAGAAAAGAATTTTTTTTAGGAAAGAAGACTTTGGAGAAATAAATAAGCAAATTAATTTAAATGTTTTTTTTTCTTCATGGAAAATACACATTTTCTTCTCAGATGTATGCAAATGATTATTTTTACCAAGGCTGAAAATTATGATCTGTACAAAACAAATGGTAGCCACTGACTACTGTGTGCACTTAATGGGAAACACTCTTCAGGAGTCTGAGAGGCCATAGTAAGTTCAATAAAACACTGGTTTGCTTACACTTCAAGTCAGGCAGTGTAAGTTGAATGAGGCGCTGGTTTGGTCTTAGAAATATTTACTAGTTCTGGTTCATTAGTTTTAGAAAGTTTTAGAAAGCTGTCCCCTTTAGTTTGAACATGTTCAGGTTTTTTTGTTTGATTTTTAAATATATGGGAAGCCAGCTACTATCACAGACTGGTGTTGAGGGAGGAGAGGGCTAGTCAGCATTCACCTCCCCAACCCTCCTTGCTTTTTGCCCCCCTTTTCTGTTACTCTATCGTAGCACTTTCTCCCTTCTTACTGTGATTGTCTGAAGGTGCAAGGCTGTGGTCCCCCCTGTACACTTCCCAGAATGCTAGAGAACTGATCAGTAAATTGGGGGCTGTGACAGCTGTCAATAGTGAAGCTACATATGAGGGAAGGCACCCAGCATTAAGGGAAATAGGGAAAGGCTTTCTGTAGAAGGTGAGATTTTAGTTGAGTCTGAAGAAAGCCAGGGAAGCCAGGAGGTGAAGAGGAGGAGGAAGAGCACACCTCAAATAGAAAGGAAAGAAAATCCTCCATGGAAATACTACCTTTCAATCATTTGTAAATAGTGTCCTTCCTCTAAATTGTCCCTCTCCTCTTCTTCCTTCTCCCCTGTCATTCTCCCCCTTCTTCTTTGCCCTCCCCATCCTTTCTTCTCCCTTCCATTTTCCACCTCCCTCTTCCTCCTCCTGCTTCCCTTTCCCTTCCATTTCTCCCCCTCCCTCTCCTTCCCTCCCTCTCCTTCCCTCCCTCCTCCTCCTCCTCCTTCTCTCTGTCCTCCTCCTAAAACCAGTACCTAGCCGCCTTGCTTTTATTTCTAAATCAATAGACTTTTTGTTTGTTTGTTTCCCCTTCTTCCTAAGTCAGTAAGAAATTGCTGAAGGAAGTAAGAAATGCTAGCATGCTAATTTCCAATTAAAAATTCCACTAATTAGTGTGTAGCATGACTCATTATTCCTTGTTAAATTCTGATAAACTCAAAGACCTAGGTTAGTAATAAAGTAGGACCTAGTTGTATGCATAATCTCTCCCCTTTTCCTTCCCCTGTCCATCCATTGTTGAGTGAAAATTGTTGGGGGGTTTTTTGGGGGGGGGAGGGAGTAGAGGGGAGGAGAATTATGCAAGTAAATGTGATATTGCTGTAGTGAGGTTTTTTTAGACAAAAGATTTTGTTGATTATATCTGAAGCTCTATGAACACAAGGGATTATTCCTGTTGCTGTTGGTTGATGGGGGTGTGTGTGACATCTAAAATCAAACATTTGTAGGGCCCAGCAAAATAACAAGGAGCCAGGTCTTGCCCATTTGGGGTTCTCTGCTTGTGAGGATGTATCAGAGAAGCTAAATCTCCCCCCGCCCCCTTGACCTGAGCAATGGAACTAAAGAATGTCCTCAGTGTTTCTAATAAAACTTTAAAATCTCTTGCAAATTAAGTGACATTTTTCCTGTCCCAGATAAATGCAGCCAGACTGGCTCAGGCCTATGCATAAGGGGCTAAGAGATAGGAGGAGAGACCAAGCAGGAGCCATCCCAAAAGAGATGAAGCAGGAAACCCCTGGGGGACGGTATCAGGATGGTATCATTCTCTTCACTTTTCCTTAGAGGAAATTTAAAAAAAAGTCTGCCCCAAACTATTTCTATGTTTGCTCCCATTCTGTTTCCTGAGTGTACAAAGCAAGTAAGGGAGGGAGGCATCAGAAAAAAAGGAGGCATCATGGATGAGCAGAATCAGGGACATTCAGACCCTTTGAGGTGGAGATGTTTTTAGGCTTTCATAGTCCCCAGTAGCCATCATGGCCCAGCATCTTCCCCTTACACCTCAGTTCTTACTTCTGGATTTTGATCTGGGTCAATATACAGTCAAGTCAACAAGCACCTGCTATGTGTGGGGCATTGAGCTGAGTGCTGGGAATACAAGGAAGGACGAATATACCCTCAAGGAGCTCTCTTTCTAATGCGGAAGATAACATGTAGACATCTATGTGCCAGCAAGATAAGTACAGGCTTCACTGGAGATAATCAATGGTGAGAAGGCGTTAGCATGAAGGGGGATGGGGAATGGCGTCTTATAAAAGGTTCGACCTTCTGTTTTCAAAGAGGACCAATGATTGACCTCATGGGGTGATGTCTTGACTCTCGCATGAAGTGGATTTAAGCAAGAGAGAGTTACACAAAGTGGTCAGCCTCACTCTTCCAGAGTCCATCGACAAGACAAAAATCAAGACAACTGGAAATGGTAGGATTGTAGCTGGGACTGGAAGGGAGCCAGGGTAGCCAGGACGTGGAGATGAGGAGGGAGAGCATTTCAGGAAGAGGGGGTAGCCTGTGAAGTTGTGTGGGAGGGAAGCTGAGAATGCAGGTGATGGAGAGACAAGTCAGTGTAGGGGAGACCTGGATAGTTATGGGTGGGTTGGGTGTATGAACTATATTTAGTGATCTTTCTAGCCTCTGGCTGGCTCTGTGTGACCCACTCCGTTTCTTACTACCTGGCCCCCTCTTTTCTCCTCCATGTTTCTCCTTCTGATGATAATGTCCCAAGGTTCTACCAACTCATTTAGCCCTGTGAAGAACTAGAAAACTAAAGACCTAAAGAGAATTTTAGAAGCTTCATGCAACCGCTAGTCCTATGTTGTGATTTTACAGATGTAGAAACTGAGGCCCAGAGAGGTGAAATGGTTTGCCTTGCCAGAGGGCTCATATCTTAGTAAGTGGCAGAGTCTGGACTAGAACCCAATGCTCTGGTTTTTCTTCCCCAGTCTTTTCTCCACTCTTGCCTTATTGCCACGTTTCTGCAATATATCTCCATTTTCCCATCTGGATAACAGACACATGTCACATAGAGATGACCAGGAAGTGCTTTGCAAATATAAAACAGCTTGGGACTGTTAAAATAAGGGAACATTGAGAGAGCTTGCAGAACTCCCTTCAACCTTAGCTTTCTAAACACCTTGTCTCAATGACTCCATTGTCAGATGTTAGTCAGGCATTGATGGCGTCTGGGAAAGCTTACTGACCACTGCTTATAGCAGCCTCGGGTTTGGCTTTGGGCCTGTTCTGGGTAATTGAGGGCTGCAGACCTCTTCACTTATTCTGGGATTATGCCCACAGTAAAGTGGGAAAGAGTCTGGCTGTCAGCCAGTGGTAGGCCCCTCCCTCAGCGCTTCCTAGGTAGGCAGGGACTGGCAGTGAGTAGCCCTTGGTAAGTTGGGCTAGGTTACCCAACCAGAGGGACCACTGCTCACCCCACAAGAGTGGTAGGAAGATTGTCGAAATAGCATCTCTACTTTGAGGTCTGCGGAAGACACAGGTGCTATATATAGATGGACCCATTATCTCACCCTTGCTAAGTTTCCACCCTTATGGCTTACTGCAAGCCACAGGGGAGCAGGTTTCCTGAATGAAGGCTTGGCCCTGGATCTCTACTGAACCAGGTGGATCAATAGGTACTGTCTTTGTGAAATAACTTTCTCTCCTGGGTGATGATAATTATAGAACTGTTGATAGTTTGGAATAGGTGATAGAGCAAATGGTTCCCAAAGAAAGTTAATTAGTTTGCAGGGGGATGGGAGTGTGATGGGGGAGGGAAGGAGAAAGCTCCCTGCAGAGTGCCAGAGAGAAAGGCCTATATTTGAAGTCTGTGGGACATGGCAGAGAGCTTCAGTTCCCTCATATATAAAATGGGAATAATAATACAGACGACTCTCTTCTCAGAGCAGTTACAGGTAAAGCATTTTGTAAAGCTGGAGGACCATAGAGATCTATTGTTCATAAATCCTTAGAAATCAGTTAATCCAACTCCCTGAAGTAAAGAAAGTGAGGCCCAGAGAAGTTAATGTCAGCTACTCACTTAAGATCATATGGGTAATAAAATGGCAGAGCTGAGATTTGAACCCTAAGCCAGGACCTTTTCCACTGGGCCACATCAACTCTCCTATATATAAATGACCATGAATCCTCTTCTCCTCCCAACCCCTGTTTTTTTTTTCCTTTTTGTTTTTTTTTTGGTCAGAGGTCTAAATGCTTTACCTGGAAGGCTTTTATCAAGCTAGGGCCACTCATGCTTTACCTGGAGACCTTTATCTGGAAAAAAATATTCTGACATTCTTTGGCATGTCAATGGGTCTGGTAATCTCTATCCTTTATGCTAGCTGTTTACTAGAAGTATAGGGCCCTTGACTATAATAGATATATTTTTTTATTGCATTATAGTGGTGAAACTGGGATCGACATTAGAGGTCATCTAGACCAATACCTTCATTTTACAGTTTAGGAAACAGAAGCTCAGAGGGGGAAATGACTTGTCTGAGTTTTCAGAATTAGATTCAGACCCAGAGCTCTTTCTGGGCATGGTGCCTTCAGATGGTAAATTTTTTTTAAAATGGCTCCTTAAAATAAATTTGTAAATATATAAAGCCTGCTTTTTCTTTCTTGAGTAAATGTGGGCATCCTCAGTTACATTTTCTAAACATAAAGCAAGAAAGCAGAAAGCCCCTCAGAAAACCTGTGGTTTGAGGTTTCAAGGGAAATAATGTGAGTTTTTATCATTCTTTCTTCTAACCAACAATCTCTTCTCCTAACTCTCATACCTGCCCTTTCTGCTCACTGTCATCCTTCTTCTTCTGGTAGGAACTTCAGTTCAATATATGTTAAATATGTTGATATGTTGACCAGAAGACATACTAATTATCTTCTGATATGTAGCATTATGTTAGGTGCTGGGAATAGAACTCCATTTCTTGAAATTCTGGCCTTACCATACTTCAAGGGCTAGCTCAGAGTCTACCTCTTCCACTAATTAGCTTGTTATCTGGCTCTCCTTCATACTTATAATATGCTATTTATTTTTTATGTTTCCTAACTGCTTCCTTCCCCTCCCCACCAATGGACTGTAACTTCATGGAGGCCAAGAGCTCTATGATTTGGTAGAGCTTGGTTATGTAGAGATATGAGAATGAATACTCTCCCTTCTTTAAAGAGGTGGGGGACTATGGTTGTAGACCACTACATATTTTGTGGGACTTGACTCATTAATTAGTTTTCCTGAACTGCCTGTGCCTGTTCCACCCCCTTTCTCTTTTTTTTTTTTGTTCTTTGTTATAAGAAATGCCTTTCTGAGAAGGGGAAGAGGAGGGATATATTGGGAGACTAAGTGATATAAAAACACAATACATCAATAAAAATTAAAAATCCTTCAACTATAAATGGACACAGTTATTTCATTCATATCATGCAATTGAAGCCCCAAAGTCAAATTGTGTGTTTTACTCTCACCCCTGGCAATCTTGTTAATTTCTGTGACATCCACCTCTGTATGGATGACTGCCAGATCTCATTCCTGAGCCCTTACTTTCCTCCAGCTCTTATCTCTACACCTATAGCTTCTCTCAGTCTGTCACTCTTGATTTGTATCTTTTCTCTCTACGTGTCTCTGTTTCTCTCTCTGTCTCTGTCTTTATCTGTCTCTGTCTCTCTATCTCTTCTCCATTTCAGTGCATACAGATTTTCTGTCAGGGCCACCCCAGTCTCCTATGTTCATAACCTTGAAGCTATCTTTCATCTTCCCCTTGGCCTGAATTCTCATATCCAATCATTTACCATTCATAATTGCATTCATAATACTATTGCTTTATGGGCTCATTATATGGTTCTTTGTACCTCAGTTTCTTTTTCTGTGAAGTGGGGGTGCTCACCCTGAGGCTAAATTTCCAACACTGATTCTCCCCTCCCCCCATGCTAAACAGGGGTGCTTAGAGGACACTTCCTGCCTTACTAATTCCTGATGTTTGTCTTTTTACCAAAGCACTTCAGCTGAGCTTTTGGAAAAAATGATTTCACTTACCCTTGAATGGGGAAAAGTAAATTGGTGACAATGTAGCCTTCTTTTCCTTCCTATTCCCATTTACTGAAAACCAAGTTATGTGTGTGTGTGTGTGTGTGTGTGTGTGTGTGTGTGTGTATGTACATGAGTTCGTGCTCCTTCATGTGAGGATGACGGCAGGAAAGTGATTAATGAAAGACCTGTAATGAATCACTTTCACAGCTGGGGAGGACCTTTGGTGATCCTGACACTTCTGCCCCCTCTCCCCCCTCAATTTTTCACTAACTGTACCAGTAACTAGTATTTCAATATATTACACTGACCAACTTCATGTTGTTCCTAACTGTTTCATGTGAACGTATCTTGTCTCTTCCCAAGGAGGGCAGGGACTCTTGTCTTTGGCTCTTCTATTTCCTCCACAGCACCTAGTATGGTATAATCTGATCACGCAGTAGGTCCTTAATAACTAGCAGTTGAATGAATGAATGAATGATCCTGTAGTGGGAAGGTCTTTGACCTTGTGAATTTCCTCATTAGAGACTAAGACAGCCCTGGTCCTGTCCCCTTGTGCCCTTGCTTTCTTGGTATATAATCTTGAGGAGGTGCCTGGGTCTGCCTTTATTAATTTTATTACCGTCTTTTTTTGGCTGCTGTATTAGAAGTTTGATGTACACCATGATAGAGGTTAGAGTCCCCCACTGTATGCCGCTCTGACCAGCCCATATCTAGAGCATTGTGTGAAGCGGTAGATTTTAAGAAAGACACTGACAGGCATTGAGAAAAGTTAGGAGTGGTGGGGTGGTGTTGAGCATGAGAAGGAGACGGGACTGTTTTTAAAGGAACTGGAACTGTTTAGCCTGAAGTAGGGAAGACTTAGAACAGAGACATCATGTTTAAATTCAAGTATTTAAAGGACTGCCATGTGGAAAGATTAGGTTGTCTACCTTGATTTTCTCATCTGTAAAATGGAGATAGTAATAGCATTTACCTCCTGAGGTTGTAATGAAGATAAAATGAGATAATTTTTTCATAAAGTGCTTTTCAAACCTTTAACAAAGAAAAGGGACTGATTTTACTTGTCTCTAGAAGGCAGAACTAGTAACAGCGGGTGGGCATAGGAGAGAGATGGGTTTCAGTGTGATATAAGGATCAACTTTATAACGGTCAGAGCTATCCATAACTGTATTGGCTTCCTTGGGAGGAAGGGAGTTTCCCAGTAAGGGAGGTGTTCACGTTCAGGATCAGATGATTAATTGTCATGGATGTCATAGAAGTATTCCCAAACTCTGAGGTCTCCTTCAGTTCTGAAATTCTGTGGTTGCATGATTATATTTGTAAAATGGGGTGGAGATTCCGGTTTTCTCCAACTTTTCTCTTTTCCCTTATCTCACCGTTGGAAAAGGAATAGGATGGACTGGGTCTGTAGAATCACAGCAGAATTAAGAGGTGATGGAAATATTTGATGTGTTGCTGTGTTATAGTGGATAACGTATTGGATCCTGCCTCAGATATTTGCTAGCATTAGATTACAAGCTTCTTGAGGGCAAGGACTGTCTTTTTGCTACTTTTTGTATCCTTAGTGCTTAGCACAGTGCCTGGTACGTGTTGCTGTTGTATGGTCAATTAGTCATGTCCAACTCTTCATGACTCCATTTGGGGTTTTCTTGGCAGATACTGGAGTAGTTTGCCATTTCCTTCTCTGCATCATTTTACAGATGAGGAAACGGAGTCAAACAGTGTTAAGTGACTTGTCCAGGGTCACACAGCTAGTAAGTGTCTGAAGGCAAATTTGAATTCAGGTCCTCCTGATTCCTGACTCCTGACTAGGCCCGGTGCTTTATTCACTGTGCCACCTAGCTGTGTTTGGGTCATAGTAGGAGCTTGATAAATATTTATTGATTGATTAGATTGAAAGTGGGGTGACCTAAAAACTCTCTCATTTGCCTCATCTGTCAAATGAGAATAATAATTGGGTTGTTGTGAAGATTGCAAAGTTTAAAGTGTGATTATTATTGTTAGAAACAATGAAAAAATAAGAAGGACCTGAGTTCAAGTCCTGTCTTGGATGCCTGTTGTCTTACCTGGATACTCAGCCCACTTAACTTTTAACCTTACGAAAATTCAGTCACTTCATTCTTAATGCTTCAGGCAAATCTTTAGGACTACAAGTTGCAGAAAAAGTGCTGACAATGGGTTTTGCCATCTGGGAGGTCCTTCTGCTATTGAAACCACAGATCCATCCCTTTTCCTTATCTATTAACCCTGATTATTATTGTTAATTGAATTTGCTCCCACTACAGGAGGCTGTCCTCCCTAGTGTCAGAAATAAATTATTTCCTCATTTCCTGTTTGTGGAGTTGTGTAGACAGGTTGTGGAGTAGACCAAAGTGCATCTTCTCATGTCCATTTCTGCTGCATTAGGGTAGACTAGTGGTATCAGGCTCAAATAGAAACAGGAATCATTAAACCTTGCATAAGGGTGCCTGCAGACAGCATATTGACATCATCTATGTTCTACTTTATTTTATTTTATTTTTATTTGTTTCATTAAATATTCTGTTAAGTTTATTTTGCTCACTATTTCCCAATTACTTTTATTTTTTGCTCTTTCTAGGGCAATTGGGGTTAAGTGACTTGCCCAAGGTCACACGGCTAGGTTTTTTTTTTTCTTCTTTTGTGTGTGTGTTAAGTGTCTGAGGCCAGATCTGAACCCAGGTCCTCCTGATTCCAGGGCCAGTGCTCTATTCAGCCCAATTACTTTTAATCTGGTTCAGGCCGCATTTGGGAGTGTCTTTGCAGGCCCATGTTTCACACCTCTGGTGTAGACCCACCTCATGAGTCCTTTGCTCTGGGGTGTAGGCAAGGAGACAACTCAGAATCATTAAATCTGGAAGTTGGAAGGTTCATCAGGGGTCATTTAGGCCAGTTTGGAATGGCTTCCATAGCCTCTGTAACCATTTGGAAGAAAGTCCAAAGTTCGTGTTCTGGTCAACCACTCACTTCCTGTGTAATCTTGAGCAAGTGATTTGACCTGTGTTCCTCTTTCCTTCTCTGTAAAATGAGGGCATTAGAATAGATACTAAGGTTCCTTCTGGATTCCCCAAGCTACCGTTTAGTAACTGGCACATGAAGCCTGACTGAGTATAGTAGCATACTGGAGGTGTGCATTACCATTTTTCCTTCCCCTCAGTGAAAGTACAAAAGGACCTACATTCTATGCATGCCCATGTTCTGACCAGTAGTCATTTACTACTTCTATAAGACCTTCCTGGATGAGAAACTCACTACCTCTAGGAGCAGTCCATGCTGCTTTGGTATGCCTTTAATTGTGGGGAGGCATCTTCTTATCTCAAGGTGGAATTTATATTGGGATGAGTATTACACAACATTGAAACTTCCAGAAAATTTTCTGAGAATAGAGTTGGGGTAGAAGAAGACCCACAGATTAACTCAGGAATTTGTGAAGGAAGAAAATAAGGGAAAGACTAGAAAATGGGAAGCCAAGAAGTGTTTATTGCCACAGAAAGGGAAGGCTGGCAGGGTCAAGAAGGCTAAGCGCAGTTTTGTGATTTGTTTTTAAATTTTTTTGTTTTTTATTAATTAACGAAAATTTATTTTCTCTCTTCCCCCCTTCCCCAATGGAAAAAAAAAGACAAAATCCTTGTGACAAACGATCACGATCAAACAAAACAAATTCCCGAATTGGCCATATCCAAAAACATGTGCCTCGTCCTGTAACTTGATTCCGCCTCCATGGGGAGGTAGGTCACATGTTTCTCCATGTATCCTTTGGCATCACGGTTGGTCATTGCGTTTATCTGGTTTCTCATGTCTTTCAAAGTGTGTCTTGTTGTTATTATGTAACTGGTTCTCCTGCTTCTGTTTGCTCTGCATTAATTCAAACAAGTCTTCCCTGAAATTGTCCCTTTCATCATTTCTTAATGCCCAATAGTATTCCATTCCATTCATAGGTTATCATTTGTTCAGCCATTCCCCAACTGATGAGTATTCCCACAATTTCCAGTTCTTTGCCACGATACAAGGGCTGTTATTGTTTTGTATGTAACAGTCCTTCTCCCCCACCCCAAATCTCCTAGGGGTGTAGGCCTAATAGTGGTAGCCCTGAGTCAAGAGTTATGCACATTTTAGTAACTTTGGGGGCATAGTTTCAAACTGCTCTTCCAATAGCTGGACAAGTGCTTTGTGATTCATTTTTACAGTTTGGTTCTGGATTGGATGGAGGGAAGACACCTCCAGGACACTTCATTTTTTATTTAAGCCCATGTGCAGGGGCCTGGAAAAGGTTCATATTCTCTCTCTCTCTCTCTCTCTCTTTCTCTCCCTTTCTCTCAGAAGCTATATTCTTCCGTTCTAAAGTGAAAGAAGCCCTGGTTTTTGGAAACTCTGGCTCCTTAGGGAACAATTCATCCT
>NW_027187343.1:1189294-1225544 GCF_028583685.1 Petaurus breviceps papuanus | reverse complement strand
CTCTCTCTCTCTCTCTCTCTCTCTCTCTCTCTCTCTCTCTCTGTCTCAGAAGGCAAACTATGCCGTGCTGTAGGTAAAGCAGCCCTGGTTTTTGGAAACTCTGGCTCCTTAGGGAACAATTCATCCTGGGTCCTGGGGGCACAACTGCCAGCTGGCTGGTGCCTGGGCCCTGGTCTGCCACCTCCAGCTGCCCTGCCCATGCTGGACACCTCAGGCCACACAGCTTCTGCTGACACACCCAGGCCCCCGAAAACCAGACAGAGTGGCGGCTCCAGACTCAACAGAATCCTTATAATTGAAAATGGAAAAAGCCTGGTAACATTTTATGGCCCTCTCCTCTCCGTCCTTCCAGCCTGTGTTGAATGATTCATTAACATGGCATAATCCTATTGTCTTAATTTAGCTTATAATGCAGGTGCTATGGGAGCAGAATTTTGATTCCAAAGATCAGGAAGGCAAGGGCTGTTTCTATCTTTATAATCCCCATCATTTAGCATAAGCAGCTTTGGATTTAGAGCTGGAATGGACCTCAAAGTTCAGCCCCTTCATTTTACATATGAGGAAACTGAGACCCGGGAGAAATTAAGTGATTTTCCCAAATTCACATAAGAAGGGTCAGAGATAGGACTTGAACTCACAACCTCTGACTTTTAGAATCAGTGCTTCTTCTACAGTAAAGGACTACCTGCCAGTCAGTAAGCATTTTGTTGTTGTTCAGTCATTTCAGTTGTAGCCGACTTTTTGTGATCCCTTTTTGGGGTTTTCTTGACAAAGGTACTGAGTGGTTTGCCATTTCTTTCTCCAGCTCATTTTACAGATGAGGGGACTGAGGCAAGCAGGGTGAAGTGACTTGCCCAGGGTCACACAGCTAGTAAGTGTCTAGCAAGCTTCAGTTTCTTCAATTGTAAAATGAGGGAATTGGGACTAGGTGACATCAGAGGTCCTTTCTGGCTCCAGATTTATGCTCTTATGACAGTCTGCACACTCACAGAGAGTAAGAAAGGTACTGCCAGTGTATGTTTGTACATAAGGAAAGAAACATTGACCCTAAAGTCAGAAGACCAGGTTTTGTATCTCAGCTATACTTTGGTATTATTGCTGAGCTGTTTCAGTGGTATCTGACTCTCAACTGGCTAAAATGGCTTTGGCAGAGTAGTCTAACCACTGAGACTTGATTTTCTTACTTGTAAAATGGAGATGATGATACTTGCATCACTTACCATACAAAGTGGTTGTGAAAACTTTAAGGCACTACCTAAATAGGGAAATTAAGAGATTATCTTCGTGATCCTCCTCACCATCCATACGAGACTGTAAGCATGTTTATTTTTAAAATTCCAAGCTTCACAGGAAGTTTGTTCTGAGGTTCAAAGGAAGCCACTACTTTGTTCCAGGGCAAGGTTGCAGAGGGAGTGGACACCTCCATCCTGTTTCACAGTAAATGGAAAGGCTTTCGAAACCGCAGCACCAGAGAAAACCTCTTCAAACTAGCCCACTGGTGTTGAATGCTCATCACTTGTTTAAATGAAGGATAGTGTCTTTTAAAAAGACTTGATGATATAGCGGAAAAAAACACTGGACAGGAAGTCCAAAGGCTTGTCTTCTGTTGCAGGTTCTACCACTAACTTCCTCCATGACCTTGAGCAAATTTTTGACCTCCGCCACACACTTTCCTTCTCTATAAAATGAGGGTATTAGACTAGTTGGTCCTTGAGGATCCTTCTAGCACTGATATTATGTATGTCTATGATTCAGTAAGCATTTCTTTTTTCTTCTCCCAGAGTTGGAAAGTGCTGCTTTGCCCTGGAAAAATCATCCACAAAGAGATGGGACTACTTTTTTCTTGTGTTTATACTATCATTCAGAACTTAGCCCACAGCCAGTTTTTAGGATTCCATCTCATTTTTTTCTCCAGCTACTTGGTTGGTAGGGAGGAAACTCCTACAACATTATGTTGTTATATAATTTTAAAAAATTTTTAAAATTTAATTTGAACAAACTGATATTACTTAATTCTATGTAGCTATATCTTGTCCCAGTGGAAATTGAGATTACTCCATGCCTGGCGTGTGCTGCTATAGATTAACACCAGAAAGACTAGGTAGAAATGTCGGTCAATAAAAAAAAAAAATTAAGTTACTATGCTTTCTTTTAGCTGCAAAAAATGCATTGTAAATACATATAATCACAAGTAGATATCTTAATTTTACTTTGAAATAAACATTTTTATCTGACTTATATTCTTGCCTTATGGGGGAAGGATGAATTGTCTTATGGATTAGAGAAAATGCACTGCATTAATTAATGCAAGTTGTTACTTTGAGGGGTTCTTAAAATTCCAGTTCTTCTTAAGGAGCTCATTCCAAATACCCTTCCTCTTTTTTTAAATGTATTTTTATTTATTTCATTAAATATTTCCCAATTACATGTAAACCTTTGTTTAATATTCACTTAAAAATTTTTGAGTTTCAAATTCTTTCCCTTCCTCTTACTTCTCCTACACCTGTTGAGAAGACAAACATTATGATATTGATTATTCCTGTAAAGTCATGAAAAACATATTTTCACATTAGCCATGGTGCAAAAGAAAATACACACATGTACAGACTCACAAACAAGAAAAATAAAGAAAGTTTAAAAAAGTATACTTCAATCTACAGTGAGAGTTCATCAGTTCTCTCTCTGGAGGTGGATAGCATTTTTCATTCATTATATGTCCTTTGGAATTGTTGTCTTCATCAGAGTAGCTAAGTCTTTCACAGTTGGTCATCCTAATAGTATTGTTGTGCAGTGTTTTCCTGGCTCTGCTCACTTCAGCCTGCATCAGTTCATATAGGTCTTCCCAGGTTTTTCTGAAAGTATCCTGCTTATCATTTCTTATAGCACAATAGTATTACATCACAGTCCCATGACTTGTTCAGTCATTCCCCAATTGATGGATATCCCCTCAATTTCCAATTCTTTGTCACCACAAAAAGAACTACCATAAATATTTTTGTATGAATAGGTCCCTTTCTTTTTTCTTTGATTACTTTGAGATACAGACCTAGTAGTTAATACCCTTCCTTTTAATGCCAATGTCTACCACTCATCTCATTGTATAGACTAATTTAGCTTGCCAGAAGAGATGAAGAAGAGATTCATTGGGAAAGACAGCAGTGGCTAAAATGTGAAATTTAGGTTAAAATATTTAATTACTTTCTTCACCATGGCAGAGGCACTTGGGGATCTACTTTAATGAAATATAATTTGGAATTGGCATGCTGTTTGTATTCCCTTTGAAAGAAGCTAGTTTACATAAGTAAATTAAATGTGATTTTATAATCTTGCTTACGTATTAATCATTGGACTGGAAAATACTTTTTTCATGCTATGGATTGAATTATCACAGCTAATCTTCATAAATGCAGAAGTAAGATCATATTACTTCCCTACTTAAAAATCTTCAGTGTCTCTTCATTGCTTGCAGGATAAAATAAAAAAGTCCATATTCTGGTATTCAAGGCTCTCCAAGTTCTAACATCAACCTTCCTTTCTGAATGTATTTCAATCAATCAGTCAACATTTACTAAGCACCTACTATGTGCCAGGTGTTGTGCTAGGCACTGGGGAGTTCCTGCTTTCAAGGAGCTTACATTTTATTTGGGGAGACAGCATATACACATGTAGGTAAATACAAAATAAAGACAAGCAGCTGGGGGGTATCGGGAAAGGGCCCATGTAAAATATAGTACTTGACCTGATTATTGGAGAAGGCTAAAGATTTGAGAAACAGAGATGAGGAGAGATTGCATTCAGGAAGAGACTTCATCTTATTCCCCTACATTTCACTGTGTGCTAGTTGAACTGATCTCAGCCAGCTATCAATCACCTCCTTGCATTCACACACACCATCCCCTTTCTTTAGATACTCCACTCTCTCCATATTTGTTACTTTTTGAAAGCCTCCCCTTTGTCCAACATCCTGATCCACCCTCCCTCACCTCGAGTTCCTTAGGCCTTTCTGTTTGAACTACAGACTTATTTTTCTCATTTTAACTTGTTTTATATTTCTATATGCATCTCATCTTCCTAGTAAATCATATGTTTCTTGAAAGTAGGGAATAGGCTATTCACTTCTATATCCCCTAAACCTAGTATTATATCCTATACAGAATAGATGCTTCTGTTGGTTTGGCTGGGAACTGGTCCAGTCATTCTGGAAAGCAGTTTGGAATTATGCAAAACATGTGACTAAAATGTCTATGCCCTTTGAATTAGAGATTTTTCTGCTAGGCTTATACCCCAAGGAGATCAATGCTAAAAAGAAAGGTCCCATAGACACCAAAATATTTATAACAGCAGAGAAGTGGAAGCAACACAGATGCCCTTCAGCTGGAGAAAGGCTAAACAGGGTACATGAGCATAATGGGAGATTACTGTGCCGTGAGAAACAATGAATGTGATAAACACAGAACAATATGGGAAGACTTATATGAACTGATTCAAAGTGAAGTAAGCAAAAGCAGGAGAACACGCAATGATTATAAAAACTAAGTAAACAAAACTGAATATTGTGAAATTATAATGACTAAACCCGACCCTAAAGGAGAGATACAGAAGTAACCTGTCTTTGCAGAGGGGAGAAATATTATGGAGGTCAGTCTTTTTTGATGTGTTGGTCAGTTTTGATGAGTTGTTTTTCTCTTTTCTTTGTTATAATGGATGACTTTCTGAGGGGGGGGAAGGGAGGGATATATTGGGACATATAAATGATATAAAAGCAAAAGATATGAAAAGTTTTCATTATTAATTTTTAAATTAAATTTAAGTTTCTTATTAAAAAAAACTTAAGTAGATGCTTATTGTTTGCTAAATTGGGGAGTGGACTGATCCCATAATTTCAATGGATAGGGAACTCCCAGGTCAGGAAATTCCCTGTACCAATGCAGGTTAGCATCTTCTCAGCGATTTATTAAGTCTTCTGAAGTTGCTTGGACTAGAGCACAATAGATAAAATGAGTTTGTCTAGGAGTCAGTATGCCTCAGAGATGAGATTTAAACCCAGGTCTTACTGACTAAGAAGCTGACTCTCTTATCAACTATACCACTTGCCTCTAGATATTGAATCGGAAAATTCCAGATTAGTGTAGTCTGAATTAATAGGGTTTCACTTTACTAGTCCCTTAATTGCTTAAGACTGTGGAGAATACACATAGATTACATGTGGAGCTGTTCTGGCTTTGTGGAGAGGTCTCAATGTCTGACTTAGAAAAATCAATCAAACATTAATTAAATGCCTACTGTATATGTGCCTGACTCTCTGCTAGGTGCTGTTGTTACAAGGATTAAAGTGCTGCCCTAGAGGAAATGATAATGGAGCAAGGGAAGAAATATGGATGTCTTTACATGTATACAAGATAAACACAAGATGATTTTTGGCAAGAGAAGCATTAGCAGCTGGAAATAGAATCATGTGGAAGATGATTCTTGAATGGGGCTTGGAAAGGATGGAGAGATTCTGGGAGACAAAGAATGTATATTCTCATCATGGGAGACAGCCAGTGCAAAGGTGCCAGGGATAGGAGATGGTATCCTCCATATGTATGAGAAATGGCAAGCAGGCCAGTTTGGCTGAAGATAAACGGGTCAATAAAGTTAGGAAAAGGATTATGCCTTGTTGTAAAGGGCCAGAAAAGAAGACTATATTTGATCTTAGAGGTAAGAGGGAACCACTGAAGTTTATTGAGTAGGAGACTATGGCCCAATCACACCTGTGCTTAACTTTGGCTGCTTTGTGGATGGTGGTTTAGAATGGGAAGAGTCTTGAGGCAGGGAAACTAATTAGGTTATTGCAATTACTATAGGTGATGAGTATGGATTCCATAGATGGGTATTGTGTAGATAGATGTCCAAAATATTTTTAGCAATGCCATTGCCGCTGACTCAGATGTCCTAGCTGAAAATATTTTCGATTCCCATCAACGAAAGCCATGCACATCTGTAGATGTTACATTTCAGGGTTTCCTCCTTCTTCCACTATGGCCATGTTACCCTAATCTCAGATTCCTCATGGGTTTCCTTGTTCTAGGTGACTCAAAAATACATTGTCTGTGACTCCCTAGAAAAGCTATTTCTGACCCTCAATCTTTACCTTGCAATGGTTAGGAGTAGAAGTAGCTCCTAAATTGAGATGCAGCAATGGGGTAGCCCAGAAGTTCTAAAGTTTTTTGAGTATTATGATAGGGTTAGAAGAAGAAGGCATCTTTAGTGGACGTCCAGAGGGACTTATCCAAGCTCACACAGCATAATTAATGAGTGGCAGAAGGGGGATTCTAACCCAGGTATTATAATTACGAATCTCCTTCCATTATACCATGCTAACAGTCGTTATACCATTCAGGCAGCCGGACCTGGAGTCAGGAAGACCTTAGTCCAAATCTGACCTCAGATACTTACCAGCTGTGAGACCTTGGGCAACTCACTTAACCTCTGCCTCAGCCTCACTTTCCTTCTCTGTAAATGGAAATAATAATACCACCTACCTCCCAGGGTTGTTGTGAAGATAAAAGGAGATGATTTTTACAAAGTGTTTAGCACATTTTCTTGCACATAGTAGTTATTCTGTAAATGTTAACTATAATTAAATGCTGGCCATTATCATATCTGATGATCGAGAAAAAACATGATGACAGAAGGCTATTGATAATTCAGAAGCATTTTAAAATTAATTTGTATTTTATGGATTATAACAGTATTTACCTAGATTTGAAAAATAACAATTCCACATAGGCACAATGCATTATTCAGTCTACAGGAAGATATATTCTCTTATTTAGTTTACCGAGTCATTTAATGAGATACCCTGGGCTGTTCTGCAGCTTTCAAAGACTGAATCAAAATAACAGTGCTGGAGTTATGGGTCCATCGGTTAGGAACTATCAGTTTTAATGGACAGAATTCTGGCTTTGGATTCAGAAGACCTGGGTTGGAGCCCTGGTTCTGTCATCTCCTTAGCCTCTCTGGGACTCAGTTTTCTCATTCAGAGAACACATCAACTAACTGTTGCATCCTTCCAGGGTTCTTCTACATACTGATTTACATGATCTTGGGTCAGTTCATTTTGCCACTCGGGCCTCATTGTCCTGCTTTGGGTAATTAGGGGGTTGTTTTGTAAGCCATAATTGTCCCATCTTTGTGTCTTTGCACTCCTGTCTCCCATGTCTGGGGTGCACTTATTTCTCAGCTCAGCGTTCAAAACCCGGCTAATGCACAAAACTCGCCATCTATGTGAAGCTGTTCCTGACTCTCTGTCCCTTTACCCCAGATTAGCTTGTACTTCTCATATATGTATATAGACACACATATACAATACAATAATGCATGTTGTATGTATATGTAGACTGTATACACGTGATATATGCATGTATTATTATTGCATGTACATGTATACATACATACACACATATGAAAAACACAAGATAATTTGGGATATATATACCTAGCACAAAGTAGGCCCTTAATAAATGCTTATTGACATTTCCTGCTTTCAGAGGGCTTACATTCTATTAGGGGGGAGACTACACATACACACACAATTATACAGAGACTAGATATGTGTATATAGTCCCTATAATTTTATAAAAATAAAATTTTACAGGGAATTTAATACAATCATAGTAAACATATAATTTTATAAAAAAATAACACACGTGCCTATATATTCTCTGTATAATTTTATATATATACATGTTTCTCTTGATAGAATGTAAGGTCTTTAAAGGCAGGAAATGTTTGCTATGCTGTCAGTTGGTCAATAAGTGTACTAGGCACTATGGAAAACACCTAGTATGCCCTAGGTCAGCTTCTGTTTCTTCTGCTAACTGAGGCACTCCTACTCCGTGTCTGGACTTCGCAGGGGAATCTAGTTTTAGAAAATTAGAGAGGAGGTCCAATTTTCAGATTGCACCTCTCTCCCCCACAAAAAATATTCCTGAATCATGGGGCACGAGGGGTGCATATGTTGGGGAGGCAGGCAAAGAATCTGCTTGGCTTTAAACACAGCTCTTAGTCAAGCCCTGGATTTTATTTTTTTATTTTTTGCAAGATCTCCAGGCATCCCCCTAGAGGCAGCTAGTGCATGCTGGGATTGCAACCCTATGAAGTTGCTGCTGGCCATGCGTGGGCGGAGGTGCGAGATGAAGGGCAGGGCTGAGGCCCCAAGACTAACAGGCAGATGCTTCTGAGTTTAAAAAGCCGCCTGTGGATTCAGCAGCCAAGGTGTTTCCACAAACAGGGGAGGGACCTTAGGAAGGGAATGGTCCAAAGGCCCAGCCCCAGTTAAGAGAGGCGGGTCTCAGCAGGACTCCCCATAAGCCTGTCTGTCTGGAACTCCTGAAGCCTGGGGTTGGGGGTGGGTTGGGTGGGGGGGGGTGCATAGATTCTCCCTCCCCCACATTCCAATTGGCATTCAAGTGTCGGCTCTTGTGGACTGGCCCTGAGATAAGATGGAAGAGGTACTTATCCAAGCCCCTAATGGTGGACAAGTCATGGGGAGTAAGATGGGGGTAGATGAGTGAATTAAACCCAATTTATCTTGTTGGTATTTTGCTATTTTTGTGCTGGTGAATGAGCTGCTTTTCAGAAGAAGGTGGGTTATCTATCATTTTACACATGAAGAATAGAGACAGAGGTGGAAGAGAGGGGAAGGAGAGAGAGAGAGAGAGAGAGAAAGAGAGAGAGAGAGAGAGACTTTATCTTTTCCTTCCCCATTCACAAATCTTTGACAAAGTGCTTTGCCCTGACCCTTATCAGACCACAAGGTTTAAGCTGCTAAAACAGGGCATATTTGTTTTAGATATTTTGGTGTTAGAAAAATAAAACCACCTTCCTATAGTCCACATACACCAAGTTGGCTTGGTTGATGAGACAAGTTAAGGCAATAGAGCTTCTGGCTCATAATTCCTCTCCTGGGTCTCAATTTCCCCCTAATATGAAATAAAGGGAGTTGAATTAGATAATCTCTGAGGTCTCTTCTAACTCTTATGTCCTATTAATCAATCAATCAATTGATCAACAGACACTTATTAAGCACCTACTATGTGCTGGGACTACAAAGGAAAAAAATTTAAATTTCCCTTGCCCCCAATGAGCCTACATTTTTTGGGGGAAAATATGCACAAATCAAAATATATACAAAATAATTATTAGGTAATAATGAGATAATTTTAGTGTGTGTGTGTGTGTGTGTGTGTGTGTGTGTGAGAGAGAGAGAGAGAGAGAGAGAGAGAGAGAGAGAGAGAGAGAGAGCGAGAGCCCACTGGACACTCCCAAGGAAAGGGATGAAGAAACTGTGGAAAGAGACATATTTCCTTTAGGTGGAAAAAACCTTTTTTTAAATAAGAAATTCTCCTCTCATTTTTACTTTTTGATTCTAGCTCATTTCATGGAATTTTATTTCAAGTCCATACTCTTCTCTGTGTCAGCAGGTGGTATAGCAAATAAAATTTTAGAAAAATCAGTGGTTTCCTCAGTGTGGATGCTACTTCTGGTACGGTGGTGAGAGCACTGGATTTGGAGTTGGAGGACCTGGGTCCTCATCCTGGCTCTGTCACTTTCTCCCCGGGTGACCTGAGGACTTGTCTCTGACCGTCAGTGGCCTCATCTGTGTAATGAAGGTGTTGAGCTCAATGTGCTGCAAGGTCCTCTTCAGCTCTAAATCCTAGCTGCGTGATCCTCTCCTGGAGTAGACTGCAGCCCCTCTGCCCCTTAGGAGGTCTTTGAGTAGAACCACTCTTATCGGAGAACAGCTCACATTTATATAGCAGCATTATAGAACTTGTAAAGCACTTTCCTCTCAACAGTCCTGTGAGTGAGGTCAATTCTGTTTTCTTATCCCTGTCTCACAGAAGTCAAGTTACTTGCTTGTACCCACCTCCCACAGGCAGTGTGGGTCAGCCCTGGGTTTCAAGCCTAGGTCTAATGATTTTAGATCTGGGGGTCTTTCCATGACAGCACACAGGAGGTTTCTTAGAAGCATTTTTGCCATTGTAGTCAGTAAATAATGTTGGTTGAAATGAATGTTAAAAAACTTTTAATGTACTTGGGGAATATTTAATGAAATAAATTAAAAAAAATTTTAAAAGTCATGTTGATCAAGCAGCTGCTTCTTGCCGAATCCAACAGCATCTGCCATAGGAAAAAACAGAAAAAATCCTTACTAGTTTTAGGGCAGAAATTCTTAACCTGGAGTATATGAACTTTAAAAAAAAATGTTTTTGCTAATTATTCAAAATAAGTCCTTCCCTGTATAATTTTATGTATTTTATACATTTAAAAACTTTCTGACTGCCAAATGGGGTCTGTGACACACAAAAAGGCTAAGAACCTCTATTATAAAGAGAATGAAAATGTCCCCAATGAGACTGGTGATAAAGTCCTTAACAAAACTAAATAGAGTGTGTCTACTAGCACTCACAAGCTCCTTGTAGATAGGGATTGTGTTGATTTTTATCTTTGTGCTACCAGCCCTGATCCCTGTGCCTGGGAAATGCAAGAATCTAATAACTAGATTCTTAATAGATGTTTAAATTAATTTGAATTATTAGAAGTTACAGTTGCATTACAAAGCACTTCCGTATACATTATTGTGTCTGATTGCCAGATTTAGGGGTTGCCATCAAGATACCTATTGTTAAAAATTTCCTAAACCCTTCCATAGCTCTCCTTTTGTGCAGTGACTTAAATGTTCCTTAAGCTTCTTTTCTATCCCTTCCATCTTCCTCTACCCACCCAAGAGCCAACTTTCTCACCAGAAGAGGAAAAAAAAGAAGTTTCAGCCAAAGTATAGTTGACTGGCCCTGTTTTTGTTTTTCTCCTGTAGACCAAACATGGCCAAGTATTTTCCTTTTTGCTAAGAACAAATCCTTCCCCTTGTCCTAATGGGCCCCTGTTCTCAGCAGACCAAAAAGTCAAGGACATTGTTAAGAATGACTCCAGCAATTCCTCTTTGGGGGATGGGAAGAGTGGTAAGAAGATAAGAATGAGAGAAAGCAAGAATGGACATAGAAAACTTCAGAAATTCAATGAAAGATAATAATATTTCCTTTCTTAGTCATGTTGGACAGACTGCTGAAAGTTCATCCTTTGTCTAGACTGCAAAATGGAAGCCTCTTAATTTTATGGAACGGACACAGATGAGGGCTAGGGGGGCAAAAGAACAATATTACAGATTCTGATCCACAGGACTTTTAAGGCTCTGTCTACCTGTCTCTGATTTGTAAAATATGCAACTGACCAAAACGTAGCCCTTGACCTTGACCTTTCTCCTGCCGGAGGGGGACCCCTCCATAAGTGGAGATTCCTGTGGTAAGATGTTTATTGTAAACATCCCTGGCTTTATTTCTCTTCTTGTGGCTTATGTATTTGTGTACAGACATACTCCTGAGCATGTAGTGGTTACTAACTTGGTCATTCACATGTATTTATTTATCAGACTCAAAATAGACCAAGTCAAAGTTTAATTTATACTAATAGATGTCTGAGTTTCACAAAGTAATGTATAATTTTTTACTTTGATTTTTTTCAATTATCAAGTGTTTATTCTTCTTTCTTTCTTCCCCCTCCCTCACCCACTGGAAATAAAAAGAAGAAAAGGAGGGGCGGCTAGGTGGCGCAGTGAGTAGAG
This sequence comes from Petaurus breviceps papuanus, assembly GCF_028583685.1. Classification (NCBI taxonomy): domain Eukaryota; kingdom Metazoa; phylum Chordata; class Mammalia; order Diprotodontia; family Petauridae; genus Petaurus; species Petaurus breviceps. The sequence goes on along the minus strand of NW_027187343.1, from coordinate 1,213,879 downwards.
CACTGGCCCTGGAGTCAGGAGGACCTGAGATCAAATTAGGCCTCAGACACTTGACACAATTACTAGCTGTGTGACTTTGGGCAAGTCACTTAACCCCAACTGCCCTCCAAAAACCAAAAAAAAAAAAAAAGAAAAGGAAGAAAAAGAAGAAACACAAAAGATTAAGGATTTCTAAAGAAATAATAAAACCCAGAGAATCTACATATTAAAATGCACATTAGAACAACATAAATTCAGCTATAAAACATTGTTTATGAAAACAGGGACAGACCTAAGTAATTGGAGAAATATTAATTGCTCAAGGGTAGGCTGAGCCAATATAATAAAAATGACAATACTTCCTTAATTAATTTATTTATTCAGTGCCATACCAGTCAAACAAATTCATCTGGAGGAACAAAAGGTCAAGAATCTCAACCTCTTTTGTCACACAAAGACAAAGTCCTTGGGTACTTCCTTGGAGACCTTCCAGGATGACACAGAACCATTAATGACTACTCTTGGGGTCTGATTATTCAGTCAATTCTGAACCCACATAATTGTTCTACAGCCTAGTCCAGGTGTGTCAGACATGCAGCTCATGACCCACAATGCTTCTGAGTGCAGCCCAAACCAGATTAAAATATAATAGAGAAATATGTAGCAGAATAAATAGAAATACAATAAAACATAGGTAACATTTTAAACTAAGTCAATATGCAGACCACAGGAATCCTTAAGTATGGGTTAGTGACCCTCCCATCTCTATTTGAGTTTGATGTCTTTGGTACAGTCTATGCCTTTTGTGGTCCTGCCCCAAGGCAATGGGATAATAAGCAAAATGAACTTTCAAGGCCCATTCTAGCCCTGAAAGACCGTTTATTTCTGCTTTCATTGGCTTAGTACACCTACATTGAAAATGGAAAGGATATTGGGTCTCTCATTTCCCCCTTCTTTGAAATCCCTCTGTTCATCCATCTGTCTTCTAGTTCATCTCTGGTTAACAAAGGAACAGAAATCTAGCATGGGGGTAGGTGCTGAAATTCTGCAGGAGATAGAGTGTCTTCTCACGCTCTAGCTTGTATTGGTCACATTTTAATACAGCTGGGGGGCAATCCTCTGCCTGATAGCAATTTTGTCAATAGCTTTTAGGGACAGGAAAAAGAACTTTGGTAATAGGAAATAAGGGGAGGGCTGCTGGAGACAATCTGTGGATCTTCCCATCTGTTCCCAGCTTAGGGAAGGAGCAGATTTTATTTCCCAGATTTGCTGATCAGCATTCACACAGCTGGGCAGACAAGTACCAAGACACTTTCCAGACCACAAAGCTTTCCTACCACTAAGACCAGGTTACACAGCTTACTCCATTCAGAGAGTGGAATAAATGCAATAATCACTCTCTACTCCTGACTTCAGGCACATGGGCAATTGGCTGTGGGTGAGGCAGTTTGGATCTTTGCTGGGTCAAACATAACATCCAGATGTTAAGACACATGGTTCACATCCCAGAGGCCAAAGTAGAATCAGCATCTGCTCTGCATGCTCTCTTGGCCCAGAAGGCTTTGTGAGAGCATCCCAGGGAAACCTTCCTTGGAGTCTTCCCTGATGAGATGGCTCATCTCCCATGGACTTGGCAAAGTCCTTTAATGGCAGAACTGGGGTGGGGAGGGGTTAGGGTGGAGCCAGTCATTTTATCTCTCCAGAATCATAGAGTTAGCAAACTTAGAGCTGAAAGGAACCTTAAAAGCCATTTAATCCAATCCTCTCATTTTACAAATGAGACAACTGAGCCCCTACAGGTTAAATGACTTGGCCAAGGTCACAAAGAATGTGTTCAGAGATGTGAGTTCTATACTAATCCTCTAATTCAAATCCAGTGCTTTTTCCACCATATCCATATTGCTGGGGACCTCTACCTTTTCAGTAATTAGTGAATAAATATTTAAGGAGAGAGAGAGACAGAAAGAGAGAGAGAGAGAGAGAGAGAGAGAGAGAGAGAGAGAGAGAGAGAGAGAGAGAGAGAGAGAGAGAGAGAGTAGAGAACACACACCCATGCAGTGTAGTCTTTTGGGGAAGCTTTTCCCAATCCTTCTTAATTCTAGTACTTTCCCTTTGTTAATTATTACCTATTTCCTATTCATCCTTTATGTAGCTTGTTTGCATACTCCCTCCCTCCTTAGAGTATGAGAGCTCCTTGAGGGTAGGGACTATCTTTGGCCTCCTTTCGTCCCCACCTCTTAGCACAGTGCCTGTTACTTAGTAAGCACTTCATAAATGTTTATTGATTATTGATTGTGTAGTTGTGGAAGTTGCTGTATACAGCGATTAGGGCTATGGATTTTGGGGAGCAGCCAATAAATGAATTTCCCTATCTGGCATCTGCTTTTGCACCAAGCTGTAATTATCTCAGTGGGAACCTTTGATCATAATTGGTAGACTCAAGCCTCCAGAAATTTTACAAGACGCTCACCACTTGTGACTTAAATATCTCTGGCCTGGAGGCAATGGCTGGTTTCTGAAATGCCAGGTAAGGCCCAAAATGGAGATCAGGGTGTTTTTTGGGCTTTCTTTTTGTAATACAATTCAAGTCATCTTCTTTATGCACACCTCTGATCATGACATTCCTTTACTAAAATATAAACTGCTGATTCTGACCCTTTCATGTTCCAGTCCTCCATGGTCTGGCTTCAATCTACCTATCTAGTTTTATTTCATAGCCCTCACATAGTGTACCTAGCAGATACAGTATTTTCATCCAGCCCTTTACCTTCTCTGTGTTCTTTGTTTATGTTGCACTTCCCACTTCCCCCCCCCCCCCCCCCCCCCCAATTCCGTGCTTAGAATGGATTTGTCATGAAGCCCTTCTCTGCTTTCAAGTTTCAACTCAGATCTATTCCTCTTCCATGAAAATTTTTCTGGTCTCCTGATCCCTCCCTCAGATTTTTCCTCCTTAAGTGTTGTGTCTCAGTCTCTCCTTTGGACTGTCTCATTTTTCCTTTTGTCATATTTACTTGTATAAGTCTTTCCCTTGGACCCCATTAGCTCCTTGAGGAATGTGTTAGCATCATATCTCTCTTTGTATCCCCAGCACCCAGCGGGATCGATGCCTTTCACATATTTGGTGCTCAGCAAGTGTTCATCAAATGTTGTTATTGAATTCTGAAAAGTCACAGCAGTCATTTTTTACCTAAGAGGTGATCTATCCTAGGCATTAGCAAAATAAACTTTCATTTTTAGGCTCCTGGGGGAGTCTGGTAAGGAATTCAAAAGTTAATATAAAAAATAAACAAACAATAAAATCCTTTACTTCTCCATCCCAGAATGTTTCCCAGATGCATAAGACTGGAAAAAAAAAAAAAGGCAATCTGAACTTCTTCAGATTTTGCTTCCTAAGTGATATGCTGACTTCCTGCTTCTCAGATGACATGGTCATTCAGTATCTTTTCCAATAGTAAATGCCCTCCTGTTTGGTGAGATGTGTGGTTGTCATTGTGTGTGTTTGTGTGTGTATGTGTGTTTAGAATGTTGTTGGGTATTTCAGTATAAGGGTGAATTCTGGGGGTTTTCTAAAGTCTGAAAATCTATCATGTTCACTGATGGAGGAATCAGAAGAGGGTAAGGTATGAATGATGTAGGTGGAGGATCAAATGGAGGGTGGCAAGAGAAGAAGTAGGGTTGGTTTCTTTTTTTTTAAGATTTTAATCTCCATTAGTAGCCATCATTCTGAGTTATTTATGCCGAATTTACCAGTTATAGTTATTCCAGAAAGAGGGAAACAATAACTACTGGAAGATGACCAACCCAGAAAGACTGACTCAGATTGAGGACTAGAATTATCTCAATCTTTGTATTTGTTTTCCCAGCACCTAGCACAGGGACTGCCACTTAGCTTAAGAAATATGCACTGACTGATTAATTGATTGAGAAGTAAAGGAACCATTTGGTCTGTACTGCTTCCAGGCACTCCCCAGCATGGGGTATGATATATGATTTGAAAATGACTGCCACAAAGATATCTCTTCTCCTGACTCCAGAACAGGGGTATGATTTTTGTTTAGTGATTATTACAAAAGATAAATTCTCTGGGCTATAATTTCCTCATCTGCAAAGGGTGGTGGTCTAGATAGTAGGTTCTTAACCTGGGGTTCAACTTAAGGGGTCTGTAGATTTCAGGGAGTCTGTGGACTTGGATGAAAAAAATCTTTATTCCAACATAATTAGTTTTCTTTATGATCTTATGTATTTCATTTTACGTATTTAAAAATATTATTGGGGCAGCTAGGTGGTGCAGTGAATAGAGCACCAACCCTGGAGTCAGGAGGACCTGAGTTCAGATTTGGCCTCAGATACTTAACACTTACTAGCCGTGTGACCTTGGTCAAGTCACTTAACTCCAATTGCCCTGCCTTACCCCCTCCAAAAAGGAAAAAAAAAGAAAATATTATTTTGAGAAGAGAGGCCCATAGACTTCACCAAACTGTCAGAGGGGTTCATGATACAAAAAAGGTTAAGAACTCCTATTCAAGAAGGACCTTCAGATTTCATTTTTCTTACCTTTAGAAAATTATGTTATCTTAAGAGGTAGAAGGGGCCTCAGACATGAATCAAGCAGGTGGTCTAACCTCCTTCCCAATATAAGATTCTCCCTCTAAGAAAATATCCCTCGTAGAAGTGTCCATTTGAACCATGTGAGTGCTGCCCATTTAATTTAGGGGGAGCTCTGGGTAAGAAAGTTGTTCTATATTGTGAACCAAAATTTGCTTCCTTATAATATTTACTCACTGGTTCTAATTCTACTGAATTAGAAGCTATATAGACTAAGTCTAGTCCCTCTTAACATATGACCTTCAAATATTTGAAGACAGACATCAACAGCTCTTGACTATGTCCCCTTCACTCCACTCACATGGTCACTTGCCTGTTCATGCCTCTGTCATCTCTCACATGGGCTATTACAATAGTCTCCTATTTGATCTTTCTCCCTAAGTCTAGTCCTCGTTCCTCTCTTGATGACTCAGTGCTCATGTCCTATCTCCACCCTTCAAGTTTTCCCTTGTATGAAATAAACACCTGCAGTCTCCCTTTTTCTAGACCTCTCGTTACCCTCATTCACTTCCTCTGGCCATGCTCCATTTTGTCAATGTCATTCCTGAAGGATGGTACCTTGGTTCAATTCAGTACTTCAGAGTACATTATATCCCTTTTGTAGACACTGTTTCTATTAATGGGTTGGATTAGCACTTTTGGCTCTCATACCACCCACTTAACCAGTGTTGAGCTTGCATTGCACTTCAATTAAATCCCTAATTCTTGTTCTCATGTGTTATTGTCTAGCCTTGCTGCCATCATCCTGCAACTTGGAGTTGATTTTTTTTAACCTAAGTGCAAGAGTCCATGTTAAACCCTATTACATTTCATCTTATTAGATTTGCCTTGTTACTCTAAACGTCTGAGTTCATTTTGGATCCTGATTCTCTTTTCCAGTGCATTGGCTATCCCTCTCAGCTTAGTATTATTTATGAAGGATTTGGTCACATGTCTTGCTGATCCCCTGTGTCTGTGGCATTTCCTTCATTTGTCTGTTTAGTAACCCAGTCAGAAAAGCAAACGAAGACTAATAGGGAATGACTTCAATTCAATAATTTTTTTAAGCTTATACCGTGCCTCAGTTTCCTTGTGTATAAAATTTGATAAAATAGCACCTACTCCACAGGGTTGTTGTAAGGATAAAATTTTATATATGTGTATATATATGTGTATGTGTGTATGTTTATACATACACACATACACATATATATATGAATGTATGTGAAGCATATATATAGCCAACTTTAATGGGCTATACAGAGTATCCTAAATTCTTAGTGCAATTTAAGCTTTAATATGCTTAAACTTTAAGTAATATAACACATTGTGACAAAATAAAAGATAAAGTAAGATCATATAATATTTTATAATTAAATGTAGAAATAGATGAAATATCGAAATATTAGATATTATATTATAAGATAGAAAGGCTAGCTCTTATTATAACAATGTACTGCACTAGATGCTGAAGAATTCAGAAATTAGGACACAGAGATCCTACTCTTACTTATCTTGCGATCTTAATGCTGGAATAGTAAATGGAATGTGTTAAATACATAGGTGAGATACTCCTTCCAGCCCAGGGCAAGAGAAATGCAATGAGATCCAAAGTAGGAGAAATTACCACTGGCTGGTGGAAGGATATTTTCTTTGTGTACCTACGGTGGCTCTTAGTGATCAAGGATTTATTTTGCTCCCAAACATTTATTTCATACTTTTTGTGTCTGTTCCCCCTCCTCCCCCCACCATCCAGTATTATCTTTAGATTACATATATATAATAGTCAAATACATAATAGTAATGCTAATTATTGTTAATGTTGCTGTTATAACTATTTCCTCTTCTCTTGAGCATACTTTTTAAAGGGTGATGGTTCTGTAGCCATATCTGCATCTTCTTTCAGTAACTTGGCAGGCAATTTGCCGAGGGTAGTGATCACTTTGTGATGTACATTGTGCTTTGAAATTAGGTTATGATTAGAGCCCACTGGATGATTTGAGTTCTTTGAAAAGTGGTAATTTGGAGCTTCCTGAGTTAATCCTAGGATCAAGGATATGGTACAGTATAAAGGATTTATATGGCTGTTTGCATAGCATTACATTTAATGATTATGTATAATTATATAGAGAGTTACATAGTGATTTAAGCTTTGCAAGGTGCTTTACAAATATTATTTTGTTTTATGCTCATTTGTCTTCATTTTTACAGATTAGGCACAGAGAAGTTAAAATAGCTTGCTCAATAATGGGCAAACTAGTGTTTGAGGGCAGATTCGAACTCCAGTCTTCTTAACTGTAATGCCCAATACTCTGTTCACTCTATTAACAAGTATCTATACTTTCCATCTGACCCAAGAATGTGAGCACAAATTCTGTATGGAAAGCTAGGTTTGACTGCAGTGGACCTCAGACCGAAGAGAAAGGCTGTTTTGTTGTCTTTGCTCTGAAATTTTGAAGTAGTACCAGCAGATGTTCTCTGTACACAGGGAGAGGCTTTGAGGTCTAGGAATGGAGTTTTAAAAAATGAATATTTAAACAGGGCTCCCTTAGCATCTCTTTAACAAAGATGTGGGTTGTCATTGTTTCCAGAATTAATATTTGATACTATAGATCTTCCTTCTTGATTCTGATGAAATCTCAGCAGGGTTGGTTAGGGGATCACAAGAGCTCTGAGATAGGAAGACAAAGGGGGAAAAGTTTCTTTTCTATTTTTTTAAATAAAAATCTTTTTTGCTTTCATATAATAGTCATTTCTGCAGATACATCCCCCTTCCCAGATTGAACTCTCCCTTGTAATAAGAAAGAACAATTAAACAAAACCTCATTTGGGAATTGATGTCTAACACTCTACCCTAGTGGTCTCCCACCTCTCTGCCATTCATTATCTGTTCTGGACCCGTTAATGACTTTTCAGTAAAGAATTCAGTTTCTTTTTAATGATCTTTTCATTTATACCCTTATAATCACTGTGTAAGTTGCAGATTTGGTTCTGTGTATTTTCACTAAATTGGTTCATGCAGATTCTCTCCTGTTTCTCTGGGTTCCATTGCTGTTTATACAAGATGAGGTCAGTGATTTTCTGCTTTTTGTCCCTGTCTACTTTGTTCATCTAGGGTTTTTTTTTTTTAAATCCTATTACAGAGAAGTCTGGGCTCCTGCTCAGTGTATTTCAACACCATGCCTAACTGCTTGCCAAGCCTAGCCTAAGCTGAGAGGGTAGATTTCTAGAAAACTGTAGTTGGATGTGCCTGTTGGGATGGGACTAGATAGAGATGGGATTGGCCCTTTAGGAAATTCATACCCTGGATTAAGCCTGAGCTTCCTACTGCCCTCTCTCTCCCCAGTAAGCTGAACAGAATCGTGGCATCTTGTCAAGGATTCCAAGGTGAAGGAATCAGCTGAGGCAGGAGCCCAGAATCCCGGGAACAAACTGAAAGCAGAGTCTTTGCTAGTCAGCTACGTTAGCAAAACTCTTCCCTGCTTAACAGGGATGCTTGTTAAGAAGGATTAATTGGAAAGAAAATAAGAAAATGCATTCTTGAAAAAGCTTGTACCAAAGCTATAGGTTTTGTTCTTAAGGGAAGGTGAAGGAGGGGTAAAGATGGGGAAGAGCAAGGGGGTGTGTGTAAGTATGTATGTGTGTGTGTGTCCCTAAAATCTTGATGATTGATTCCTCAGCATTTATGATTTCCCTCCATAGATAGTTATGTGTGTATGTATGTGTGTATACACACATAAATAATCACTTCAGTGAGATACCACCTTCAGACCTTTGTCTCATTCTGAGTTGAGTGGTAGGTTTGTGTGATTTTCCCCCTCTGTTTACAGGAGAGCCCCCTGAAATAGTCAGCAAACGGACTACCTCAGACCGCCAGAATCTTCACAAATAGGATAACTGCTTTGGAGGGAGCAGAGGGCTCATCCTCTCGTTGCTCTGGGGAGAGGGCGGGGTGAGAGTATGAACTGATTTATTTTAAGGAGCCCAGGACTCTGGAGCGGCAGAATTTACTTGAGAAGCCCATCTCTTACAAAAATCAAAGTAAAAAGCCTAGCCTCCCCCTGCCCCAAACCCTTAAACCTCACTGCTACCACCTTATTATTGCTGTCATTTATTTAAAGAGTCATTGGTTTCAGGTTAGCAAGTTTCCTATTGCTTTATGTAACATGTTATATGAAAGGTGCAGCTCTGGAAGGTATTTTGTTTACCACAGTGGAAATTGGGTTGGTTTACTGAAAACTTCGTGACACTTAGAAAGCCAGCAGGCAGAAACTTCTGGGTACAGGATCTTCCCTCAGTGAGTTTCTTTATTATTTTTATTAATTCATTCTTCTATCTATCCATCTGTCTATCATCTATCTATCTGTCTGTCTATCTATCCATCTTATCTATCTATCCATCCATCTATCATCTATCTGTCTATCTATCCATCTGTCTTTCTATCTATCCATCTTATCTATCTATCCATCCATCCATCATCTATCATCTATCTATCTATCTATCTGTCTGTCTGTCTGTCTATCATCATCATTATCATCATTTATCTACGTATCCATCCATCTATCTAGATATCTACATAGATATCTCTCTAGTTAAATCATCTATAAATATTCAGGTTAAGCATTGACATCTGTGTTAGGAGCTAACAGGAAGCCGAAGTACTGGATTTTGAGTCAGAAGTTACTGTTGTTCAGACATGCCCAACTCTTTGTAACCTCATTTGGAGTTTTCTTGGTGAAAATAATGGAGTGGTTTTTGCCATTTCCTTCTCCAACTCATTTCACAGATGAAGAAACTGAGGCAAACAGGGTTAAGTGATTTGTCCAGGGTCATACAGCTGGTAAGTGTCTGAGGCCAGATTTGAAATGGGTTAGATGAGTCTTCCTGACTCTAGGCCTGGCACTCTATCTACTATACCACCTAACTATCCTTTGAGTCAGAGGACACAGGTTTGAATTCCATCTCTACTACCTCCTGTGTGACCATGGGCAAGTTACTTCCCTGTGGTGGTATTCAGTTGTCTTATCTGTAAAATGATGGAGTTACCAAGAGTTTCTTAACCTCGGTGTGGTGAACTTTAAAAATAGATATACTTTGATAACTGTATTTCAGAATAACAACTTTTTATAAACTTAGGTATTTTGCATTTTAAAAACATTATTTTGAAAAGGGATTTGCAGTCTTCATCAGTCTGCCCAGAGGGCCCATGTCACAAAAGAGGTATGAAGTCACCCTATCAGTGAGCTATTAAGTACTCCCTGTGTGCCATGCACTGTGTCAAGGACCCCTGATAGACAATCTCTACGGTCTCTCCCAGCTCTAAAGCTGGGATCCTGAAATGACGTCTTCCGGGATTTCTGTCATCCTCATTTATCAGTTCAATGATTTATAGCCAGATGTACCATTTTTATGCAGCAATAGCTTTGGAGGTTTTTTGTTTGTTTCTTTTTTCAGTTTGGGGCAGTTTAGAGTCACTGGACACACTAAATACAGAAGTGATGGGAAAAAATGGAAAGGAACATAAATAGTAGATCCGAAAGAGGAGGGCACAGCTGTTGGGATGGTATGACAGGCTGTGCTGTGTTATTTATTTATGAGGGAAAATGTAAGATCTTGTCAAAGTTCAGCCTTTTCCTGAAGATGCCGGTTTGGGCTCCACCAGTCTTTGCTCTCCTAAGCCCCGCTGGGTTCCAGAGCATAGCACTTCAAGTACAGAAATGCAGATCTGAGGTGTCTTCTGCTCATGTCCTTTACTCACTCATATTATCATAGATCAGTCCAATCCCTTAATTTTGCAAATAAGAAAACTGAGGTGACTTGCCTGAGGTAAGATAGGAAGGAGCAGAGACAGAATTTGAACCCAGGTCTGACTCTGGAGCCAGTTGATTTCCTTCCTATTGTACAAGGAAGAGAGGAAGGAAACAGATTAAGCACCTACTGCATGCACTGTACTATTAAAAATATTATCTCATTTGATTCTACAAGCCTGAGAGGTAGGTGCTATTATAATCCCATTTTACAGATGAGAACATTGAGACAAATAGAGGTTAAATGAGTTGCCCAGGGTCACACAGATAGTAAGTGTCTGAGATAAGATTTGAACCCCTGACCCCAGGCCCTGCAGTCTATCCACTGCCTTCCCTTTTTTTCTGTTGATTCAGGTCTAGCTGAGAGAACTTCTTTTGGACCTAGGAGATTTTCTAGAATTGGTTCTAGAAAGCCTCACCTCTCACCAGCCACTTTAGGCCAAATCTCAGTTCTTTGCCCCTCCTGGCATCAGTCTCATAGAATGTGTGTGTGGGGGAGGGGGAGCTGGCTGGAAAGAGACAGTTGGGTGCTAATTTATATATTTGGCTTAGTGCATAGCTGGACTTGGTGTTGGGAAGACCTGGGTTTGAATTAAGACACAAGCTGTGTGACTGCTGGGCAAGGCATTTAATCTCTATCTGCCTCAGTTTCCTCACCTGTAAAATGAGAGTGTTGAACTTGGTGATCTGAGATCTATGAACTTTGATATTTGCCTTCTTTCCCAAAAGTGCCCCTGCTTTGCTGCTCAGTTCTTATCTTTTCCTGTGGCTGAATTCCGAACTCCTGGGCTCCTTCTCCTTCCGCAGGCAGCAGCCGCTCCTGGCTTCTGCCCAGGTCCCGATGCAGGCAGCTCACCATTCCTGCTCTCAGCTCAGCGAAGTCTGCATGCAGGCCACTCTTCTCTCCTGGTCCATGGCTCCACAGAGTCACAGCTACCACAACTGGGAAACAAACGATTATCCCAGCCCCCATACTTTCCTTTTACTCTGCAGATCCTGTTCGTGGCGCCATTTTGTAGCAGCAAGCACCCCAAGCGTCCTCAGGGTTTGCAGCTACCACAGGTTCTTGGATCTGCTTTGTTAAAGGAAAGCAACTCAAAATGGGTTAACAAGCTTACTTTAATCAGTCAGACATATATCGTTTACCTTGTTCAGGAGAAAAGGTCAGCACCCTGAACCTCAAAGTATACAGGCATAATTATCAAGACAGAAACATCAAGTAGACAGATTTCCAAACTGTCCAACCATTACATCCATACCCAGTCAACATCTGGGTTTCCACATTCTGGGTTTTTCAAAGCCGGGGGACTCTCAACAACGGCTTCCCAGAATTCAGATCAAATCACAGAACACTTCTCAAAGTGAGTCCCAAAACAAAGCTACACATCAGGGCTTATATAGCCTTCTCCTGGCTCAGAGAATGTAACAATCTTATTGACTCACTGGCCAATCAAGAAGTATCTTCTGAAAAACAAGCCTCCCTCCCCAGGCTTCAGGTGCATTTTAGCCTAGGGGCAGGGAAGATCTTCCAAATTTGCATTCCCATTACAAGGAGGTAGGTGGTTGTTTTTTTTTTCTTCCAAATTTTAACATTTGTTTATTAAAAACTGAGCTCTGAATTTTTTCCTGCTCTAATATAGCTTTAGATGACATTCTCCAGCTGGCCCATGTCTAGAGGGTTGGGGTGAGTGGGAAGAGAGAGGGTTAATGTTTCTTTCAAGAACCTGCCAAATAGGGTATGTTGTCTTGCTCTTGCCCGATTTAACAGGATTAACCCACGTCTGGGCGGGTATTGCCTGGCTCAGGCAAGCATGAAGATCCCAGGATTCACAGTTTGTTAGGGGTCTGGATGCCAGGGGAATGTTGAAGATGGGGGTGGAGGGGAATCCTGGAATGTCTGTGACAAACTGAGCTCAAGGAAGCTCTGTCGGGGTTACGGGGAGGCCAGGCTTTCCTGAGAAGAGAGCTGATTGCTAATTGGGTTTGTTCTTCTTAACTTGTCAGATGGAGCTTCCTAATGGCACTGGCCACCGCTGTGAGATGCTCTGGAGATCTCATCTCCTCCCCCTTTTTCCTTCTCTTTCTATTCTTCTTCCCTCTAAAAATCATTATTATCCAGTCATCAAAAAAATTCATCCACCTCCTTGGATGGACTCTGTCCATTGATCTTTGAGTCCCTAGTTCCTAACACAATGCTTTGCATTTAGTAGGTGCATTTAATCATTTAATAAAAGATTATTGAGTTTGGAGTTGATAAAGCATGGATGTGGCATAGGGACAGGTAGGAGGCATGGTGGAATCTAGCCGTCATGAAGACCTGAGTTGCCTCAGACACTGTGTGATCCTGGGCAAGTCAGTTAACGTCTCTCAGCCTCAGTATCTTCTTCTGTAATATAAGGGGGAGGTTGGACTCTAGCCTCTCAAGCCCCTTCTAGCTCTAAGTTGTGAGTTTTGCAGAATTTGACTCTTCCAGAAGTACCCAGATAAGACAGTTCTGGTCAGGGCCTGTCTATAGACTGATGGAAAACACCACTTCCAAAGCACAGTCTTATGTTATTTTCTGGGTGTCCCATTCTTAACTGGAGCCCTAAGCCCTAGAGAAGTTGTTTGGGTGACAGGCCCACTTAGAAATCTTGGTCAATATCCATCCCCCAATTTTAGCCCGTTCTAATTTTCCATCCAGAACTTCTGTTCACCCTGGATCTGAAAAGAAAGACCACACACTGTTCTCTTAACTCTGGGCCCAGAATGTCCTGTGATTTCTACATTTTCTTTTTTAAATGTCTCTGAAAAGGGAGCAGCAAGGAATGGGAACATCTTTTCCTTTCACTCCTGATTTCATTATTGGAATTATAAACTCGAAGAGGCTGAGGGCTTCCTCTTGCCTCCTGAAGTTTACCAGGGGAACTTGAAACTGGGTTTCCTTAACCAGACCAGACAAAAACTTTCTAAGAGGATAATCTCGTCTCATAGTACACCATACAAGAGGAGGTAGGAACACTGGCTATTTTACTGAACATGTTCCAATAGAGAATCAACATTGGTGACTACATCACTTGGGCTAGAGGATGTTCAAAGCACCATAGCTGAAATGGCAGTGAGAAGCCATCTTGTCCAACTTCCTCATTTTACATATGGGCAAATTGAGACCTAGGGACACCCTTGCCTATGATCTCTTAAGTAGTAAATAACAGCCAGTATTCTTTCCACCACTGCAGCCAATGAATCTATCTGCAGCCACATCTGAACCAGATCACAATATTAATCAACAGATAAACACTCCCGTATTAGATGCCCAGGAAGTAACTGGTGGCTCAGTACTTAGAACGCTGGGCCTGGATTCAGGCAGCTTTGAGTTCAAATCCAACCTGTTGGCTGAATGACCCAAGACAGGTCACTTAACTTCTATTTGCCTCAGTTTCCTCATCCGGAAAATGGGGATCATAATAGCACCAGCCTCCTTGGAGTGTTGTGAGCATCAAATGATGTAATATTTATAAAAAAGCATTTAGAATAGTGCTTGGTTCATAGTAGGCATCCTATAAATGCTTATTATCCCCTTGCCCCCATTAGTTAGCTGGAACTGGTCACCTACAGTTCTCATGTAGATATTATGAGAATCCTGCTGACTATGTCAGGCACAGATCTCGTTTAGGAACCCTCCCTCACATTCATTTGCAGTTATTTAAATGCAGAAGAATATTTCTGTGACAAAAGTCAGAGTCTGTTTCCCCAGCTGGACCCTGAGATGCTGGGGCCAAGAATGGGGGATTTGGGTATTGTAGCTGAAACTACAGAGACCAAAAAAGGCACCAGACCCTATTGTTCCCATGCTCAGGCCCATTTTTGGTGTCTGGGTGGTGTTGGCAGTGGGTGAGAGCTGTGCTTTTCATTAAGGATGAGGAACTTTAGACCCATTGGCTCTGAGGCCACCCTCCACTCACATAATTTACAGTCCTGCAACCCAGGGTCTAAGGAGTTGGCAGCATTCTGCAGTGTTTCTGCCTTCTCTCCTCAAAGTTTATTCTGCTTTGAACTGTACTCAGGCTGAGTGTAAATAGAAAGATGCCCCTTTTTAGGTATACTTTTTCACCTACTTTTCAGACATAATTACCAGAATTACCTTTCATTAGTGAGTCAAGGGGCCCATGAGAGAGTCAAAACTCTACCTGGGTTTTTCTGTCTTTTACATGCAGTCATAAGGTTACCCACCTCCATTGACTTGCTGGTGTGGTTCAGGCATATCAGCTAGAAATGAACTTCTTAGCTTTTCTTACTTTTAGGGACATACCTTTCTGCATGGGGAGCAACCAGTCTGCTCTCTGGAGTTAAACTATGATCTTTCTGTCCACTCATCTACCATAGATACCACATAGCACTTGGCCATTGGTAGGGCCACTTTTGGTCCTCTGGCTTGAATTAGTGAAGAGTTTACTATAGAAGGAGAAATACATTGTAGACCTTTGTCAAAATTATGGAAAATTACAGATTATATTTAAGAAAGCTGGCTGTGAGAGGCACCTGGTCAATAGTCAATGAGTCAAATGGTATTTTTTAGGAGCCAGGCATTGTGCTATACCATTTGATGTCTAATGATGCTTGAAGATTGTTCTTGCCTAAACCAACCCCCACCCTAACACCTCTGCTTCCCTCTGTCCCTATACTTGAAATATCCCTTAAGAACTTTATTTTTCTGGGACTATGATAAGCCTGAAGAAAAGGCGTTGCCTCCTCTGAGAATTATTGGGGGTTGGGCTGTGGGACAGACCTGATGAAAGAGCTTTGTTTTCACAAATGGTGCCTGATGAGTTTTGAGATGGATTTTTCAATCCTCCTTACTTCACCTGAAGCCTAGGATGCATCTGTCTTTTGGGTCCTCCCACTTTAGTTCTAGATTGGCACTTTAATCCCACTCACTATTGAAGGGGTCCCAAGTCCAGTAACAGTATCTCTGTGAAATGAAGGAATAGAGAGCTAGGAATTTTTCCATTTCCTTTCCTAACTAACCACGACCTGCTTTCCAATCAATACCAGACGTGCTCAGAAATGAAACTGGCCCCACTGGGTGGCTGTGGGATTGGAGCCATTCCTAAAGCCAGACAGAGCCTTGCTGCTGTTCAGGGGGCCTGAATAGCTTTGCCCTGTGGGTCTTGGTGAATTGGACTGATAAGTAGCTCTGTTCATGGACTGGAGCCTTATCTGTCAGCCTGGATATGCCCTTCTCTTTCCCGTAGCAACTTGCCTTGTTAATCTTTGGTTAGTTTCTGCAATAACGTCTTTATTTGGGGTGTCTTTTTTCCCCTCCCAGCTTATCCCCCCCTTCTACTTTCCCCTTTCAGCAGTTCTCCTATAAATGACAGCTTCCTCTTGCTGCTCCCTATTTCAATTTCAGGAAGAAGCTCTACCCTTCATGCTACTCATCATCTCTTGGGGCTTCCCAGATAACAACAACAACAAAAACAGTGTTGTGGTTTTTTAAAAATAAAATTGCACATGCCAAAAGACCCTTTGGAGTAAATAGGATAGTCTCTTGTGCCTCTGAAAGGACTATTCATACAGAGCCTTCTTCCCTCAGTTATCTTCTGGCTTCTATAACCATCCAAACTTTAATAGAAAAAAAAGACTGTAGCATTTATTATTCTTCCTCAAATATGTCATATCCAGGATTATAAGATTTAGAGTCTGGTGCTGCCTTGGTGTTTATTTCAAATCTCTTATTTTATAGGTTCTGAGTCATTGATATAGAGCTGGTAGAGGCCTCAGAGTTTAATTAATCCCACCCCCTCATTTCACAGATGAAGAAACTGAGGCCAGGGTTGGAGGGGTTGGGGATCAAGTGACTTGTCCAAGGTCACACAAGTAGCAAATGCCAGAAGCAAGATTTAAACCAAGGGGGCTAATTGAATGCTCATTCCACCATATCACACTATATTAAGTAATTTTCCTATAGTCACTCAGCTAAGTATTGCTAGGCTGAGACTTGAATAAAAAAATTTTGACTCCAGATTCTAGTACTATTAAAAACTCTTTTATACAGGAACAGGTAAGTGGAGAAGTGGATAGAATACTGAACTCAGGAGGACCTGAGTCCAAATGTGGACTCAGACATTAACTGTGTAACCCTGGACAAGTCACTCAACCCCAATTACTTCCACCAAAGAAAAAAGAAAGAAAGAAATTCTCCTATACTATCTTTAGAATATTTCCACGTCCTCCCTCTCCCCCATTAGCCAGCAAATAAGTGGATGAATGAATAATTGTCTAAGGCATTTACTATATTCATCCTTTAAAAATGTAGGGTGATGGTGAAAAGAAGAGTCGTAGAGTAGATGGAGCAGTAAACTAGGAATTAAAAGGTATGGGCTCCAGTCCTGACTACATCTCTCATTAATTCTGTGATCGCTTCTTGTGAGATGTTTGACCTTTCTGTTTCTCAGTTTCTTTATCTGAAGAGATAAAATATGTAGGTGGTGGGGTGGCTAGGTGATGCAGTGAATAGAGCACCGGCTCTGGAGTCAGGAGGACCTGAGTTCAAATCCAGCCTCAGACACTTAACAGTTACTAGCCATGTGACCTTAGGCAAGTCACTTAACCCCAATTGCCCTGCCTTCCCCCCTCCAAAAAAAAGCAAAAAAATGTAGGTGGTGCAGATGCTAGAGTGTATTCATTTGGAGTCAGGAAGACTTAAGTTTGAATCCTGCCTCAGACAGTTAACTAGCTTTGAGACCCTGGGCGAGTCACTTAACCACTGTTTGCTTCAGTTTTCCCATTTGTAAAACAGGAATAATAATTGTACAAATGGTAAAACTGAAGTAAACACACACATGCACACACACACACAGAGTTTGTTGTGAGGACCAGATGAGAATGTATGAAAAGAACTTTGCAAACTTTAAAAGTTCTGTATAAATGCTAGCTATTATTACTATTATAATAGCTACCCTACCTCTCTCTTAGTTTTGTGACATTATAGATGGGAAACCCTTTTAGAAAGAGGACAAACTTTTACCATCATTCCTATCAAATAGCATTTATGAAGTTACTTCCTCACCCACATCCCCCAATACAGACACTAAGATTTTCTGTCCCAGGAGTTGGAGCTCCCAACAGACTTGTGCAGAGGATGAGTCTGGTGCCTGGTTTATGTCCAGTTCATCCATTGGAGCCCTCTTGCTGCCAAAATAGCTGCTCTTACTTTCTCCCCTCCCTGGTGGAAAGCTCAGTGTTCCTGCTCCCTGAAGCTCTTTTCCTGACAGGATGCATGTGTGCAGGGGGGGAGGTCCCTCTTCCCCAGGCCTTTAGAGGAGACACCCAGCCAGCCCCCAGATGCTGACTTCTCCTGTAAACTCTCTTTCCGTTGATGGGCATGTTTTGTGTCAGCTAAGCCCTGCCAAAATCTTCTTGGTTGCAGATGTGGAGTTTGGGTCAGTTTTAGGTGTTAATTCTCCTTCTTCAGCTGGGATGAAATTCTGTGTGTGTGTGTGTGTGTGTGTGTTCCTTGTTGACCACTCCCGTATTTCCATTCTTTGCTCCTTTCTCATGGATTTTCTTCCCAACATCTATATTTCAAGATGAAGGTGGGAAGTCAGGGGGAGGGAGAAAATTATGGTTTGGTGAATTGGGTGTGGGGCACCGGGTCCACACAGACTTAAAAAAGCCTTACTGTAAGATTTAGAGCTTGCAGAAACCTTAGAGACCATAGGTTTGTGGATTTCAAACTAGCTGGCAGAGATCCCTGAAACCATCTAATCTGACCCCTCATTCATTTTACAGATGAGGAAATTGAGGCCAAGGCAAGTTAAGGAATAATCACAATCATCATTATCTTAACAACATATTTACATAGTGATTTAAGCTTTATAAAGTACCAACTTAGGGACGGAGCATGTTTGAGCACATTTGCTCTTTGGGTCCAAAATTCCCCTGAAATCCGGCCAACTGAGACTTTGTGGTCCAAGCTGGCTTTGACAGAATGTGCTGGAAACCTGATGTGATTTCCATGTGCTCAATCACTGTGCATGTGTTACCATAAATTAACACTCCCTCCTCCATGCTAGTAATTATCAGGCTTTCCTAATATTCTTCCTTGCACCTTTATTTTATTTAATTTCTTACATATAGTGAAGCACAAGTGAGAACAGGGTGAAAATTTTTAAGTGGCTTTGAGTTTACAAAAATCTTTGTGGTTGGCCTAGCTTTCCCTTAGCCTGGCTCTCAGTAGCTTATGGACCTTTAGCTCCTTGCTTTTTTTTCAGATGTGGATAAGATGAACTTTAAAAAGGGAGTCTGACTTCTTGTCCAAGGTCACAATGACAGGGTTAAGGACAGGACCTGTGGCACTTTGACCTCTCACCTGAGGTCTCAAGTAGAACCAGTAAGTAGCCTTTTCTTAAATAGGACTTTTATTTTGAAGTATACAAGATGGCTCCATGAAATGGGTAGGGGAGTCTCATGGAACTTTAGAGCTAGAAGGAATACAAGGGAGGGAGTCTGTGACCCACAGAACTTGGGGACTAATCATACAAATTTCTTTGTTTCATGCTTCCACCTGTCAGTCTTTCCACCCTGGGAAACGCTGGGATTTGCCTAGTGTCTATGGCTCTAGATAGATAGATAGAGAGATGAATGAAAAAGGGTTTTCAGGATCCATGTAAGCACTCAGGTTAATAAGATTATATGGAGAACAGGATTTTATCTTAAACCAACAAAAAAATTCAGGCAAGATTCACATACCAAGTCCATAAACCACTATAACAGGCAACTCCTCCCTTCCTGGTAGATCTCTACGCAGGCACCTTTATAGCCCTCCATATTTATAGTACTACTCTAGGTATCCCCACACATACTATTTTGGTCTTTTTTGGAGGGAGGAAGGCAGGGCAATTGGGATTAAGTGACTTGCCCAAGGTCACATAGCAAGTAAGTGTTGTGTCTGAGGCCGGATTTGAACTCAGGTCCTCCTGACTCCAGGGCTGGTGCTCTATTCACTGTGCCACTTAGTTGCCCCACGCACTTCCCATTCTTTCAAGGAGAAAGCATTGAGTGTAGTTAGACAGTCAAGCAGTCACCCCTCTCTGGTGGGTTTCTTCTTCCTAGGGACCTATGCAGTTCTACAGACTTACGTACTACCCTATGTCTCCACATGTCCCCCCTAAAATACCAACATCTTATTCCCAGCAAAGGTAAAGAGTTAAGAGTTGTTGAAACTTGGCAGTCCACATGCCTAGAGAGAATTGAGACCCAGGTTTATCCCTTGCTGTGGTCCTGTGCATCATTGGCTCCTCATTTCTGACTCTGGAAGTTCCCAGATTAATCCAGGTCCATGGTCAAGAATGACTTTGCTTGGTTCAAGAACTTCTCAGTTTCTCTTTGCCTTCATTTGGTGTGGTTTCCTTCTCTGTTAGGGTTCCTGGAGGATCCTCTAAGTAACATGTCTCTTTGTTTAGGTAGCTCTTCTGTGTATCTGGGGCATCTCTCTTCCCACTCTTTAGATTCTGTGGTCTATGTGTAGGTCTCTTTCAAAAGCCAAGCCCAAGGGTGTATATAGCTTAAGTGTATGAACTGTTCCCACCACCATTATGGCGTTAAAACATCGACTAGATTGCAGGATGAGGTGACTTCACACGTTGCTAGAAAATGGACTTTTTACACAATTCACCTCTTCTCAGTAAATAGCAGAGGGAGGAGGGACTCTTGCCATGTTATACTTGGATATGCTCACTACATTCATTATCTAGTCTAGCCACCCATGTTAGAGACAAAGAAACCAGTGGCCAGAGTAGTAAAGGCCAATGCTTTGGATGATTGGGAAATGGGGGTGGGGAACAGTGGGGAAGCTGGAGCTGGAGAAGAAGGAACCTCCTTGCTTTCTGTTGATTTTTTCATTCTCAGTTTATCAGAGTTAAATGAAAAGAATGGGGAAGCAATTTCCATGAGTTGGAATTCCCCCTTTTTTTCCTGATGTGCCCTCCTGAACCACTTTGGGTACTTCCTGGATTCCTAATTGGAGCCTGATTTCCATTAGTTCTGCTCATTGCACCTGAGTTGATTTCCCAAGATACTCTCTAGAGTTTTCCCTTGAGATACCCTATAGCATTTTCACCATCTGTACATGAACACTTAGACCTTGCCTACAAGCTCATATAGACAGAGTGGTACATATGAACATTTCCCAGAAATCAATTTTTCCATGCCATTCAAAGGCAGTGCTTTGAAGTTCCTTTTAAAAAAATTGCTTTATTTATTTCATTAAATATTTCCCAATCATATTATTTTCTAACATTTATTTTTGAAAATTTCGAGTTCTAAATCCTCTCCTTCCATTCTTCCTATCCCTTTCCTACCTATTGAGAAGGCAAGTAATAGGATATCAATAATACATTTACAGTCATACAAAGCATATTTCCATATTAGCCATGTTGCAAAAGAAAACATGCAGAAAATAAAAATAAGAAATTTTTTTTTTAAAGTTTTAAAAAGTATGCTTCGATCTACCCTCAGAGTTCTCTCTCTCTGGAGGTAGATAGCATTTTTCATCATGGGTCCTTTGATATCCTTACAATATTGCTGTTTCTGTGTACAGTGTTCTCCTGGCTGTGCTCATTTGACTCTGCATCAGTTCATATAAGTCTTCCGAGGTTTTTTTGAAGCCATCCTTCTCATCATTCCTTATAGCACAATAGCATTCCATCACAATCACAAACCACAAATTAACCCCTTATTTTAAGTTAAAGACAAAGGACATATGTAGATACAATCTGATACATTCTTTCCAATCTAGGAGTGAAATAGCTTGGGGGTAAAGCTTTTACTTTATTTCTAAAAGAATCTTGGGAGCTAGTAGAAGGTAATTTTTTTCCCTTCAAACACATACACAAAAAATACATATACAGGTGTACACATTTCTGCCCTGGGCTGGCATAAGGAAAGCAGTAGCTGAAGGAGTCACCCAAAGCCTATGGCAGTAAAGGAATCCTAAGGCTCTATTCCTCCCCTCTCCTCGTTATGTAGGCTTTCTTTAGACTTCCTCAGCATTAAGTGACCATGAACTCATGGACAGAATGGTGGAATCCTATTATCCTGAGTTGGAAGGGACCCCAGGGCTTAGCGAATCTCAGCTATATTGAAAGAATGAATCCCATAGGCAGCATGCCTTGTCTTCAGGTCTCTAGGGATGGGGAACTCAAAACTCCCCAAAGTAGCCAGCCCTTTCTATTTTTGAACAACTCTAATTGTTAGGAAGTTTTCCATTATGTTGAGCTGAAATCTGCTTCCCTGTAACTCCCATAACATAACTATGAAATAAACAGAAGTCCCTACAGGACTTTTCCTGTTCTCAGGAAACATGGATGGCTTGCTAAATATTACTAGATTTCCCCAAATCTCCTGGAGTAATTACACAATCGTTCCCTGCCCTTGAGATTGAAGGATGGCAATGTGATTGATGGGAGCCAGGAACGGTCCAGCTGTGTGATACAAAAGGAGGGGCATGTATAAGAACATAGGGGTTTCAGAGTGCTAAGGATTTCTGTGTGTTAAGACAGAAAGTGAGAGTGGGAAGGGGAGGGAGAGTGGGAGAGTGGGAGAGTGGAAGAGTGGGAGGTGGCACTCTTCCCTGCCTCCATCCAAACCTGATAGGATTCTGTACATGCTCCTTCCATGGTTTCACGTGAAGCAGTTTTAGAGCTTGTGTGCGCCCTTGAGTGCATCCTGTTTGGAAAAGTAAGACTCATTATGCCAGGGGTGGGGTAGGGAAATAATAGGGAAGATAATACCTTATGAAAGTGCTTTGCATCTTCCCTCACGTAGGCCATACACAGCAGGTGATGAATGCTTAGGCTGCCCCTTCATTTTAGGTAAGCCAACTTTAACTTATTGGCCTAAATCCAGCATTTTGGTTCATAAGGACAGAATTAGTAAGTATCACTGGGTGGAAATTAGAGGAAGGCAGGCCTCAGCTCGATGTAAAAGAAAGCTTCTTAACAATTAGAGATATCCAAAAATGGGGTGACCTTTTCCAGGTTCCCATCATTCAAAGTATTTTAGCTGTGAATGGATGACCATTTGGGTAAGTCACTTTGTCTCTTATTATCTCAGTTTCCTCTTCAGTAAAATTAGGTGGTTGGTTTGGTAAGTGGATTAACTCTTATAGGCCTCAGTGCCTTCATCTCTAAACTTAGGAGGTTGGTCTAGACCAGAGGGGTCAAATGTGAGATTTACCTAAAACTCGGGAGTATAGCCAGAACCAGATTAAAATGTAACTGGGAAAAAGTTAACAAAATAAAAATACAATGAACATTAGAAATGTTAATTTGTGGTTTTTTAAGTCTCTAGGTTTTCCTATATGAATTTAATACCACTGTTCTAGATGACCTACAAGGTCATTTTCATTTCTAAAACTGTAATAAGTCCATTCCCTTGGTAGAGAAGTGAAAACTATGGGTGCATAATGCTGCATACAATATCAGATGGGGTTCAGCAGTTTAGCTTAATTCTTTTTCTTTGTTATAAGGAAGAGTTCAGTTCTGAGACTTGAGGGAAGCTATATTCAAAAATAATTTTGAGATTAAAAACAAAAAGCATCAAAATAGCTTATTTTAGGAAAATTCAACTATAAAAAAGAAATCAGAGGAAAAAGATTAAGAATTGATGTTCCATTAAATCCTGAACTCTGCCAATCCTGGGATTTTAGCAATTTCTCAGGATTTTCCAGGGTGAATACGATTTACTTAAAATGTCAACAAAAATACCAATAAAATTTTCTTGTTTCCTGAAAAAAATAATTAAGTAGTTGGATTGGATGCTTTCTAAGGGCCCTTCTAGTTTTATTTTCTATGGTCTTACAAACTTGTTGGAAGATCTTCTGATATCCTACCAATTTCTACTCCTTTTATGAGTTTATCATATTCTATATTTGTATTACCTGCATTTATATATACTTGAATACTGTTTGTCTTATCTCCTCCATGAGATTACAAGCTTCTTATGGGCAAGGAACAGGTCTAATTTAGCCATGTAACTCCCCAAAGTGGTTGGTACTAATGGATCTATATCCCTAAAGGGGGTAACTTGAACCTGGAGTCAGGAAGACCTGAGTTCAAATCCAGCCTCTATGGGACCTTGGACAAGTCACTTAACCTCTGTTTGCCTCAGTTTCCTCATCTGTAAAATGGAGATACTAATAGTACCTATCTCCTGGGTTTATTGTGAGGATCAAATGAGATAGTATTTGTAAAGCAGCTAGTGTAGTGCACAGAACAGAGTAAGTGCTGTGCAAATGTTAGCTGTTATTATTAGCTAAAGGGATGAAGTCCAAGTTCATGAGCACAATAGGGGATCCTGAAATCATAAATCGAGAGCTGAAAGGGTCCTCCTCAGAGACCATCTGGTCCAGTGCCACACATCTTACAGATTAGGAAACTGGAAGGGGGGGAAGGTTCAAACCATGACCAGAAAGAGTAAGAAGAATGTGCCACATCAGGGCTATGCCAGAGATCACTGGCTTAAACAAGTCCAGAAGTCTGGGCAGGATTTAGGAAAGAGGTCTGTCAGAACTGAGGGAGGGAAAGGAAATCAGAGCACCAAAGCTGGGAGGGAGGTAAGGCCATCCTCAAGGAACAGGTTCCCGTGGAAAGAGAAGCACAAGACTTCTTCAGAAGTTTGTTTCAGTGCAACAGTTCCTGCCCTCAAGGAGCTTACATTCTATGGAGAAGTGAGGAGACTGTGTGTGTGTGTGTGTGTGTGTATACATATAATACAAATTAAATGCAGCTTAATTCTGGGAGGGGGCAGAGAATTTGGGGAGATCAGGGAAGGAGGCATTTGGGCTGAGCTTTGAAGTCGGGCCCACAAAAGAGACAAGGTCAGAAGAGGGTGTGTTCTAGGCATGGGCAACAGCCCGTGCAAAGGCATGGAGATGGGAGATAGCAATTCATGGGTGAGTATGTGGAGGGGACTAATGTATAATAAGGGAAAGGGACATTGGAACCAGACTGTGAATGCCAAACAGGGAAGTTTGTGTTTAATCTTAGAGGTAAGAGAGTAACTAAATTTTATTGAGCTGAGAGGCAGTTTGAGTGGGCATTACTCACAATAAGGACTTAATATTTATTGAATGAGTAAATGCTGCTGGAATAGTAGTTAATAATAATAGACCGCATTTATATAGTGCTTTAAGATTTGCAAATCACTTTATATGTTACTTGATCCTCACAAC
>NW_027187343.1:1111092-1189194 GCF_028583685.1 Petaurus breviceps papuanus | reverse complement strand
TTTGTTTTGCCTGGCCCAGATTTGGATCTGCTGTTTATCCTTTCTGCCTCCCCATTTTGCAGATGAGGAAATTGAGGCAGAGAGAAGTTGGGTCATTTTACTCAGTGTTACACAGCTACTAAGTACTTGAGGCAGGATTTGAACTCAGGTCTTCCTGACTTGTCAGCCTAGCACTCTATCCCCTGTGCCACCTAGTTGCTCGGTACAGCAATATAGGCACTTTTTACTAGGGGAAAGGGGAAATTTTTTTTTTACCCCCAGAAAGTTAGAAAGGGCCTTCTGCAGGTGCCCTGGGATGGTCCCTTCATGCCCACTAACTTCCCTTTTGTTCTAGGGCTAGACATTTAAATGTTTATGCAGAAAGGATAAACAGCAGATCCAAATCTGGGCCAGGCAAAACAAATGCAAATGTTGTTTATTGAAAATGCAAATGTGGTTTATAAAAAATCATACTTAATTTTAAAATCAAACCCTTTACATTGAATCTAATGGAAGCTTCCCCTGCTTTCCTTTCCTCTGACTAGCTATGCCTTTTAAAAGACAGGGAGGGAAGGTCCATTTCTTTGTTATTTATGCACTTGCTGGGGAATTACTCTTGAAAAAGAGGAAAAGTAAAGCCTTCTATGCAGAGTGTGCCTCATAGTCTGATAGGGCTAGAATTACACCTTCACTTGCTAGGGACCAGTAGCAATTTTTACTTTAGATTTAAATCTAGGAGAGTCACTCGAGGTCTTCTAATTCATACTTTCACTTTACAGATGAGGAAACCTGCCCTATAAGTGAAATGATTTATCCAAGGCCACACAGGCAGAGTAGGGATATGAACTCAGGTCTTTTGACTCCAAATCCATTTCCATTGCCTCAGGTTGATTTCATCAGACCACCTAAAATGCTGTCTGGGCAGAGTAGTTCATAAGATCCAGACCATGAAAAGGGACCTTGGGTTCCAACATCCCCTGAGTTTAGAGATGATGAGACTGAGTCCCAGAGAGGGGAAGTCACATAGCTAGTAAGGGGGCAGAGCCAATATTCAAACCCTTATTCTCTGATCTCACATCCAATACTCTCTGATATATTCTCTGTTCTGACCCCTTATTTGACAAATTAAGAATCTGCAGACTAGCAAGGTTAATTCACTTTATAAGTGTCACACAGGTACCTGCTGCCCAGATCTGGCTTAATTTTTCTAAGTTATCACTCCTGAGTTGAAAGCATGCTTTGGGTGCTTTGGACCCAAGGGGGAGGTGTGCTGGCTGAGTTCAGATCTCAGAGTGCTTTATTCTTTTGAACATAGGGCCTTCATTTAAAAGGTTAACAAGATTTGGGGATTCCCCCTTGAAAAGATAGAAAAGTTCTCCCCCTGGTCTGTTTCTGTCCTGTCAGGGAGGTGTGTGAGAGCCTGTGGAAGATAAGATATCAATGGCACTCAGTTCAGGGTATATAGGTTGGAATGCTGGAATTACCCGGTCTCCCCACCTCCTATCATGTTTACCCTAGTTACTAGGAAGCTGTCTTCAGTTGGGTAGGCGGATGAATAACAGCACAGCCCCTAAGCTTCTAGGGAAAGGCCAACCTCCGCTTGGGGCTGTTTATTGAGATTTGGGATGGCTGAATGAATCTTTTTGGTGAAGGAAGGTGTTTTAAAACTAAAATGTCCAATTGTTCAGGTTTAACTGTGCCCGAGTTGGGTGCCAAATGCCTTGGTTTTTTTGTGACCAGATTTACAGCTGAACCAATGGAGTGGGGTCTCCAAACAAGGTTTTGGTCCCTTTTTTTGCATCCATGTCTATCCTTTTTTTTTTTTTTTGGAGGGCAGTTGGGGTTAAGTGACTTGCCCAAGGTCACACGGCAATCCATGTCTATCTTATATTAATTGGTCCCTCAGTACTATATCTGGAACATAATAGGTTCTTAATTGTCCATTGACTAACTGAATGACTGATGGCCACCTTTTTTTCTTCCTTTTCTAGGGTATGGGGTTTTCTTCTCCTTTTTCCTTTCCCTTCTCCTTTCCCTTCCTTTCCTGTTTCTTTTCCCTTTCGCTCCTCTCCTTTCCTTTCTTCTTTAGAGTGGGTTTTAAAGATTAAGGAAGAAAGGTGAAACCTTCATCCAACATGTTTCTGGGTCAATTTGTTAAGAAAAAACAGCTACTGATCACAGACTGCTCGATAATCATCTTGTTTTGGTTCGGGTTATGGTGTTATTAGATGAAAACCTGGAAAAGGGAGTGTGACTTGTTCATCACAGCTTCTTCCACATCTGCCCTCTTTTAATGAAAACTGTCAACCCTGTTAGTCTTTTAAAGAGAGCCCAGATTTTTTTTTTTAATAGGGTTTTCTCACTATTAACAGCTATTATGCTCTCTGATCTCTGGATATCTTGTTTCTGCTGGGAGATCCCCAACCCAGGCCCATGAAATGGTTCTATCTTAGGAGAGGTCAGCAGGGTAACTGACATCTTCTAGTGGCCAGATCACACGCAGTCTTCATGGAATAAAAGAACTGTTTTAAGACTGTGATTGCTTTAATTTTAGGTGAATAATTGTTTAGTGTCTTAACATTACAGAATGAAAGATGCTCCCCAAGAAACTTTTTAAAAGCTAAAAAGCTCCCAGACACAAGTTACAGAATCTAAGTTGATGGCAAGAGTTGGGACAAAAGCAGAGGACCGAGGAAAGTGAAAACAAAGGAAGTGAGAGGGGGAGTAAGAAAAGACTGTAAATGTTAGTAAACTCAACCAGTATTTACCGAGCTGCTACTGTAGATGTAAAGCATTGGTGATACATAGATGAGTAATATCATATTCAGGTGGTACAGTGGATAGAGCACTGGGCTTGGAATCAGGAAGACTCATCTTCATGAGTTCAAATCCAGCCTCAGATACTTTCTAACTGAGTAGCCCTGGACAAGTCACTTAACACTGTTTGCCTCAGTTTCCTCATCTGTAAAATGAGCTGGAGAAGGGAATGGCAAACTACTCCAGTGTCTTTGCCAAGAGAACCCCACAAAGGGTCATGAAGAGTTGGGCACAATTGAAAAATGACTCAACAACAACAACAAAACACGAGCTGGGGTGGCTAGGTGGCACAGTGAATAGAGCACTGGCCCTGGAGTCAGAGGACCTGAGTTCAAATTTGGCCTCGAACACTTAACACTTACTAGCTGTGTGACCTTGGCCAAGTCACTTAACCCTAATTGCCCCACCTTCCCCTCCAAAAAGCAACAAAACAAAACATACAATCATAGATTTCTATCTGGAAGGGAGCTTGGAGGTTACCTAATTAAATCCCCCACACATATACCCTAAAGAAGGGAAATGATTTACCCAAGGTTACACATAGTTGAACCAAACACCCCCCTCAGTCTATTGCATCATACTGCCTTAATGACAGATAGGACTGTATAAAGTTCTGGGAGCCTTCAAAGAGCTTTTAGTCTAACATAATGATGTCAAACTCAAATAGAAAAGGGAGGTCATTAAACTATACTTAAGGATCTCTGTGGTGCATATTGACTTAGAAAACTACAAATTAACATTATCTATGTTTTATTTTATTTTTATTCATTTTGTTAAATATTTCCCAATTACATTTTAATCTAGTTTGGGCCACACTCAGGAGTGTTAACAAGTGTGTTTGACCCCTCTGGTCCAGGCATAGTCCAAGGGACTCAGAACCAGCATGCATGAAACCAACTTTCCCTCCTGAGCTTTCATTTATGATATAGTCACTTTCACATTCTCCCATTCTTCCAGTTTCTAGACTATGTGGCCATGTGTGACATCCCCCCTCACTCAGTCATCAAGACCTGTAGGTTTGCCATACTTTCTCTCTCTCTCCAATTAGTCTTATCCTCCTTCTTCTTCCTATTGTTTGCTCCCTGACTATTTATTTAGCCTAAGAATAGGAGCCCTGTTATTCCAAAGCCCTAGGTCTCTCTGATCTCAGACTATTGTTTATTGATGGTGTTATTCTGTGATTTCATTGTTATGGGATGCACATTGGGTAAATGTACAACTTATACATAGGCACAGATTTAAAGGAAAGGAAACTATTCCATAGGTTCCATGAGAACTGAGGTTGCTGGTGAGGAAATTCTGTCTATCAATGTAGACTGGCAAGCTTAAGATCTAATACCTATGACATTTATTTATCTGTTTATTTAACCTTCCTTGCAGTACTTGATATTTATAGTTCCTAAATTCCACTTGATTAGTTTCTCCCATGACTACTATCTCTTGCTTCTATGCCAATTTTGTAATCTTTATCAAGGAAATGTTAATTTGACCAGGCAGTCTGTCACATACTCCCACAATTATGTGACATTAACTCACTGTTTAACCATGGGCAAATGCCCTAACCTCTTAGCTCTCACAGAGTCTATGGAATAATTTCCTTTTCTTTTAATTCATGCCTATGCATAAGTTGTACATATACTCAATGTACATCAAAAAGACTCCAGAGTGATTGAACAAGGGGGCAGGAGGCTACATGAAGCATCAGTAAACTGCAAAGGCAAGGTAACTCTAGAATAACGTCAGTTCCAAAGTTCTAGAGACCTAGGACTTTGGAATATCTTAGGCTGAATTAATAGTCAGAGGTCTAAAAAAATTTAAAAATAGTCAGAGGTCTATAGCTGAATGGAGCCTCAGATGCTTTCTTGTCCAACACTCCCTTTTTACAGATGAAGGAACAGAGGCTCAGGGAAGATTAAGTTATTTGCCCAAAGTAGCAACGAAGAAATCAGGGTCTTTAGTCAATGTTCCTATGGCAGTCTTTGGTGAAGCATCTGTTTCAGGCAAGTGACTGACATCTTTGGTGCTTATATAAAGTCTTGTCCCAAAGGTTTTACTGAAATGTTGTAGGTTGGCTTAGATGATTTCCATTTAGGCCAGGGATGATTTAATTAAGAGCCATTTCTAACCCATTGGCTCTGAGAGTGTCTTTTTGTTGTAATGGTACACCTAAGTACCTAATACCATTTTAAGAGCATAGCAGGCCCTCAGTAAATGCCTGTTGGATTGAATTCGGTGCCAAGCACAGATATCTATGAACTCTTCAAATGAAGAGGGACTCTATTTTCAGTCAGCATCTTGTAGTGCGTAGGCTCATTGGAAAGGGGCCAAGAAAGCACTGGGTTTTTTGCTCTTTGCTGGGGGCCTTTATGCTGACAAATTTCTGTTCCTCCTCCCCCTTCCCTGTTCCTCCACCCCTTCCTACCCACCACCAGGACAAAAAAGCATTAGAGCGCCTTGATCCTCTTTCTAAAATCTGAACAAAAAAGCCAAGTAACTTTAAAGAAATATGAACATTTTTTTTGCAGAGAACACATTCATTGTTCTCTTGATTGGCACAAAGGGCTACGTTAGAACTTTGGCTAGGCATTTTCAAACCCTTTTTTTTTTTTGGTCTAGGTAAGTGGTGCCAAGAAATCTCTTTCCAGTGATATCTCCCCTCCTTCTCCCTTCCCTCACCCGAACTCAATTCTCTTTTGGCATTCTGACTGCCCACCCCACCAGTGTTCCAAATGCCCCATAATGGAAAATGTCAGAGCTAAAGCCCATGTCATGGGGTCTCTTAGCAACCAACCACTGCAGCCTGAGGAACAGTTGGACCTGTCAGGCCCATCAGCAGCTGCATCAACAGGGGAGTGGGCCGGGGCATTGTTGGTTCCCTGCTCCCTCCTGCCACTGAATGTTAAAACCTCAGGGGTCAGGGAGACTTCGTGCTGCTGGCTAAGCTGACCACGAGGTAGCAGGGTGATTTAGGGATGTCTCTTGGGTTGCCGGTGGTTTCCCTGAACAGGGTAGAAATGCTGGCATTTGACTGAGGTGCTAATATCAATAGAAAAACATTTAGATTCTTCATTGTGACAAAACTTCCTTCTTTTTCCCCCTTTTTTGCTTTCCTTTCATTTTAACTCTTTTCAGACTGATCTGCACAGGAGCAGTGAGAGTTTATGCTTCTCTCAGTATGCATTGTAGCCTTGTTTTTTGCAGTGAACTAATGAGTGGAAAGAGAATGTAGTCCATTAATTATAAGGCCCTCCATTTATTTTTTTTTTAAAGCTTCTGTATATTCTCTTTGCAGAGAAGAAAAATAGCTTTGGACTTAATGTGAGAATAGGTTTAATATGAATGTATATGTAGAGGCTATATCAAATTACATGCCATCTTGGGTTGGAGGGAGGGAAGAGATGAGGAGAAAATTTGGAACTCAAAGTCTTTTGGAAATGAATGTTGAAAACTAAAAATACATATATAAATTTAATAATAATAAGAAGAAAGAAAAATAGTTTTGCCCAGATGCAGGTTGTCAAATGCTTATTCTTCATTCCAAAAGGGAGTCAGGTGTTGTATTTAAATTTTTTTTGGTAGGGAAAGGAGTAAGAGAAGGAATACAGAAAAATGGTAACCAGCTAGATGGTGTAGTTGATAGATCTCTGGATCTAGAGTTAGGAAGACCTGTGTTCAAATCCAGCCTCAAATACTTGCCAGTTGTGTGACTCTGGGCAAGTCACTTAACCTTTGTTTGCTCTCAGTTTCTTCAACTGTAAAATGGAGATAATAATAGAACCTAGCTCCAAGGGTCATTGTGACAATCAAGTGAAATAATATTTGTAAAAAGCACTTAGCACAGTGCTTGGCACACAGCTTGTGGTTAATAAATGGTTATTCCCATAGTCCTCTTGTGAGGATCAGATGGGATATTTGGAACCATGCCTGCCATGTAATAGGTGCTATGTAAATGCTTATTCCTCTTATGAGGATCACATGAGATCTTTGTAAAGTGCTTAGAATGGTACAAGACACACAGTAGGGGCTCTATAAATGCTTATCCCCTCCTGCTTCCCTTCTTTCCCTTGCACATCTCTCCTTCCTCCCTTCCCCCCTGCCTGTGGTGCACTCCCTTTCAAAGCTGGAAAGTAACCATATTGTTTCAGGGAAATTCTCTAGATGAAAGTGCTTGAGATCTTGGAACTTCTAGAGGTGCTGCTAGCCCGAGGCAAGAATAGGAATGAGCAATGTAAGTGGGGAGGAGTGGAGGCAGAGGGAAAAGTGGGAAAGGTTCCATCCACAGCAGGCAAGTTTTCTTTGGAATTTGTATGAGTTCTTTGCTCCAATGTCACCAAGGTGGCATTTAGGAGAAGATCTCAGATTGAGGGTTTAAAGGTATCTTAGAGGTCATAGAATCTCATCAGTCTGGAGCTGGAAGGGTAGGTACCTTTGAGGGCATAGGCTCAGAGGATGGATTCAGAGCTGGGAGTGACCTTTAGAGGTCATCTAGTTCAGGCCCCTCAATTGACAGATGAGGAAACTGGAGTCTTCAAGAGAGATGGGGAGGTGACAAAATGGTTGGGGCTGAAATGGCCCTATTTCAGGTCAGAAGAACAGCATCTGGGAGAACAAGAGGCAGCTGCATTACATACACAGGCTCCAGCACCTACTAGATGTGTGGCTGTGGACCAGTCTAATCTTCAAGCCTCAGTTTCCTCATCTCTAAAATGAAGGTGATAATTGCTTAGTAAATGATCCAGATGTGTGTGTGTGTGTGTGTGTGGGTGTGTGGGTGGATGGGTGTGGGTGTGTGGGTGTGCGCGCACACATCCATGCCGCTCTTATGGTCATTGTGGGATTTGGGTCTGGTCCCTTGGGATTTTAGCCCCCATGTCTCAGAACCTGCCAGCTTTCATGGCACCTGAAGTTTTGCCACCTTTATAATTGGCCCGATGTCTCCCCATAAAGGCATCATTCTTTCTTCCTCTGGAGGATTCAGATATAGTCACGTGGCATGCCAGCAGGGGCCAACGTGGTTGTTTCCATCGTATTGGCTCTTGCTGGGTGTCTGTCCTGTTACTCTTGCCTGGAGTATTAATCACACCTCTGTTCTCACTTCCTGGGAGGCCTCACTCATCACACAGGAAGCTTCCCTCCCCAGCTCTGCCTATAATAAATCTATTGTGAAGATGGTTGCCAAGACCACGTACAACCTGTACAGAATCCTTTGCACAGTCCTCTCTCATTTAGGAACAGGTCAATTTACCCTGTCCCTTTCTCTCTTCTACTTTTTGGAAGCCCTTTGTCTGAAGTCCTTGCTTTTCGTAGTGAAGGAGATAAGGTGGGTGTCTGTGGGCTACTTAAACAAGTAGAACTATGGGATCTTAAATGGGACACCCTCTTATCTTACAGATGAGGAAACTGAGGCCTGGAGAGGTCAAGTCAGTTGCTCAACCTTTCCTAGGTAGTAAGTGGCAAATCCTGGCCTTGAACTCTGGTCCTAGGACAGATTCAGCAACCTTTCTCCTATACCATGATGCCTTCCTTGGACAGTACTTTAACATGTTTTCATTCTTTATTTTGATGGCTATCCCTTGGAAAATGAAACCTAGTTTTTTTTTACCCAATACTTATGCCTCTAAAACTTAGCATAGTGCTTTCACATTAGGAACCTACTAAATAATTCTCGTTTTAAGAAGAGTAGAGCTGAGTGGTAGAGGGATTGATGCCCTATCCTATGTATAGTATATAGAGACAGACATAAAGGCCTCAAGGCTGGTCTCTTGGTTGACTCACCCTCCATTCTACCTTTCTGTCCTTATCTAACAATACTCCCCATCATGTACACTTACTATATGTTTCAATCAAACTATACTGTTCTCCTGAACATGTTCCATGCTTTATCAACTCTGAAATGTTGCCCCCATTGTTTCCCATATCTGGAATACTCCCCTTTCTCCCATTTCTGTCAATCAACATTCTATCCACAGAATCACAAAATTTTAACACTTGAAGAAACTTTGGAGATGATTAAGTTTAACCACCCATTTTCTAGAAGAGGAAACTGAGACCCAGCAAGTAGTTTGCCTAAGATCATGCAGCTAGTAAGTGGCAGGATTTGAATCTAGATCTCCTGATTCCAAGCCCAATAATTTTTAATGTTGTACTACAAACCGAAGCTTTGAGATCTAGCTCACTCTCAATTCTGACTATGTAGTACTCTGTACGCTTCTTACTCATATTCAGCAACCTAAACAAGCATTAATTATGCATTTACTATGTACAAAAGCATAGTGCTTATATTAATACACTTAGCATATCTTCGTTTATATCCCAGTTAGCTTTATTCATACAGTTTTCCTTACTAGATTATAGGTTCCTTATAGGTCATCCCCTTATTAAAAACCACCTAATAAAAAGTTTTAGCCTGTAAAGTTTGGATTCAGTCAAAGGGCAGCACTTGAAGACCTAGAAGGCCACATGTGGCCTCAAAGCCACAGGTTCCCCACCACTGGGTCATATCATATATCTTTGTATCTCCCCCAGGAATTAATATAGTATGTTACATGTAAAAGGTGTTTAATATCACAGAATTACAGAATTTGAGCATTTGGAAGGGACCTCAGAAGCCATTTGGTACAGCCCTTACATATTCCATAATCAAAATTTGTTGAATGATTATGAATGAGTGAAAGAAATTGATGTTAGTCCCAGGGAACTAGTCTCTTTGAGTGCCTCTTTGGTCCCAGGAGAGAAGAGGGGAAGAAGAGATGCTTTACCTTCCCACCCTCAGGTAAAAATCATCATTGGCCCTGGGGATGCTCTCCAGGTGATGCCCACACTGTCTTTGATCACTTAAGTCCAATACGGTTAGTTTCATTTCACTAGGCTTTCCCTACTTGCTACTTTTGGTTAGAAGTTAAATTTTTTAGGGAGGCATTAAGGGACTAGGACCCTGGACATATATGCCAACAGCAACTCAAGGTAAACCTGAAGCCAGTGGGAATAGGCGTTGGGGAGTTAGGGGTTTGAGTATAAGACTTATTTGAAACTGCATTGAGTTGGCATCGGAGCGTTGTCATTGGCTGATCTTGGGGTTGACCCAGCCTCAGAGGAGAAAGCTGGGGAGCTGAGACAGAAAGAGCCTGTTTTGAGCCTTTTTTTTTTTTTTTAAGAAAAGGCTTAAGCTTCTCTGAACAAAGCCCCAAACAGTTTCCACTGCTTTGTTTATCTTTTAGAATGTTTTATTGATGTTCTATTCTCTTTCTTTAACATCCCTGTCATTTCCCAGTGCCTTCCCTCCTCCACCCATCCCAGAGAGAACCCTCCCTTCTAACATTTAAGCACAGCCAAGCAAAACAAATTGTGCTGACCACAGCCGAAAACCTATGCCTCTTTCTGCACCTATGGCTCACCACTTCTTCCAAGGCTTTTCCTCGGCCCTTGGTGACCTTTAGGGAGAAATCTCTTCTGTGACATTTTGTGCTGGCTCTCTAGAAGTTAAGGAAAAACAGAGAAGAAAAAAAGCTGCCTGAATGCTTTGCCAGCCGGCAGTCAGCTAATCATTAGGCCTCCCAAGTCAGCTCTTTCCTAGGACTCCTACCAAACTCCTGAGGGATTGATTGGGTAATACCCTGGTGAGAATACCCCTTTGTGTGCTCTGGAAACTTTAGAAATCCCCGAGGGGTAACTCCCTCCTGGTACCGATGACAAGGATGCCTTTGGCCTGCAGGGTTTTAGGAAAACACGGTTTCAGATGGCTGTAGGGCCTCCAAGACTGCTTGGGGGTTGGGGAAAGAGGAGAGAGAGGAAGGGAGGGGAAGCGGAGCCTACTGAGCGCAGAGGAGGCAGTCTGCAGATGCCGCCTGTCCTGGATAGCTCGGACAGGTCTGGAGGCACCAAAGAAACTTGTTAAAGCTGGGGCTGGCGTGACTCATTGGTGTTGTGGGGCATTCTGTGGCAGAGGAAAGAGCCCCAGGTCTGGAGGCAGGAGTGCCTGGCTTCCAAAGCTGGCACTGACATTTACTACTTAGTGTGATCTTGGGCAAGTCATAAGCTTTCATGCCTCAGTTTCCTTATCTGTTATGGGGGGAGGGGGAGTTACTGAACTGGAGGATTTCTAAGATTCCTTCTGATTGGTCTCCTCTCCCAGTTCAAAGCTTCATGCTTTATTCTGGGGGACAGCAAAGAGAAAAAGGCCAAGGACATCGAATGGTATTTATCTTTAAAAAGCAAAACAAAACCAAAACATCCAGAAGAATGAACAGTTCTTAATGTAGGCTGCTGAGATCAGAATGTGTGTGTAGGACTTGTTGAGGCATGCTGCCAGGTTTATGGGCTATAGCCTGGGCTCTGTAGGTTTCCAAGGGCCAAAGAGCACCATAGTCATGGGAGCTGAGTTCAAATCTGGCCTCTGCCACTGCCTTCGTACATGATCTTGGACAAGTTATTTATCCCTTGTAGGCCTCAGTTTCTGTAAAATGAGAAGGCTATTTTAGATGTCTTAATCATTACATTATAGAATGAAATTTTATATAATCCATATAATTTATTTTCTACATAATTTTCTTTTATTTATAATCTATATAATCTATTTATGCAGGGCACCTACTTGGCATAGTATATAGAGTCCTGGATCTAGAGACAGGAAGATCTGAGTTCAAATCTGGCCTAAGACACTTAGTAGCTGTATGACTCTGGGCAAATCACTTAACCTTCTTTGCCTCAGTTTCCTCATCTGTAAAATGAGCTGGAGAAGGAAATAGCAAACCACTGCAGTGTGTTTACCAAGAAAACCCCACAATGGGGTCACAAAGAATCAGACATGATTGAAACAATCAAACAACAACAACAAACCTATATAATCTATTTATAATCTCTATTTATATATAATATGTGTGGTATTATAATCTCAGAAAGTTTCTCAAGAGCAGGGAGCTGTTTCATTTTTGTCTTTGTCCCCTCCCCCAAGTCTATAGACTAGACCAGAGGTGGGGCTCCTGTGGCCTTCTAGGTCCTTAAGTGTGGCCCTTTGACTAATTCAAACTTCACAGAACAAATTCTTTTATTTAGGATTAAGGGGATTTGTTCTGTGAAGTTAGGATTTCGTCAAAGGGCCACACTTAAGGACCTAGAAGGACACATGTGGCCTCCAGGCCACAGGTTCCCCATCCTTGGACTAGACTATATGTGTGTGTATACATTCATACACATTCTCTCTCTCTGTATATGTGTATATGCATGTGTACTTATGTATATATGTTTTCTCTCTCTCCATATATATATGTATATATACACACTATATGGAGAGAGAGAGAGAGAGAGAGTTTCTGTATAGACATATACATTACACCAGTAAATGCTCATTGATTGTTTGGCCTATCTCTGAAGTTGCTTCGGGCTCTGGATCTCAGATCCTATGAATACATGTCAAGGCAGCAGTATCAAGGTTCTAAATGCTTGTCGAGTACTTCATACTTTTAGAGTACACACACATCTGTTTTCTTTTTCATTTGATCTTCGTAATGACACTATGAGGTAAGTGAACAAGAATTAGGGTCAGGTGACTTGTCCTAAGGTAACACAGGTGGCAGATGAAAGACTAGAAGAGGGGGCTTTGGTTTTGTCTTTCAGTGTCCTGTTCACAGCTCCACACTGCCTTCTACAACAGTTTAGGTGAATGAATGAATGTAAAAAGCATTTATTATTAAGTGCTTACTATGTATAAAATACCGTGCAAAGGCTGGAAATTAAAATAGAAAAGTAAGACAGTCCCTGCTTTTAAAGGGTTCACATTTTCATGAGGAGATCACACACGAAGAAGGTTTCAACTGCAAGTCAGATAGAGAGTGCCCATGGCCCTTAGGGTAGAGCACCAATGTCACATTCACTGATAAAAATCATATCAGTTTCTGGCATTGAACAGACAGTGCCAAGGGCTTTGGTGGTGAGAACTTTCTTCTCTGGGCCTTCCCTCCCTGTAGCAGTAGAAATAGAGGCTTATGGTATTGCTTCCAGGGATGATGGCTGGAAGTAGGGCCAGTGAGAGAGGTGGGTTGGGGGTTGGTGTGGAAGGAGAGTTCTGAGCTCTTGAGCTCACTGGTCAGTCAGTGGAAATTGGTTAGCAGTCAACTTTGGTAGTTACAAAAAAAGGTGTCCCCTTCTCCACAGTGATTGCCTCCTTTGTTGATGGATGGAGTGAGAGCGGACTAGACTAGAAGCAGGGTCAGTGGTTCAAGAGGCACTGTTATTCCTAACGCTCTTGGATTCAGGGCTCTGGGCTAGCTCTGCTGGGTGAGGGATGTGGACAGTAGGTTTTCCTTGGTCTCTTGAGATCCCATTCTTCCTTTCTAGTAAAGGATTTCAGGGATACTTCTTAATGTATCTATGGATCTTCTAAATGGAACTGTTGGGGAGAAAGGAAATGACTACTAAGTTGACATTTAAATTCATAAAGACTTTCATGTGAGATAGTTCAAACCAAGATGGTAGCATATTCGCTACTGTGAGCACTGTCCCATACCTCCACTGTGGTACTGTGCTGGGTACAGGTTTTTAGAGGCCATGGGCAGCGTTTAGTGCTTCCTGTTGCTATGTTACATTTAAGCCTTGATTTACAGCAGTTGGAGGAAAGCAGCCTTCAGTCAGTCAATCAATAAGCCTTGCAAATAAGTAAGTGCAAGTTCACAGGTCTGGAGCCTGTCAGAAATTAGGCAAGTGCCTCATTTCTTTGGGAATAAATAATACATACACACACATACACACATATACATGTATGGATTTAGATAGAGACGTGTACATGCATACATCTACATTTGTTGTTGTTGAGTAGTTTCAGTTGTGTCTGACTTTTCATGATCCTCCTTTTGGGAAGTTTTCTTGGCAAAGATACTGGAGTGGTTGTGCCATTTCCTTCTCCAGGTTTTATAGATGAGAAACTGAGGCAAACAGGGTTAAGTGACTTGCCCAAGGTCACACAGCTAGTAAGTGTCTTAGGCCCTATTTGGACTCAGGAAGACGAATCTCCCTGATTCCAAACCCAGTGCTCTATCCACTGTGCCACCTAGCTGTCTCACATATACATATGATGTATATGTATACATATTTTTTTCCCCAGATTTGTTGTGGGAAAAGCTTTTTTAGAGGAGAAAGCAGACCCAATCTAAGTGTTTGCTTTTAGTTATAATTGAATAAATGTGATAGATTGGATTCGATTTAGTCTGGTCATCCAAGCAGTTGACCTAGGGAATAGTGTTGCGTTGTTCAGTTATCTGATCAATTTAACTTCTCTTGTCTCATTCAAATATTTATTCCCTCCTAATGTCATTGTCCAGTACATAGAGAGTACTTCAAAAGTCTTAGACATAAAGCTAGCACCCAAAACTACACTAAGACTTTGGGGGACATTCTTTATATTATACCAACTAGAAGTTTGGACAGATAAGCCATTTGTAGAGATAAGTCAAGAGTGGTGAGGTCAGGGAGGGAGAATTAGAGTCTCAGCCCACAGAACTTCCTACATATTCAGACTCCTGACCTTTACTGCCTGCCATTTTCATGTAATCCTGTTAAGTCTCTGTGAGAAGAAATGAGAGACTTGGGAAAGAAACTGAACCCAAGGGCATTTCGTAGTTGCCTTGGAGACATGGAGACTAGGTAGATGTAGTCTCAAACCCTACCTCATGTAAGTGAGTCACTAGCAGGGCGACCCTGGGCAAATCACTTAACCACTCTGTCTCAATTTCCTCATCCATAAAATGAGAGGGTTATACTTAATGACCTTCTCAGGTCCCTTCCAACTCTAAATCTCTGATCTCTGATGGGGATCTCAAAAATTCAGCTGTGGCTGGAACAAGGAGCATGGCACCCCCACCATCTGAACTGTTTGGATATCTCAAGATGTGGCTGGTTTCTCAAGTGCTTTTAATGGAAAGTAGTAAGAGTTCCATTTTCCTGTTTCAAATAAGCATTTCCCCCTTGGGGTTATAGCAACCACTTCCTTCTCTGTATGCAGTGGAACGATGTAAACACCCCTTTCTACAGAGCTTTCCCTTCTGAGAACTTCACTGAGTTCCTTTAAAAAAAATTTAAAACAACAAAAACCCAAAAACCAAAATACGTCTAACCAGGAGCTTCTGAAGGGTATGATGGGTTCTCCTTCCCCTCTCCCTGAAAGCTGTGAGAGTGTCAGGTGGTGGCTTTAGAAACAAAAAACCCTCCCCTCATTCAAGTAGAATTGGTATAGTGTCAGACTGTCATCCTACCCCATGTTTGGAGAGACTCGGGCTGGAGTGAAGGTCAGAAGACTTAAGACCTGACGTGGTTAGGAATGACGGGTGCAGAGGGTTCCCATATTCTTACAGGGTTATTATTTGCTTAATTTTTATTTGCAATCACCATTCTTTTCACAAATTCCCTCAAAAGAGGAACCCATCATTTTTTAAAAATGATCCCCATTTTAAAATAAAGCCAGTGGACATTTTCTACTCTAATTAATGCTGTCATGAAGATAGGCATTCAACATATAGTAATCCTCTTTCATAGTGGGACCAGAGGTTTGGTGGAAAGTTGGTAGGTAGGTAGGTGGTGTAGTGGGTCTGGAGTAGGGAAAACTTGAGTTCAAATCCAGGTTCAGACACTCACTAGCTCTGTGATAGTGATTGAAGCATTTAATTTCTATCTGCCTCAGTTTCCTCAACTGTAAAATGGGGACAATAAATGTGCCTGCCTTCTAGAGTTGTTGTGAGGCTCAAATGAGGTAATGGTGCTTAGAGAAGTCCCTGGCACATAGTAGGCACCATATAAATGTTAGCTATATTATTAGCTGGACCCCACCCCAGGTATTCCTGGTCCAAAGGGGGTGGAGGTGGGGGGAGGAACAAATCTACTTTTTGTGTTCTTGTGTTTAACCTTTATGCATTATTAAAGGAACAATAAGAGCTCAGGTCCCTGGTCCTATCAAGAAAAGATCTCTTAGGCAAATAAGCAGGAGCTTCCTGCATCTCTGTTGACGACATTGCAAGACAGCCCAGATATAGAAACTTACATTGCAAACAGCCTCAGCGTCTTTCCTACTTCTACAGGATGGAAAATGAAGCTAAAAATCTGGGGTGTGTATGTATGCATGTGTGGGAACACATATGTGTGTGTATGCATTTATCCAGAAGACCTGTCCGTTTACAGGCAAAACTTCACACCTGTCCAGAGAACTCACCATTTGGTGGATGGGAGGTTTCACATAGTAGTCATTGGGTAGGGTCTGGCTGGGTTGCCCACTGGTATCCATCACTTGGCTGTTGAACTCAATTAAACAGCAAGCATTTCTTAAACACCTACTATGCGTCAGACACTGTATTTGGCATTAGAGATAGAAAGATAAAAATGAAATGGTTTGTACTGTAGGTAGGGTCTGGCCTTGATATATGCCTTCCAAAATCCTTATTTAAACCCTCCCCAATTTTCCTTCCTATAGCCTGACCTTTTAATTAAAAGGATGTTTGGGAGACATCTCTAGATCTTTAGGATAATGCCATATAAGACGACTACCATTCCCCCTCTGCAAAAAAAAAGAAAAAGACATTTTAGGGCCACTTGTTGGAATAATGATAGTGGAAAGGGTATGGGATTTAGAGCCAGAGGTCCTGGGTTCAAATTCTAGTTCTGATGTTCAGTATATCTGGCTGACTTTGGGCAAGATGTTTAGCCTCTCTGGGCCTCAAGTTTCCTTATTTGCAGAATTGGGGTAGGGAGAGGAGAGAGTCGACTGGCTTTTGTAAGGGCCCCGTTAGATCTAAATCTTATGATCCCTATGATCTCATTGGAATTGGGGCATAGCAGAGAGGAGACAGAATCATGGAACTGGGGTGGGAGTAAGGCCACCCCTTCAAGGTGGCTTGGAAGAGAGGGAGGTACCCATCAGCCATGGCTCTGGGCTTTGGGTGTCTTCCTGTTTATCAGCTGAACCAGTCTGTCCCTGTGGTTGCTGTTCTGGGACTATGGGATTGTTGCCCTGCTCTTTCCCATGTGCTCCTCATAGAACCCTTTGGAGACTTTCCCGTTGAGGGGTGGGGTAGCACGGTGGAAAGAGGACTGCTCCCCTTCGTCTTGAAGACCTTTCTCTTAGACCTGAAGATTGCTTACCTTCTAGGCAGGTACCTTGGGTGATTCTTGTTAAGAGATCAGTTTCTGAGCCTAGTTTAGGCTCATGAAAATGAAAATCAAGGTTTTCTTTCCTTGCACTGAATCCAAAGTCAGATATCCCCCTCATTCTCTTTCCAAACACCCTCACCAACCGCCTGCCATCCCTATGGTCCATGTTTTCAGGTGTTGGGATATCTTCCCACATGATGTGAGTAATAATTGTTATCTTTGGCTCCAATTAATTTTCAGATGCCCTTCCAGTGCCACGGGGATTTTATCACCAAGCTTATGTCTACTTTGTATAAGTCACAGGAGATCATAGAGATGAAAATTAAACAGTTCCTACCCTCAAAGAGCTTACACTCTATCGAGGGAGACAAATATATCCATTAAAAATAATAAATACAGAGTAAATTTTTTTTTGGAGGGGAAGGATGCTTGAAGCTGAGGTGCATCATAAGAGGTTTCATGAAAAGGTGTCACCTGAACAGAGTTTTCAAGGAAACCAGGGAGGCAGAAGTATTTACCAGGCATGGGGGAACTTTTGATTTTTGGCCTCATGAAGCTTAGAGATAGATAAGGGATGAACTATGTTGAGGAAGAGGTGAAAGGCATGTAGGTTGCTTTGAAACAGTGTTTTATCTATAAATGGAGCATTCCATGCTAATCTCATCTACCCATTCTCCACAGGAAAGTACTGGGGTAAGTAGACATCCCCTCTACTCACCAACGGGTTTGAAGTCTGCCGGCCACCCTCAGCCTGGCTTAATCTGTCTGCTGAGACAGTTTTACCAGGATGTGGTCTCTGTACATGCTACATATTGTTGTAGACACAGGTGAGAGATGGTTGATTGGCTGTTGTCAGAAGAAATGATACGAGGACTCTCTCAAGGGCCTTCTGAAGAACTTTGGAATTGATTGTGAGACATGGGGGCCACTGGCACAGGACCACCCAGCATGGCGTGACCACATCAAAGAAGGCGCTGTGCTCTGTGAGCAGAGCAGAATTGTAGTAGCTCAAATTGCAGTAGCAAATTTAGAGACATCATCACTCCAAATGTTCATATGGACTATTTGTGCCTGACCTGTGGAAGAACCTTCCAAGCTTGTATTGGTCTGACCAGCCACAGTCAGACAAACTGTACCTTGACCCCAACATAGTGGTGAGAGATGGGTGAGAGGTGGACACCGAAGGTGGATGAGCAACCCTGAAAAGGGCTCAGCAAGTCTTCACGCAGGAGGTGCTAGTCCTCCTTGAACACCCCACACATTCCAACAGCCACGAAGGCGGCAGAAACAGGCCTTCTAGAGCACTTCGAGCTCGGTCAGACCTCAAAGAGACCGTGGTCACCACTCATCCCAGGCCATCGCCAATTGTCTTGACTTTTATCTTACCATCGGACTTCGATGACTCTGGAAGAGAGAGTGAGGCTAGGGACTTTGTAACTCTGCTTCACTTAAATCCAGTTCACGTGCAATCCAAGACATCAGCCCATGATGTCATTTGTCCTATTCAGAACCAAAGGGATTGGAGAGGGATGCAGTCTCCGATGGAAGGAGGGGGTGGAAAGAGTTCTCCAGCCAGAAGATCTGAATGCCAAATCTCCCCCGAATTCTTGAAATCATATACTTAAACCAGTCAGGAAAGATGATCTAATCCACCGCCCACCCCCACCTCCATTTTACAAATGAAGAAACAGGGTTAGGGTGGTGAAGTGACTTACCCCAAGGTCCCACAGGTAGTGAGAGGTGTGGCAAGACTTAGCATGTGTCCTGAGAACATACTGCTTG
Source organism: Petaurus breviceps papuanus (assembly GCF_028583685.1). Lineage (NCBI taxonomy): Eukaryota > Metazoa > Chordata > Mammalia > Diprotodontia > Petauridae > Petaurus > Petaurus breviceps. Next base: position 1,170,489 of record NW_027187343.1, on the reverse strand, counting down.
ATGGGCAGATGGTTTTACCCTGTGGTCATCAGAAGGGGCCTGGACAACCCTTTTTTCTCCATCACCAGATCGGTCTTTAACTCCTAAGATAGTATTGAATGAGAGGAATGAAGTACCAGACATTTGATCTTTCCCATCTGTGTCCTTTTGTTAAAGAGACAACAAGGAAGTGTGACATAAATACTAGGAGCTTCTATAGATTGGGGCAGAGGACTGGAGAAAGATGCATTTTCTGTTTCTTTTCTCTTTTTACTCCCAAACTACTATTGCATGTGGGTTTGGGGATTCATTCATTCAGCATCCAACAGATGTTTATTGAGAACTTATGCCTTGGGCTGGGTACTGTTCTAGAAGCTGTGGGGGAGAGAAATAGGAAACTCGGGTCCCACCCTGAGTGGGGAGAGGGCAAAGGAGAAGCCTGGTGGTACAAAGCACAGCTCACTGACCACAGTCTAGCTAAAGTGGATGCAACCTCGAGTTTCTACAAGTGGCCAGCAAAGCTACCAAGCATCTCCTTCCATCCAGAAATAAACACACAAAGGAATGAACAAATATGCAGAGAGATATATAGATAGATAGTAACTAACAGTAATGATAGCTACCATTTATACAGTGTTTAACTGTGTGCCAGGCACTAGGTTAAGTGCTTTATAATTATTAGCTTATTTGATCCTCATCGTAACCCTGGGAGGTGGGTGCTATTATAATCCCCATTTTACAAATGAGGCGGAGGTAAAGTGATGTGCCCAGGGTCTAGTAAGTGTCTAAAGTTGAATTTGAACTCGGGTCTTCCTGACTTCAGGCCCAGTGGTCTATCCACTGTGCCATCTAGCTGTAGATCAGATGGGTAGATAGACAGGTAGATAGATAGACAATAGCTAACATTTATATGGCACCTAACTATATGCTGGGCACTGTGCTAAGTGCTTTACAATGATTATCTCAGTGGACTCAGTCAAAAAGGCTGCTAGGGCCAAGGACCTAGAAGATCACATGTGGCCTCGAGGCCTACTCACCCCTGTGGGCCTCTGCCTGTAATTCTTGCTGTTGTTGTTCAGTCATTTTTTTCAGTCGTGACCAACTTTTCATGACCCCATTTGGGGTTTTCTTGGCAAATATAGTGGACTAATTTTCCATTTCTTCTCCAGCTCATTTTACAGATGAGGAAACTGAGCCAAACAGGGTTAAGTGATTTGGCCAGGGTCACACAGCTAGTAAGTGTCTGAGGCTGGATTTGAACTCAGGAAGAGGAGTTTTCCTGACTTCAGGCCCAGCACTCTACCCACTGTGCCACCTAACTGCCTGTAATTCAATTCAGCTCCATTCAATAAATTGATGAGCCTATGATTGATTGAATGACTAGAATAGATCTTAGAAAGCTAATGTGGGAAGATGGCGGAGTAGAAGCACGACCTTCCCGCGGCTCCGGCTTCCACCCTCCCCAATCCATGTAAAAAGGGGACTCTAAACAAACTTTGGAGCTGCAGAACCCACAAAATGACACAGAGAAGCTAACCTCCTGCTGAGGACAGCCCGGCAGGCTGGTGGGAATCGGCCAGCGCAGGGCTTTGGGAGCCGAGCCCAGCACCACTCCGAGGCTTTAGCCCCAGGGCGGGCCTGACCAGCCGCCAGCCAGAGGGACTCCAGATCAGCAGCAGCTGTGGCCGTTTCCAGATTTATCAATACATAGATGCGAAGGACAAGGTGAGAGGCCAGTACAGTCTGGATTTTGGGACCCAGGAAGTGGGAGTGTGTGGCTTCTACCCCTGGAGCGAGAAACTGCTGAGACACTAGCACAGCCTGCCAGCGCCATGTGGCGGCTTCAGCTCCTGGCCTGCAGAGTGTAGGGGGACCAAGCACCAGTCTGAGGGGTCATCGCTTTTGCTTTAACCTGCTTGGATCTGGATTGCAGTCTAGGGTGGAGGTCCTGGGGTGTGTGTCCAGCTTGCCAGAGCATGTGGAGACCTCAGAGAGGGCACCCATCTAATACCTCCGGCAGCTGAGAAAACCCCAACGTTTGGGACGAAAACTCCCCTGTCTGGTGGCAGAGTCCTACTGTGGCAAAAAGCCCAAAAGTCAAATCATTGAGTGGAAAAATGAGCAGGCAAAGGAAACAAAGCAGACAGAAGATTCCAACATTACACTCCTATTTTGGGGATAAGAAGGAGCAAGGCATGGAACAGGAGGAAAACAGTGAAGTCAGAACTCCTGCACCAAAAGCTTCAAAGGAAAATACAAGCTGGTTACAGGCCACAGAGGACCTTAAGAAGCAGATAAGAGAAGTGGAGGAAAAATTGGGAAGAGAAATGAGAACAATGCAAGAAAATTATGAAATGAGAGTCAACAGCCTGACTGAAGAAAATAATACCTTAAAAAACAGACTGACTCAAATGGCAAAGGAGGCTCAAAAAGGCAATGAGGAGAAGAATGCCTTAAAAAGTCGAATTTGCCAGATGGAGAAAGAATCTCAAAAGCTCACTGAGGAGAATCATTGCTTCAGAATTAGATTGGAGCAAATGGAAGCTAATGACTTTATGAGAAATCAAGATGCTGTTAAACAGATCCAAACAAATGAAAGAATAGAAGGCAGTGTGAAATATCTCATTGGAAAAACCACTGACCTGGAAAATAGATCCAGGAGAGATAATTTAAAAAGTATTGGACTGCCTGAGAGCCATGACCAAAGTAAGAGCCTGGAAAGCATCCTCCAGGAAGTTCTCAAAGAAAACTGCCCTGATGTTTTAGAACCAGAGGGCAAAATAGAGGTTGAAAGAATCCACCGATCACCTCCTGAAAAAGATCCCAAAAAGAAAACTCCTAGGAATATTATAGCCAGGTTCCGGAATTCCCAGATTAAGGAGAGAATATTACAAGCAGCCAGGAAGAAACAATTTGAATATTGTGGAAACACAATCAGGATAACCCAGGATCTGGAAGCTTCTACACTGAGGGATCGAAGGGCCTGGAATGTGATATTCTGGAGGTCAAGGGAGCTGGGATTAAAACCAAGAGTCACCTACCCAGCAAAACTGAGTATCATGTTTCAGGGGAAAATATGGTCATTCAGTGGAATAGAGGACTTTCAAGCATTCTTGCTGAAAAAACCAGAGTTGAATAGAAAATTTGACATTCAGATACAAGAAGCAAGAGAAGCATGAGAAGGTAAACAGGGAAAAGAAATCATAAGGAACTTATCAAAGTTGAACTATTTTTTTTTAAAACAATCGGGGTTGAGTGGCTTGTTCGGGGTTGCATGGCCGGTTGTTGTTTCTGGGTGTGGTGCTGAGTGTCTGGGCCCGGATTTGATCCGGGTCGTCCTGGCACTGGAGCCGGTGCTCTTGCTCGCTGAGCCACCTAGCCAAAGTTGAACTATTAACATTCCTACATGGAAAAACAATAATTGTAACCTATGAAACTTTTCTCAGTAGTTGAAGGGATTAGAAATATGTATATGTTTATATATATGTATGTATGTATGTATATATAAATATAGTCTTTATGTGAGGGTATGCGGGCATATGAATACATAGGTGAATGTGTGTATATACGTTTACAGGTATACATAGATAGAGGGCACGGGACCAATTTAACAGGAAGGGATGATACTTAAAAGGTGAAATTAAGAGGTGAGAGGAATATAATGAGAGGAGATGGGGAGAGACAGAGTGGGGCAAACTATCTCATACAGAAGAGGCAAGAGAAAATGGTTACAATGGAGGGGAAGAATAGGAAGGCAAAAGGGAATGGGTCAACCTTATTCCTATTGAATCTGGCTTGAGAAGGGAGGGAAATACACACTAAATAGGGGATCTCATCCTCCAGGAGAATAGGGGGGGAAGGGGATGTGAGGGGGGATGATGGAAGGGAGGGCAGGCTGGGGGAGAGGGAAGGTGGAAGCACCCACTTTTGAAAAGGGACAGGATCAAAGTAGAGAATAGAACAAGTGTGAAGTGGGATAGGAGGGAGGGAAATATAGTCAGTCTTTTACAATACATCTACTATGTTATTGTTTTGCATTAGCCACACACGTACAACCTATACTGAACTGCTTGTCCCCCCAGTGGGGGTGGGTGGCAGGGGGGGGGAAGGGAATGAATCTGGAATTGAAAGTTTTAAAATCAAATATTCAAATATATATATATGTGTGTATATATATATACACTATTATTAATACCATCTTACATGTAATTAAGAAAAAAGATATACAGGCACTGAGGCATAGAGATCCACTGGAAAAGTTGAAACGGGTATGGGAGAAAATATGGGAGAGAGCAGATTGGAGGTGGGGATATCCTGTGGGACTTCTGTTTTGGGGGGATGGGTGGGGGAAAAACGGGGAGAAAATTTGTAACTCAAAATCTGGCGGAAAGGAATGATGTAAATCAGCAGTTAATAAAGCATTTAAATTATTAAAAAAAAAAAGAAAGCTAATGTGGCCTTCACCGACTTTCACCTCCTGCTCCTGCCTCTCCCCTCCAAGGTGGCTCAGTGTCCTAGGGATAGTTAGGGGGTGTCAGTGATACAGCTAATACTGGACCAGTTCTATGTGAAACAGCTTATAAAATACCCAGATACCAATAGGGACCAATATGTGGAAACAAGCTTCTCTGGGCATTTACCTGTGAGTTAATGCTGTCAAGAGTGTGTTGAGTTTTTTAGATGAGCAGGGTGATGGTGATATGAAGATGCCCCCCTCCAGGGACATCTCCCACCTTGGCCTCTTGGGTTTTCCCATCCTCCATCATCCCTTCAGTGATGTGATGGTATCCTTGGTGTTTGGCCCTTTGCCTAACCGTCCATCCTACCATTGCTTACTCTAGCTATGGCCAGATGCTTGCTGTATCTTGATATCTTTCCATTTATTCAGTTGTGCAGAGACAGTGGACCATTTCTTGTGGGATGGAGGAACAACAAAATAGGTCAATAGGTCTGGGAGGTTGAGAGCAAGAATCTATATAAATAGGTTGAATGTGTAGAAAGGGTCTAAGTTACAAAGTGGTTTAAGTCCTAGACAGAGTGCTTTATATTTATCCTAAAATAGTAGGGAGCCATAGAAGTTTATGGAGTAGTGGTATGATATTGGGAGGTTAATGACTTGCCCAGGGTCACACAACCAGTATATGTCAGAGAAAGTACTCATTTCCAAAGTGATTTTCTATCTATTGTACTAGGCTACCTCTCTGTCTTCCTTTAGTAGCTCCCAAAATCCTAGCCTCTATTTCCTATTGCGTCAAGTAGACATAGCTGCATCCCTCCAGCCTTCTGATTCTCTACCTAAAAACCCCAGGGGAGTCACTCTGGGTTTCCTCTACTTGGAGATGTTTTTCAATATGATGCCATGATGACGAGAGTAGCTAAAATCCCTCTGGAGAAAGAATGGATTTGCCTGGGGAGGATCTTCCTTCTCCTTATTAGAAAAACATGTTAATGGAATGCCTTCTCCTGGATTCTTTAATTTTACTGTTCCATTTTGGGAATCACTCAGATGTAAACTGTCTGATTATTCAGAACTAATGGGGATTTGATTCTGAGTCAGCACTGGGTTTCAGATATAGGAGTGCTTTGCTGACCAACTTCCCTTATATGACGGGAGTGGAGAGATTTCCATATATAGGCCAAATTGGGGGAAGCTGAAGGGGGAACACAGTTCAGGAGATACTGCTTCTATTACTGTGCTGAAAACTTAGTAGTATGCAAATAGTTTAACAGCCCAGGTCCCTAAACTAAAGAGTTTCCATTTTCCCCACTTTCCCTCCCCCCCATTCCCCGCTCCCCACCCAAGTTCTGCCCTTCTTTGGAGGTCTAGTGACTTATTTCCTTCTCCAAAGATTGCAGTGACAATTACTTAACAGAGTTATTGTTTTTTTTTTACTTGGTTTTTCTTAGGTTAACTCCACTGGAGAGATAGATGTATGTCCTGGTGATATAATTTATTCTGAAGGGTGACAAACTAAACCAACTAGTTTTCTAGGTGTAGCTTTACAATAATAATAAATAACAATAATAGAACTATTAGTTAATATTACATAGCACTTTATGGTTTGCAAAAGACTTTACATGTATGCTTTCAGTGCTTCAGATACCACTGGACAGCCAGAAATGTGGGTAGTCCTGAGATGCCATATTTTCTTTTTGTGGCAGAATCTTTGAGGCTCTTCTCCTGTTAGAAAAACAGCTTCCCTGCTACTATCTGGCTGTATGGAATAGTCTTCTTCTTCCCTTCTGACTACTGACCTCCCTGGGTTCCTTTAAGGTTCCAACTAAAACCCCACCTTCTACAATAAGGTTTTTTCAACCCCTCTTAATTACAGTGCCTTTCCCCCTTTTAATTATTTCCCATTTATCCTGTATAATTTTTGTATGTAGTTGTTTGCATGTTGTCTTTGCTATTAGATTCTAAGCTCTGTATATAATTGTTTGCATGTTGTCTTCACTATTAGATTGTAAGCTCCTTGAGGGCAGGGACCCACTTCCACCTTTTCTTTGTATGCCTAGTACTAAGCACAGTACCTGAAACATTGTAGGCACTTAATAAGTGTTTATGGAATTGAATTGAAAAGAGGTCCTGCCCTCAAGAAGCTTATGTTCTATAGTCCATACAGATTACATTCTCAAAATTCCATGTCTCCGAATAGGCTCTGACTTCCACTCCCTGTTTTGAAGCCATAAAGGCCATGTTGCAAAATGAGCTTTCTCTTCAACCCTGTTGGGCTTTTAACATCAATGGTATCTGAACCTTTTGCTCCTGGCCATAGAGTAAAATGGAGATCCTGAGCTTGGTAAACCTTGAAACTGTACTGGTCTGAGCAGAATCTGGCTTTTCTCAAATGGGCATCTCTCATGCCCATGTGTTTCTGGAATGTAGAATTCTTGGGTCTGAACAGGCAATACATAGTAGATACTTGTATAAATGCTTATTCCCTACCAGAGACTTGTCTTTCTGGCTCCACCAAAGTCCAGCCCAGCCCCTATACCCCTTGCTCCAGGCAGTTCTCTATGAAAAGCATTGTAGAATAGTATTTATATATCTTCAAAGATATACTGAATAGAATAGACCTTCCCAATGTCTCTCAATAACACTCTTTCATATCACTTTTTTAAATAGGAAAAAAATTGAGATATGGGCACACTCTAAACTACCCCAGGAAGGAATCAGCTTTAGCTTAAGCCAAAGTACTTGGTTTAGGGGAAATGATTTTTTGTAGAAGGTAGTTTAAATATGTTGGTTTTGATCATTACCAGAGTTCCAGCTATGAGGAAGGAGTTCTCTCTTCCTGATACCAGCATGGTGATTTCCACCACCCTGATTTTTCCAACTCCCAAGTTTCCTTCAACTCATCTCCAGGGGTGCCACAAAATTCTCAAAGCAAAATTAATTAATTTCAGTCTAAAATGATCAAGAAATCGGTTGGTGGGTATTAAAAAAAAACCAAAGTAAAAAATAATGCTAATCCACACCTATTTATGTGATGCTTTATGGTTTATAAAGTGCTTCCCTGACAATAGTCTTGTGGGGGGGGGGGGCAGTGGCAGTATAAGCATTATTACCTGCCATTTTACAGATGAGAAAACTGAGGAAACATGAGATAACTAATGAGAAAAAATAAGAGAATTAATCACTCTGAGGAGTGATCAAATGACTTTTTAGTCACATAGCATGTAGCAGAATCAGGACTTGAACTTGGGTCCTCTGACTATGTAATAATAGCTAGTATTTGTATAGATAGCACTTTTAAGGTTTGCAGAGAGCTTTGTATATGTTATCTTATTTTGTCCTTATGACAACCCTGTGAGAAAGCCCATTTTACAGATGAGGAAACTGAGAGACTGGTAACTATCTGAGATCGGATTTGAACTGAGGTCTGAAACCCTATCACCTATAACACTTCCATAGCTTCCAGTCACTAAGAGGCAAGCTAGGCATTTGAATCATCGATTCTGTTGCCACATCTGACTTGTCCATAGAACTCTCAGCTTTTTAATCCCTGTTTTTCCATTTCTTATGCACAATGACTGACTCTGGCCCCAGTTCCTCAAGGCCAGGGCTGTTATGTCTCCTCTGAGGGGTTTGTGAATTTCTCTTTTCTCCACTACCAGCTCAAAGCTCCATCTACTATATCCTTCCATTTTGGGGCAGGAGACAGGGGAGCAGTTCCATTGCATTATTTAACACCAACAAACTTTTACAGAGATATACTGACTTCACAGATACAGCAAAAATAAGCTAAAAACATTTCCTCTAATACCTTGGGGACACAATCACCACTATTCCACCCACATTTCTGGAGAAGATTTACACTAACAGCTTATCTCAATTCCTACATAAGATTGGTCCCTCCAGGTTCAAGTGCAAGGCCAGCATTGATTGCTACCAGGTTCTGCTGGGCTGAAGTGCTAGACCTTTGCTTCTAATGTTGTCTGGGGGGGGAGGAGGTGATACTGGCCTGGTTCTAATGGCCAGACTGTATTCCTAAACTCCTGGATCCTCATGACTCTTCCCCCAGCTCTCACTCCTCATCCAGATCCAAGACTCAAAAAACCAGATAAAAAAGACAAAGACCCGGGCCCTATCTTAGGGCCATATGGCCTTGGCAAGGTGGGAGGGAAGGCTAGGGGCCTTCCCCCTTACATCATGGTTTTCTCATAGGAGGCTATTAATGGAAGAATCACCTCATTCCCTCAGGTACAAATGTAGCAAAGACCCTGGCTGGCATAAACTCAGGCCATTTTATTTTTTTTTATAACAAAGAAACCCCATTTATCCAAGCTGACACCAAAACAGAAATCAGAGAAAATATATATAGGAAAATAGAAACCAGACAACACAGACTGAAGGAACTCTTTAGCTGGGAGCAAGTTTACTCAGCTGAATCAAGAGAATTCCAGATCTCACCCAGGGGGGATTTTAAAGACACCTACAGTTTTGGTTCAGTAGCCTATAGAAAAAGCCTCCTCCCAACTACATCTTAAACCAATGAGGAATTTAATCAAGCATGCTGCAGTCTTTTCATGTCCTGGAACTGGCTCTCCGGCATCTTCTGAGCATGTGATGCCGCCATTGTAGCAAACTGCTGGTGCCTGCACATATACCAGACCCCTGTTTCACTTGCAAAAGAGTCTTGAAGTCTCCAGAACCTATTGGAAGGGCTTCCGGTGAGCTTTCATTTGAACTCTTTCACTGGTTTATCAGCTTGGACTGTTCTGGATTCAGAGGAGAGCTAGCATGCAGAAGTTAGCATTCCAGTTTAGCCCCTAGGGTGTTGTTGTGTGAGCCCTTTCATCTCTATTCCTAACGCTGTAAAATGGAGGTGATTATGCTGACCCCTCTCCTCAGAGTACGGTGGAGGCGGTATTCTTATAAAGGAAAAGGGATGAGTAATCATAGTACAGGCGATGAGGGTGATGGAAGATGCCCAAGTATGCTATGAAGAAGGATGATGAAATAACACTTATCAGTTTCTCAGAATCACAAAGAAATCCATGAAAATGAGATGAGATTTTAAGGCTAGGAACTTTAGGTTCTGTTCCCTGACAGGTCTTATTCACAGCAGCTGTTGTACTGCATAGATGGTTATCCTGGGCCCCATTGACCTTTCTTAGACTCATCCTCTTAGTGGTAATGGACAGTAAAAGTGGACCCTTCTTATTGGCCACAGAACCATTAAGCTCCCTGGGATGGAGCCTTTAGAAAGCAGTTCCCAGTGCTGGAAACCTTCTCTCAGGAAGGCTGTATCTCTATCCAAACGAGTACCATTTTGCTCCAGGCAAATTATTGTAGTCTGACAGAAATATGAATTGCATCAAAGTTATCTTGTTTGGAAACATTTTCTAAATATAGTTAAATATTTGATGCTGCATGTAAGTGGCAATGTGGTACTCAAGTTCTTCCTGAAAAGTTTCCTCATCATAAATTCCTGCAAAAGGAATTTCCAGAAAATCTGCCTTTCGACTCATTCCAAGGCTACCCCCTCATCCAAACCTCTCAGTATTTCCAGGAGAAACCCCTAAGTGTTCCTTGCATTCTCAAAGAAAGGAAGTGACTTTGACCTACAAGCAAACTGCCAACTCACACTCATGGCCTCCAGAGGTTAAAAGGCAGTGATTTAGGGATTTGAGACACAGACACTATGGCCACATCTGATTTACTTTAGAATTTTTTATGCAGGATTCCAAAGCCTTGGGAACTTGGTGTTCATTTTTCCCAGTCCATTCAGAGACAGAGAGAGACAGAGACAGAGAAAGACACAGAGAGAGAGAATAAATATTTATTAAGCACTTATTATGTGTCAGTCACTGTATTTTGTTATTTAATATTATGGTGTTGCTGTGTAAGCCTTTTCCCCTCTATTCCTTCCTCTGTAAAATGGAGGTGATTATGCTGACTCCTCTTCTTTGGGTAGTGTGGAGGGGTTATTCTTATAAAGGAAAGGTGATGATTAATTATGGTATGGGCTTATAGGGGGCCCTAATTGTGAGGTAGGTACTATTAATATCCCCATTTTATAGGCAGGCAGAGGTTAAGTGACTTGCCCAGGTTCACACAGCTAGTAAGTGTCTGAGGCTGGATTTGTATTGAGGACTTCCTGATTCTGGGTCCAGTGCTCTAATGTAATTACTGACTAATATTTAAATAGTGCTTTCTATGTGCCAGTCACTTTGCTAAGCACTTTACAATTATTATCTCATTTGACCCTCACAAAATGCTGGGAGATAGGTGCTATTAATTATCCCCATTTTACAGATGAGGAAACTGAGGCACAGAGAGGTTAAGTGATTTGCTCAGGTTCACACAGCTAGTAATTGTCTGAGGTTGAATTTGAATTCAGGTATTCCTGATTGCAGGTACAGCACTCCGTCCACTGCATTGCCTTGCTGATCATTATTCCCCTTTGCAAAGTTCTAGGCTAGGGAGATAGACATAGCGAGAATAACACAGAACTAGAACACAGGACTGTGCTTGTTAAGATTCATGGAAGAAAAGGTACCCTTTTAGTCTCTTGGCCATCTCAGAATGCTGAGTTCCCTGATTCATTATTAGCATCAATTTTGGTGCCATCTATTTTGAAATAGGAAAATCTTTCTTTGGGCAATTCCCACAGTGGTCACCTAGTTGGCAATACCCTTTTATCTACTTCATCCTCCCAGAGAACAAGGAGAATTACTCATTTCTAGGGGCAACATCAACTTTTTCTTATAGATCTCCCAGCAAGTATGTGTAGTGTGCCTTCTGGGAACAGTCGAAAACAATGAGACCAGAAATCTAAACATTGTTTTTTCTTCTGTTGAGAGAATTTGTATTTATTTGTGTGGAAGTCATAATGTTTCTGTTTTCAGAATCTAGCATAGTCAAGTGCCATAATTTACTCCTGGGCCTACCTGTAGCTTCGATGCAATATTTACGGCACCCACAATCACAATAAAAACTGAGACTATAAGTATCGTGTGACATTCAATCACAAAATATACCAAACTCTCCAGATAGAGGATAGAACTGAAGCATTTATTTAGACACAAGAAAACTGAATCCCAAAACCAGTAAGCTGATTCCATCATAGTATCAAAGATATTCAGAAGCCATAACAACACTGAGAGCCACAGCATCCTTCAGCCTACCCACAAACCAGTACAAGACCAATATTTACTCAGGAGCCTATCTGACTCCTTGCCTGAGTGTCCTCTCTCCCCCACCATCTCACTGGCTCTGACCAGCTTCCCGTGGGCTCTGCTTCCTTTAGCAAACTCCTCCCACCCCAGGCTCCATGTGACTATATTCAGCCTATCAGGGGGAAGAGTTTATCTTCACAGTAGGGAAGATTCCTGTGGGCTCTGCTCCACCCTCCATCACAGGCTCCATATGATTAGATTCAGCCTATCAAGGGGGCAGAGTTTATCTTCACAGCAGGGGAGGTCTTCAAACTCTCCCCTAGGTCTATTAAGGGGCAGGGAAGATCTTCAAATTCCCATTCTCATTACACTACCCCCCAAAAAGAACATTTCCACCATCTAGCCCAAGAGCCAGTGTAACTTAATGGGAAAAGCCCTGGCTTGTGTGGTTGCCTTCTAGGGAGCCTGGCTTCTAGTCTGGGTTCTACCACTAAATGTCTCTGTAAATCACTTTCCTTTCTGGGTCTCAGTTTCCTCATCTATAAAATGAGAGTGCTATCTAAGGTTTATTCTGTCTCTAGCATTACCTGATGATTTAGGGACTTAAGGAGAACAGATCTGAACAGATCTGTCAAATCCAGGACTAGTAGGAACAAAGTTTTATGGAATAATTCTGCATTTAGAGAATTTGTCCCCTTCCCCCGGTCTCCTATAGCCTTCATCCATTTGGAGCTGTGATCTGAACCACCAAATAAAGTTGGGGGAAAAGACCTCAGGATGGTCCCGGGGTCCCCATCCTTTTAGAAATAGAATGAAAAGGTATTTGCTATGAACATGTCAAACATTGTACTAAATTCTAGGGATAAAAATACAAGAAATCAGATGGTTCTTATTGTCAAGGAGCTAGAGATGTAGGGCAGATGAAAAAGCCTGAAAGCTCTAAGATGGTAGCAGCAGGACAAATGGCAAGTTTCTGGGGTCCTTGGATGGTTGGCAAAGCTTTGGAGACCTTAGTATTCTTTCTCAGATTGTATGGTAGTCATCTAGAGGGTGATCTAGAGGGCATAGAAGCAGAACAGATGATAATGCCAAGAGTACTGAAGGATACTTGATAGAAAGGCCTGGTGATCCTCTTTTTCACTGAGAGAATTATAGTTGGTATCTCCCAGTCCATCCAAGGGCTTGAGCAACCATGCTGCTCTTTCAAATAAGAGAATATTTGTAAAGTGCTTTAGTACAGTGCTTGGCATATAGTAGGCATTTAATAAATGTCTGTTGCCTCCATTCTCTCTTTCCACCCCACTGCTCCATGGGTACCCTGGTAGTTGAGGTCAAGGTGAGATGGCCATGGCTTTTGGGAGTCAAGCTCAAGGTGAGAAGAAAGATGACCATAGCTCTTTGAGTCCAACTGCCCTTTGGGGTCTTGGAGAGAGAGAGAATCCCTGAACAAGAGTGTTAAGGATTAATTCACTTTCTGCTAGGTCTTCACATCTCCTCCTTAGGCAGTAACCTAAAAGAGACCAGTTTATCAGCATTCAATAGATATTTTTAGCATCTACTCCATGGGATTAGGGATACCTAGGTTCAAGCCTTGCCTCTAACATGTATTAGCTAAGTTGAGCAAGTCACTTGGTGTTCTTGACAACTCTCTATGAAATTAAGCAGTAGAACACTTACTGGACCATGAAGGTCTCTACCGCAGGGTATTCACAGATCTAAGCCAAAAATAGGAATGATATAGGCACTAACAAACTTTTCATTTCTTAAAAGGGGTCATCAGGGAAACCTTTGCTCTTTTGATGAAATTTGAGTCTTGAATGGGGTCCAGAGAGAGAGGCAGTGTGGGTAGCATTAACTAGATTAGACTTAATGTTAGGGCATCAGAATTCTAGTCCTCTTGACTTGTGTGACCTCTTTGAGTTTCAATTTCCTCATCTGGAATAAATGAATGAATGGATGGATGAATGGAGTAAGTGATTGAAGAAAGTAGGGTGAATCAGATTTCAAAGGTCCATTCTAGTTCTAAAATATTATGGAGGGAGGTAGACTTGGAAAAGCAGTTTTTGCTAGCAAAAGAGTGTTTGGTGGTGACCACTTTCCAATCCTGGATTTTCATCTGCTTGCTGGTGGGCTCTAGATAGAACCTTTGGAGTGAGTTGTGCCTACAACAAATTTCCATCTACTACAACTCTGCCCTGGCAAGCCACTCCTTTACTCTGAAAAAAGAAATTAGGGTAAAAAAATAAAAGATAAAATCTCAGAGCTCAGGAGCTAAGGGGAAAGGGCTAGTGGATAACATCAAGAGGGAGTGGGAAAAAGGAGCTCATATAAATAGTAGGTGTCCGCAAAGCAGGTCAGAACTCCCAGCCTTAATTTACCAGAGTGCTCACAGAGTTTCTTTCTTTTAAAAATCATGAATGCTTTATCCATTAGGAAGTCACAGCTGTAGGAACTTGCAGGAACCTACAGGAAAGGGGGTTGACTCTTCCCCCAGAGGCCCCCCCCCCCTTTGCGACAGCTTTCTCCCTACCCCACCCGATTTCCTTCCATTGTTTCCTTCTGTATAGCCTATGATGGTCTTTAGGACAGACTTTGTCCTACTGTCCTAACACAGGCAGGCAGGCCACTGTGTTTTAAACCAGATAGTGTCTTAAGGCCCCTTTTTTCCCCTCCTCCCTATACAAGGTGTCCCAAAAGTCTTAATGCCACCCTGTATTTCTGCCCCCCTTTTTTTGTTTTGAATCTCAGAGAGAGAAGGATAGAACCTTGCAATTGGATTGAGTTCTGGTTTTGATCTTTACCTGCTTCTTTTTCCCCCAGGTAATCTTGGGAAAGTTACTTAGCTTCAGTGGACCTCAGCTCTTCCCCCCCAACCCCCCCACTTCTTCCAAAGGTAGTTCCTCTTGTTTAGGCTCTTTTCCTACTTGACTTGCCTTAGAGTGAAAAATTGGGTAGTAGATGGAATAGTCATTTCTGTTTTGATTGAAGGACTTTGATACCCCTCCCCCTCCACACCACTTCCTCACCCACCCCACCCACCCACACTCCAAAGAGCTTGTTGAGGAAGGGCTAGTTTGTCAAGATGGTTGGGACTTTTTGATGCTTGTCTAAAGTTAGGGAGTGAGTGAAGGTGAAACGTATGATAGAGTAGTCATACAGAGAGCTATTAATGAAACAGCTTTCCACCCCCCCCCCAACCTTAACTATGTTTTGTCTCTATAAATATGGAGACAAATGATTCTTGAAGCAAAGAGGAGAAGAAAAAAAATACTTGTGGACAGAACCAAATGCAGTACATTTGAAGAGGGGGGAAGAAAAAAAACCCTAATAACAAATCCAGCATTGTGGTACAACCAAAAGAATATTGGGAGACCTTGGTTGGAATATTGGCTATAAAACTGTTTTAAGTTTTAATGGCTTAAAAAGGCACTGAGACTTTGGGGACATTCTGTACTAACTTAGCTTGTGTGACCATGGTCAAATTATTTAAATATTTCATCTGTCAAATGAGGATAATACCACTTATGCTATCTATCTCCCAGAGTGGCCGGTGAAAGGGAGCTATAAACAACAAAGGGCTTTGGAGATGAGTAGTGATTATTTGTTGGTCCACTGATGCTTTTGAAGTGGATCCTTAAGTAGGCAGATTACTAAGAGGAGCCTGTTGGCTGTTACTACCCAGTGGTTTAAGACTAAAGGGTTGGATGATTTTCTACATATTGGATGAAATGGGACAATGCCATAGGAGGCATCCTTCAGACATCCCTGCTGTCTTAGAATAGGAAGTAAAGTTCTCCCTTTCAACTCATTCATTCACTCCTGTCCACCTTTGCTTGTCCTAGATGATCAGACACCAGGAATGATAATCTCATACTTGCTGTTTGTCTTTCTGCTCTAACAACTATACCGCTGGTTTAGCTCACAGAGTTTTTGGCCTCCTCAGCCTTTTGTGGTATATAGAAATTGTTCTTTTCAAAACCTAGATATTTATAGTAATCTGTAATCTCCTGAGTGTGAATATTCCTACTGATGATTGATGATGGTTTCTACACTGATGAGTGAAGACTCAAGGAGGATGTGAACTCTGTCTTCAAGCATTTGAAGAGCTGTTATATGGAAGTGATTAGGCTTGTTGTGGTTGGTACCCCTAGGGATCTGGTATCAGGAGCAATGGTGGGGGCGGGGGGAAGATGCATCAAGGTACAGTCCAGCTTAACATGAGAAAAAACTTACAGTTAGAGCTACCCAGAGGTGGGAAAGGATGCTTCAGGAGGGAGTGGATTCAGTTTCACTCAGAATCTCCCCCCACATTCCCCACTGTAAAAGGGAAAGGAAGGAAGGAAGGAAGGAAGAAAGGAAGGAAGGAAGGAAGGAAGGAAAAGAAAGAGAAAGGAAGGAAGAGAGAGAGAAAGAAAGAAGGGAAGAAAGAAAAAGGAAGGAAGGAAGAAAGAGAGAAAAAGAAAGGAAGGAAGGAAGAGAGAGAAAAAGAAAGGAAGGAAGAAAGAAAGATATATACTATATATACATATACACACAAATATATAGAGGGAAACAAAACAAATTTTTACCTTGTTGGTATGCTAAAACATGTGTCTCATTCTGCAACTTGAGTCAATAAACTCTCTCTTGGGAGTGGGTTAGGCTTTATGTTTCATCATCTTTGGTCATTCCACTGATCAGAGTTTTTAAATCTTTCAAAGTTATCTGTCCTTACAATTTAATAAGCATTTATTAATCAACTACTATGTTCCAGGCACCATGTTAGATGCTAGGGAGAGAGGCAGGAGTGAGGCTGTCCTTACTGTCAGAGAGCTTGCTTTCTTTCAAGGGAGGAAAGATGCACATATATAAGTATGTGCACGATATTTAAAATAAATACAAGTTAATTTTGGTGGCAAGGCACTGGTAGTGGTGAGGGTCAGGAAAGGCCTCATTTAGAATGTAATGTTTGAGCTGAGCTTTGGAGGAAAGTAGGCATTCTGAGGGGTGAAGATGAGGAATCAGTCAGTCGGCAAGCTTTGAGTCCTTACTTTATGCCAGGCACTGTGTTGAAGTGCTGGAAATTTGCTTTAGAAATTAGAGACTGCCTACCCAAAGACACAGAGATGAGAGCTGGAATGTTGTGTATGAGGAACATCCAGGCCAGTTTGACTAGACAGTAGAGTTTATAAAGGGAAGGGACAGTTATTAAGCTTAGAAAGTTAAGGCAATAAGCATTTATTAAACACTTACTGTATGCTAAGTGCTAGGGATACAGATTCAAGCAAAGAAAAAATAGTACCTGACCACAGGGAGCTTACTTCCTAATTCGGGGAAAGGCAACCTACAAAACGGAGCTGAAAAAGGTCAAGGGAGAGAGTGCTCTCATGTTGAGACATGGTGTTGAAGTTTAGAAAGTTAGAAGCAGAGCCAAGAGAATGAAGTATCCCTCCTAGGCTTCTCCACAAAATAGAGGCCCTCGGAGTAAATAACGCACCAATGGGACAAAGGGCTGGCATTGGCAAAAGTATATTCCGGCATGAGGAGGCCTTAGGGGCTAAGGGAAAATCCAGGGTGAGACAGTAGCCAAGGCATGGTGGCAAAGTGTGGAAAGAAGATGAAACAGGAAGGGAGGTTAATTCCATGGTATACAACTTGTAAGTGTCAAAGGTGGGATTTGAACACGGGTCTCCCTGACTCTATGACTTTGTGCAACTTTGCCTCACTTAAATCTAATTCATGTACAAGTTAAGATATCATCTCCTGATGTCATTGGTCCTTTTTGAAAACAAAGGACCATCACCTTCAGTATACCACACTGACCCTGTAGGTGATGAGTATGGTTTATGTAATTAGAGGAGAGACATTCTAGGCAGGAACATCTCGAATGTAAATAAAATGGGAAATAAGACTACTTGTGGAAAATTCGAAGAATATAACATCCTTGGGTATTGAATTGAATTGAAATGAAAAAGAAGCAGTACCATCTGCCCTCCTACCTCTTCCAGTGAGTTTTTGTGAGAATTTATTACACTATTTCAAGGATCTATGTTTGCATTGGCATAGCTGTCCTCTATCAGTGAGCTCAAACTCCTACCACATCTAGGCTGAGTAGGTGACTTTTGAAAAGTCCATCAGCCTACAGCCAAGTTGGTGAGGAGCCACTCTGAACTTGGCTCATCTAACCTTCAGGCTCAACGCTGTCCCTGAACTGCCTCTGACTCAAAGCTTTTTAAGTTTAGGTGGCCCAGCTAGAACTTGGGCTTTGCTGACCCAGCCTTGCAGAGGCCAGGGTCACTCACACCCCAGTGGGACGTCAGAAAAGGATTTTGGTAGAGGATTTGGTGAGGACACGTGAAAGAAAAGATGGTACAGAATTCTGAGCACCTCAGAGAACAGAGTTTCCTCCAAGCTTAGAGGCATTGAATGTGGGGGCACCCAGTAGAGCGAGGGGAACCAGTCAATCAACAAGCAGATATTATATATGGCAGGCACTGTTCCAGGAACTAGGGCTACAAAGACAAATGAAATGGCCTCTGACCCCAAGGAGCTTACATTCTATCAGGGGTTTCAAAAGGTACATGTGTAAATACATACAAAATAAATACAAGGTAAACCAGGTGGGCTTTACTAGTAGCTAAAACTATTCAAGGAAGGTGTCATTGAGGATGATTGTCTGGTTGAGCATCAAAGGAAATTAGGAAAGAGGTAAAGGTGAGGAGAGAGCAAAGAAGCCAATTTGGTAGGTCATAAGGGGGGGTAAAGCAGCTGAAACTGGAAGAGCTGGCCAGAGCCAGAGTTTGAGGGGCTTTATATGCTAAACAGAGGAAATCGTGGTAACCCTCAGAGATAATAGGAAGCCATTGAAGTTTATTGAGTAGGGATGTGACGTTGTCAGGCTTATACTTTTAAGAAAATCTCTTTCAGTAAGTGTGGAGATTGGAGAGGGTAGAAACTTAGGCTGGGGAAACCAGTTAGGAGGCTATCACAATAGTACAGACAGAAGCTACTGCAGCAGCCTAGGTGAGGTAGATGGAGTGGCACAGTGGCAAATAGAGTGGTCAGGCCTGGAGGCAGGAAGACTCATCCCTGTGAGTTCACATCCTGCTTCAGACACTTACTGTGTAAGTGTGTGACCCTGGACAAGTCACAATCCTGTTTGCCTCAGTTCCATCATCTATAAAATGAGCTGGAGAAGTAAATGGCAAAACCGCTCCCAGTATCTTTCCCGAGAAAACCCCAAATGTAGTTGGACAAGATTGAAATGACTGAACAAGGACAACAAAGTAGAGATAGGTCCTTTTCAGGGATAAAAGTGGTTATTATAAGCTCATTCATCCAATAAACATTTATTGAGTGCCTTCTATATACCTAGCACTGTGCTAAATGCTGGGGATAAAAAAAAAAGAGGCAAAAGATAGTCTCTACCCTCAGGGAGGTTACAATAAATGATTATCGACAGAAAAGTTTATAAAAGAAAGGAACCTAATCTTAGCATTGGGAATCCTGCTTGCATGACATCACCAAAACCCTTTGGTTTAATTATTCCGATCCATCTTGTCTCCCTCCCTCCACTTCTCCCCCAGGGTCTGAGGAGCTCATTTTTGGCAGGAGCTGGGGTTGGCTCCAGTATGGTTTCCAAAGAGGACACCCAGCCTTCTCTACCTGCATGGGCCTGCTCAGGGGCTGGAGTCACCCCATCTGCTCAGTGAATGGGGAACATAATGAACAAAGTTGGCCCTCCTCATCTGTCTCCTGGGAGAGGCATGAGGCTTTTCCCTTGAGAGGGAAATAATTATCACTAGGGAAACCCTAGCTACTTTTTTGGAAAGGCCAAAAGAAGAAGAAGAAGAAAAAAACATTTTTCCCAAACATGGAAAACTCAGTGGCTTTTTCTCAGACTTTTGCAAGCATAGAACAAATAAGCTGACACCGAGTGAACCTTCCCTGGGCAAACTTCATCCTTCGTGCACTTTTTGGGCTTTGTTGAATGTGGCTTCAGTGAACACTTCTATGAAAAAATTTCTGGGAACAGACTCTGAGGGCAGGTTGTGTTGGTATTCATTCTTCTCTTACCCTGAAGGTTATTTACTGACAAAGCATTGGTTGTGTGAGAAGGTGTCCCCATTCTGGCTGTTCAGTCGAACTTGGAGCTTCTTCTCCTTGTGCCTCCCTTCTTCCCTCCTCTTCCCTCTCCCCTCTCCTCTTTCCCTTCTCCTCTCCTCCCGTCTCCTGCCCCCTTCCTTGTCCCTTCTCCTCTCCTCTCCTCTTCTCTTTCCTCTCCCCTTTTCCTTTCTCTCCCCTTCTCTTCCTTAATGAACAAAATCAACAAAAGTTGTCTTGAAAGTTAAATTGAAAACATGAGATGAATGAGAAAAATGGAAAATTAAAACCCAAGTCTAGGGAAATAGACTTAAGGATAAGAAGCTGTAATGCCCCCTCCCCCTTTTTTGCCCCATTAGCAAAGCTACAACATTAGCAAACCCCAAGTTTGCTAAATACAAAATTAGTCACAGAATGGTATATTTGAAAGAGATCTTACAGGTTTTTAGGTCCAACCTCTTCATTCAAATGAGCATACATTTATAAAGCGTCTATTCATATAAAAGGTATTGTCTTTGGTGTTAGGGAGATAAAAAGATTTTTAAATGAACCTGCCTTTTAGGAACTTAGAGAAAAAGAAAAAGAAAAGAAATTTACATGAAAGCTTTTTTTATATATTTAAAAGGAATAGCAAGTTGTACATAATAGATTTGCAGTTTCATGTGCAATCATTTTTTATTATACTGTGTTATAGAAATCCTTGTTTTATTCCATAAATTAAAAATAAAATGAATACAAAAGCAAAAAGGGAAACAACATGTATGATAAATATAATTTAATCAGTCAACCAACAAAATTTATTAAGTCCCCTATAGTATGTGCCAGGATGGATCAAAGTTCAAATTCTACTTATGACATACCAGTTGTGTGACCCTGAGCTAGTCACTTAACTCTATTTGTGTCAGTTTCCTCATCTGTAAAATGAGCTGGAGAAGGAAGTGGCAAACCACTCTAGTATCTCTGCCAAGAAAACCCCAAATAGAGTCAGGAAGAGTTGGACATGCCAACAACACCTGTGTGCCAAGAGCGGTGCTAGGCACTGGGGACATAAGCACAAGGCATGAAACAGTATCTATTCTCAAGGAGTTTATGTATTAAGGAGCACATGTATAAAGTGGATACATTCAAATAAATACAATGTAATTTGAGACGGAGGATCCTAGAATTTCCGGGGGGGGGGGGGGGGGGGGGGGGATTAGGAAGGGCTTCATGCAGGAGATGGTGCTTGAGCTGCTGCATCTTGAAGGAGAAGGGGAGCTCTGTGAGGTGGTGGTAAAGATGAGGGAAGGCATTCCTGGCGGGAGGGCTTGCAAAAGCAAAGGACGAAAGAACCAGAGATGGGAGAAGCAGAGAGAGGAGATGGGAATAATATCCAGTGAGCTTGGAAGAAAGATAGGTCAGGATCAGCCTGTGTAGGGCTTCAAAAGCTAAACAGAGTTGTTTATGTTTTATCCTAGAAGCCATGAAAGTTGGTTAAATAGGGGAGTCAGGTGGTTAGATATTACAAAGTAGGAAATGATGGAGACAAAAGAGGGAGAAAGAAGGCATGAATCTCTAAGAAAATTTGAAGGTCATCAAGGAGGACTTCATGGAGGAGGTGTCACTGGAGCTAAGTCTTGGAGGGAGAGAAGGATGTTAAAAGGGGGAGATGAAGAGGGAGTACATTCCAGCCATGGGGAATAGACTTATGCCAAGGCATGAGGCTGAGAGACAGAATGATGAGTTTCATTAGGCTAACAGCTTTGGCTGGAACAGTGAGTGCGTGAAGGGGGTTGTATGAAACAAAACTGGAGAGAAAGGTAGGTTGGAGCCAGACTGGAGGTTTTTAAATGCCTGGCTGTGGAGTTTGTATTTTATCTTAGGGAGAGAGCTGCTGGGAGCTGCTGAGAAGGGAAGTGACATAGTGAGAGCTGTGGGCTTAAGAGGGTTATTTTTGTAGCTAGGTGAGAGATGGATGGGAGGCAGGGAGAGCAGTTAGGTAGCTGTCTTAATAATTTTAGAGAAGGAGGAGCGATGGGAGCCCCAGTGGTTTAAGAGCAGGAGAGGCTATAGGAGCCCCAGTGGTTTCAGAGAAGGAGGGGTGGTGGGAGCATGAGCAGGGGTGGAGGAGAAATGCTAAGATGTGAATAATGCATGTGGAAGTAGAATGGGCAGAAGCTAGCAACCGGCGATGTGGGAGAAGACTCCAAGGTGACTGAGGCTTTGAGCCTCTCCCCTAGATCATGGTTCTTCAAGTTATATCAAAACTCAGTTCCACATATGTGAGATGATGCATGCGTTTTTCCCCAAACCAGGCCAGGTCGCCTCCTCCAGCCTGCTTGGTCCTGTCGGGGCTCTTGTGACACAGTGAGGGCATCTTATTGTCTGGCATGGATTTGGCTGCGTTCCTCTGGGTCTGCCTGAGCTTTGAAAAGAAGGGAAGCAGGGTCAGCAATAGGGAACTCCTTCCAGAAGGTGGGACTTGAAGCAGAGGGTGAGGAGGAAGAATGTTCCAGGCACAGGGGGAAGCTGGTGAAAAGTCCTGAAGTTGGAAGAGAGAGTGTCCTGTGGGAGGAGGAGGGGGGAAGGAAAAGGAGGGTGAAAAGGAGGAGGGGGTGGGGAGCTGCTCTGGGAAAGAGATCAGCTTTAAACAGAAACCAGATGGCAAGGGGGTGGGGGTCTCACTCCCTCCAGCCCTTGACTTAAGGGGCTGAGAAGCAGTCCTCAGGCAGTCTTGGCCTGTGGGGAGGGGAAGCTGAGAGAGAATCTTTCTCTTCTGGGGTAAACTTTATAGATTTCCAGAAGTTCTTTATAGACAGCTGTAGCCTCTGAAATAACCCAGGCATGGTGGCCAGGAGTGTGAACATGACCAATGAGTCTTCTTGGAACCTTTCATCCTTTTTTCAGGAGCATCATTGACAGAGTTTACATGGGCAAGGCTCCCATCTCCCATGAATTTTACCAAAGCCTGCTCTTTCCCCTTCTCTAGCACTTTGGGATAACTTGGCCAGATCACTAGCCATTCAGTCAATAGGCGTTTACTAAGTGCTTCTTGTATGCCATTGTGCCAAGTGTAGGAGATGCAAAGAAAGGCAAAAAACCAGTTCTGCCCTCATGAAGAGAAGACCACCTCCAAACAACCATGCACATACCAGATCTGTACGGGCCAAATCAGAGAAATCTCAGAAGAAAGGCACTGAGTGGGAGCGGATAGTGAGGTGGGAGGGGAGATAGATTAAGGCTTCTCACAGAAGAGAAGACTTGAGGTGAGCCTTGAAGGAAGCCAAGAGATAGGGGTAAAAAGGAAGAACATTCTAGGCCTAGGAAGACAGCCAATGGAGAGGTCTGGAGTTGGCAAGAATATTCTATGGAAGGAACAGCAGAAAAGAAAAAGGCTAGTAAGCCCTTTGAAGCTAGGAACTGGCTTTATACATGTTTGTAACCATCTCCTCTATCCCCAATATATTCTTCACATAATATTTTGTACATATTAGATTGCTGGTCTTGGAGTCAGGAAGACCTGAGATCAAATTCTGCCTTAGACACTTTCAGAGTCTCTATCTCACACATAGGATTGTTGTGAGGATCAAATAAAATGAAAAACCTTCAAATACTATATAATGCTAGCTGCTAGTATTATTATTCATGTTAACATTGTTATATTTTGAGGAGCAGCATTGTGTAGTAGAGTCAGAAAGACCTGGGTTCTAATCCAGTCTTTGACACTATCTCCATGAAAGGAGGACCCAGCCTCTTAGCATTTATTGGACGCAGGTTCTCCCTCCCGTAACATGGAACCCACAATATCCTTCACAGAGTTGTGTGAATCAAATGAAATAATCTATGGAAAGGTTTCGAAAACTTTCAAGCCCTATGTAAACGTCAGCTATTATTAGTAAGTACTTAATACATATTTGTTTGAATTGAATGTAGTCCTTGGCTCAGTCCATAGATGAACCCAAAATCCATCAGCAAATATTCATTGAGCCTTTAGTATGTGCAAGGCCCTGGGCTCTTAGGGACTGGAAGCATAAGATGGATGCCTGCTTGGAAGGAGCTTATCATCTGAGTTAAGACTCTCAGAAAAAGATAGCCATCCAAGGCTGAGTACTTAGTGGATGGTCCAGACACTAAGTACGCTAAATAAGTAAGCCTGAAAGTATTGCCTCAGTTTCCTCATCTTTAAAATGAGGATAATCATAGCACTTACCTCCCAGTGTTGTCGTGAAGATCAAATGAGTTTTGGAAGGATATGTAAATAGGTACATATAATATATGTAAAATGCTTTGCAAACCTTAAAGCATCTCAGATCATGAATGGTAATCCAGTGGAGACAACCATGGGCCTAAAGTTAGGAAGTTGTGTTCAGTTATTTCAGTCATGTCTGACTCTTCATGACCCCATTTGAAGTTTTCTTGACAAAGATACTGGAGTATCCTTCTCCAGCTCATTTTACAAATGAGGAAACTGAGGCAAACAGGGGTAAGTGGCTTGCCCAGGGTCACACAGCTAGTAAGTATCCGAGGCCAGATTTGAACTCAGGAAGATGAGTCTTCTTGACTTCAGGCCTGGCACTCTATCCACTGTGCCACCTAGCTGCCCAAGAGGTCACAGGCCTTCTGGTCAAATGTACCCTTGAGGATCCTTAGCAATGAAGAGCCATACTTGGAAGCAAGAGAGTCCCTCAGAAGGAGTCAGCAGCAATGCAGAACAGTGAAATGACACAGGGCTAGGCATTAGGAGGCTTGGAATCCTGGTTTAGCCACTTAAGGTGGGCTTGACCTGAAACCCATTACTTCTGTAGGCCTCAGTTTCCTCATATGTAAAATTGAGGGGGTTGTGTTAATTGATCTCTGGGGTCTGCTCTAGCTTTAACAACTTGTGAATCTTTCAGATGGGAGACTTGAGGTTTAGAATTTGGAAACAACAGGCAGGAAGAGTGGGGGTGTAGATGGACTTCAGTATTAAGGGAAGGGGCATGGTTTTTGGCTTTCTTCTTGCCATCTGCAATGGCCAACTCTAGAGTAAGCAGTTTGTTCCAGGATTAGCATTCAAATCAATTCAACAAACATTTTAAAAGCCTGGAATTTTTCCTTCCTCATTCCCTCCTCCTTGCTTCCCTGACATCTCAGCTAAAATTCTAGTTTCTGTAAGAAGCCTTTCCCAATCTCTCTTAAATCTAGAGCCTTCCCTTTGTTGATTGTTTGGAATAGAGCCTGTTTGTACATGGTTGTTTCTAAGTTGTCTCCCCCATTAGTGTTTAAACCCTTGAGAACAGGGCCTCTCTTTTTGCCCTTCTTTGTATACCCTAGCACTTAGCACAGTGCCTGGCATATAGTAGGTAATTAATAAATGCTTATTGACTCGATGAGCCACAGTCAGAATGCTGGGCAACAAAGAGAATACAGAGATGGGAGCAATCTCTAGCAGGACACCATGTGGAATCATTTGATTTGGAATTAAAGGGCATTGGTCTAAATTCTAGCTGTACTACTTACAGGCAAGTTATTTTGTACCTCAGTTTCCTTATTTGTAAAAAATGAGGTGGGCCCTGAGACTCATTGAGCTTTGAAGTATCTTCCAGCTGTAACTCTGCAATCCTATGATTAATAAAGCCAAGATAAGCTGTCCCTGGAACCCTACCCAGTTCCAGTATCACCTGTCCATGTGAAACCAAAGGGAGGTACCCTTTTGTTAAAAGAGCTGAATCCCTACAGAAGCCATAGGTAGGGAAAAGGTCCTCTCTTGTTCTCTCCTAGCAACAAACACTCTATAGGAAGGCATGTGACCCTGGACCCCTAAATCAGTCCTTCTTCCTCATCCTTTAACACCCTTTCTCCCTCCCCCCTTCCCTGCTTACCTGCCATATGGAAGACAAAGCCCAGAATTTAAGGTGAACCCCATTAGTAATTTTATTTGTTTAAACGCAGTTATTCCCTCCAGCCTTTCTAGGCATCTGTCCTAAGCTGACACAGGGGAGCAGGTAGAAAAAGATGGGGTGTACCCTAGAGATAACCTCAGGATTTTATGTTTAGGCAAACACAGAAGATAAAACCCAGTAGTTAATTCAATAAGGCAGACACACCTGAGTGCAGGTGGTGCCTCTATCCCACAGATATGGGTGGGATGAATTTAGCTCTTTAGCTTCTTGGCATTCTTGTCTCTGATAGGAAATTAAGTGCTCCCTCTCCTCCCCCCCCCCCATGTCCCCATGGTAAGATTTTCATTCCAAGAGCTCTTGTTGAGCTCTAAATGTAGGAGGATGAATTGCCATGTTTTTCCCAGTACACAGTGTTGTCAGTGGAAACCTCTGGTCAGAAGAGAGGTTTGGTTGTTATCTGCCTTCCTCTCCTCCTGTTAAACTGAGTTTGTTGAATCTATCTAGCCCCTAGGGCTCCGACCCTCTCTTAAATTGGATTCAAATTTACCCTTGGGACCAGAAGTTGTGGGAAGGGAAGGAAGACATGGGCAGATGGGATATTGTATAATCCCAATAATAATAGCACATTATCGGAGCACTTTAAAATGCTTTCCTCATAACAGCTCTGTAGGTAAGTTAGTACAAGTGTTATCCCTATCAGAGAAGTTCTAGTCACTGGTCCAGGGACATTCAGCTGGTAGGTGTCAGATTCTGGACTGGAACCCAGAACCTCTGACTCCAAAAGCAGTGCTAATGTGTGTAGATGTGTTTATGTGTCTGTGCCCAAATGAGGTGAGGATTTCTAATTCCCTGAACTGGTTTGGGTGGTAGGGTGGTGGTAGAAACTAGAATAGCTAGGTTTCTTTTGGAGGAAAACTGTTCTTTGTACTTTTCTATAATGTTTTTTTAAAATCCCTTTTCCTGGGAACCTTCTACTTATCTCAAGTCATTGTAGTGTTGTGACAACCTTTTTTTTTTCCCTGTCTCTGAATATTTTACCTTCTGCAAAGTGAGGTGCTGGAATGCTTAGCATGGGAGCCTTCTCTGGACATGGGCTCTCTCCCCAGGATTCTGACATGCTGCTTCTTTCTCTGATTCCTCTTAGCTGTCCAAGGGTTACCTCCGGTCTTTGTCCTTTCCCAAGTTTGGGCCTCATCTAGAGCTCAGCATGAAACTTTACATCTGCCCCAGGGAGGAATGCTGGCCACCCTTCTTAGATCCTACGATAGTCAGTGAGGTCATATCAGCAAAGTATTTTGGGTGGAAGTCATCATAGAACACAGCACAGAGCTAAACAGAAAAAAGAAGCTGAAGTCCTTTCATTCAAGAACCAATGAGGTAGTACCTCTTCTGTGAACATCTTTTGGATCTCCCTGTTGTCAACAGAATGATTTATCCTTCAGATTTTTCATAGCACTTTCCCTGGACCTCTCCTTTGCTCTTATCCTATTCTCTCCTGTATTGTAGTTACTTGGAGTCATCTCATGGGATCTGGTGGCTGGGAAGGGACCTTAGATATCACCTAGCCCAACCCTTTTTTTATTTTTTCAAATAAGGAAACTGGTCCAAGGTCACATGGACAAGTAAGTGAAACAGTCAGAATTTGAACCTAGGTCTTCCTACTCTCAATTCTTTCACCTACTAAATCAGTTGTCTTTGAGTACATCTTTCCTCACTACCATTCCCCAGACTGGATTATAACATCTTTGAGAGCCAGGTCTGTATGGTATCTCCATGTCTTTATATCCCAAAGCCTGGCACTCTGCCCTACACTTAAGAAATGTGGAATGGAAACCCCATTGCCATAAGTAAGGTATGTTGGCTCTTGGTTTTCTTACCTTGTTCCCTCTCTAGAAGTGCTCTTAAAAAAAACTCCCACAGTAGAGCTTAGGCTGTGTGTGGGCATAAAGGCCAATTGTAATCCAAACCACAGAGACTGGAAGTTTTAATATTCTCTGATCTGATTCATGGACAAAGCCTATACCTTGTGCCACCTGGGAGTAGAGCTGGAAGTCCTGACTTAGCAGCCCCATAATATATCTCAAGGCATTGGCATCTTGTTAAGAACTGTTCTTCTGATGGGCTACAGGCCACCTCCAGCCAAAGTAATTATTGCTTAACCTCCACCTGGGCAGGGATACCCATCCAGCCAAGGTTGACTGCCCAAGGGAAACAGCTTGAATGAATCTGATTATATGTCTCTACTCCCTCTGAACTTCTATTTCTTATCTAGCTATCTGAGATCTAAAAGGAGTTCTCTCATACCAGCTGTACCAACTCTGCCCACACTTGTTGACAGTGTCAACCACTGATAGATTCTATTTTGTCACAGTGGTTCCAACAGAAGCACTTATTACCATTGCCTCCTCATTGTAGTCTGGTCAGCATTAATAAATTTAGGGACTGGGGTGGCCAGGTGGCTCAGTGAGTAAGAGCACCAGCCCCAGAGTCAGGATGACCTGGGATCGAATCTGGGCTCAGATACCACCACATCCAGAAATAACTGGCCATGTAACCTTGAGCAAGTTACTTAACCCCAATTGCTTTAATAAATAAATAAATGAATGAATGAACAAACAAACAAACAAATAAATAAATTTAGGGACTGAGCCAGTTTGCACAATGTGAATAGATATACCTATGCAAATGACTCAGAATACTCTGCAGTTTGTTTGGGTGAGTGATCTTTTTTGCTTTTTGGAAGGCAATTGGGGTTAAGTGACTTGCCCAAGCTCACATGACTAGTTTTTGTGTTAAGTGTCTGAGGCCGGATCCAAATCCAGGTCCTTCTGACTCCAGGGCCGGTGATCTGGTAGGTGATCTTTTGGGACGAGTGAGTGACTTCTGCCTGAGGAATATAGGGTCCTAAGTCGCTTTGGGAATGGGCAGCAAAAATATTTCCTATTCTTCTCCCCACTGCATCCACTGACAGTTACAAGAAAGTAGTAATGAGATCAATAGCTATTTATCATTCACTGAAAAGTAGGCCAACTAGAGGACCCACAGGAGACCCACTCCCCTGAAAGGGTTTGGACCCCAAGACTTCCACTGCCAAGGTCCCTGCTAATAGTTGCATGAAGGGTGTCCTGAGGCAGTTGGCAGATTGGTGGGTGAGAGAGAGAGGGTTGCCTTCCAAGAGAGCATGCAAGTGGTTATTTCTAGGATTACTTTGAAAATACTGGAATGCTGAGGATTACTGTTTCCTGGAAAATCCTACCTTATTCTAAAAATAGAAGTACTTGAAAAAACAAAGGATCATAAATTTAGAGTTCTTAAAGCTCATATATTCCAGCTTTCATTTTATTGATGAGAAACTTTGATGACTTGTCCAGGGTCAGCACAAGCAATAAAAGTGATAGCACTTAGGTATTCTACCTCCAAACCAACATTTTCCCCACTGAACCACCCTGGTCCTTGGAAGGGCTTTCTTGTTTTCGGATTCAAGAGCAGTGGGTAAAGGATTCTTAAGACCATGAGGGGTCAGATAGGGAGAGAAAAAGTTGTGTGTCTCAAAGTGGGCTTAGTGACTTTTCACTGCCCCATTCCATTGTCTTAGTTCTCAAACCTAGAGGAAGATGGGTAGATAAAAGTTCTCTCAGAACCCTGGCTTTCTTGAATATGGGGCTGGAGAGAGAGAGAGAGAGACAGAGAGAGAGAGAGACAGAGAGAGAGAGACAGAGACAGAGAGAGAGAGAGACAGAGAGAGACAGAGACAGAGAGAGACAGAGACAGAGAGAGAGACAGAGAGACAGAGACAGAGAGACAGAGACAGAGAGACAGAGAGACAGAGACAGACAGAGAGAGACAGAGACAGAGACAGAGAGAGAGATTTCATCTGGGAAACTTTCTTTGGCATTGAATAGAGAACAGTTGTTACCAGAAGCAGGTTTGGTCCCTCAGGCTCAGTAATGCATGTTTCTGTGAGTACTATAGAATCCTTTTTACCCCTTTTCTCCTTCCTTTTGGGCTGGTTGGAGCTCAACCTGCAGACATTTCCTCAGTAAGATTTCAAGAACATCTACACTGACTTTTTGGTTTGGCAGTGAGCTCTGGCAGAACCCCCTGGTGTTGCTATTTTAAAACCAGAGAGGGGGAAAATCCCCCCTCTGTCTCTGCCAAGAGATAGTAAAGAATTCTCCAAGAACATAGTAAATAAATGCCTGCTCAGTTGAATTGAATAATTTCTGGCATTTATCTGGAAATGGAATATTCCATCACCTCCAGCTCTGTTTAAGGCAGGGCTGCTTGGGATTGGGAGGACTTCCATGCCTTTGGCCCTTTGGGGCCCATCTCCAGGTCTAACAAATGCTTCCTTACGGAGCACTGGAAAAGTGAAGCTGAAATTGGAAAAAAGTCCTAAGCACTCAGAATTTAGCTATGTTGGGAGGGAATTGGATTGTATCCAAACAGACTCTGGGTACCTTAAAGTTTCAGAATAGAAGTATATGTCCCCTCCTCTTTCTTGTTGTTCTCTCTCCCTTCTTCCTAGGATCCCCAGTCTACCAACCTCCTGGCAGATATAAGAGCATACACAAGCATTCATAATCTGAAACACCCTCACAACTCTCAGACTATGTCCTTTCCCTACAGAAATCTGAAGGTTATGCTTCCCCCACTAGAAAGGGAGTGAGATTGTTGTTAAGTGGGGATTATTTCATTCTTTGTATCTAGCCTGGAGACTAGTATGTAGAAGATATTTAATAAATGATTGAGTGATTACCTTATCTATGAAATCTTTCTCTCTGTTCTTAGTCATTCCCCAATTCTAGGAATCCATTTGTGTGACCTTCATCTAACCCTCCTTGGATACATATGTACCCTATATCTAGAGAGAGCTCCATCAACTGTATCTAGCCTGCTTCCAAGGTATCTGTCTTTATTCTTTTGAAGCTTCCTTACATTTGACACCCAGTCAAGGTTCAGTAAGTATTTCTTGAGTGATTCATTAGACTGACTGATCTGATTAAATGTGCCCAACCCCACTGCTGGGCAAGAATATTTCTCACATGTTCCCTGGAGACAGAAGACAGAAGAGATTAATCTTCCAATCCAACATCATATAAGGTGCTATTCCCCTGCTCAAAAACTGCCAGTGGCTCCCCATTATCTATGAGATCAGAACCATACTCTTTGGTCCTGTATAATTTGGCTAATATCTATATATATAAGGTGTATATCTCTATCTATCTATCTATCTATCTATCTATCTATCTATCTATCTATCTATCTATCTATCTCTATCTAATCTATATCTATCTGTCTGTCTGTCTGTCTGTCTATCTATCTACCTTACCTCTTCTCTTTCTCTGTAACAACTGTCTCTTCACTGATCCTGAACACAGTGGCCTGCCTGGAAGATCCTTCCTCTTTTTCTTGTTGTAGTTCAGCTGTTTTTCAGTTGTGTCCAATTCTTTGGGACTCCTCTTGGGGTTTTCTTGGCAGAGATACTAGAGTGGTTTGCCATTTCCTTCTCCAGCTCATTTTATAGATGAGGAAACTGAGGCAAATGGGATGAAGTGACTTGGCCAGGGTCACACAACCAGTAAGTGTCTGAGGCCAGATTTGAACTTCCAAAGGTGAACCTTCCTCACTTCAGCCCCAGCACTCTGCCCACTGTACCATTTATGTGCCCCTCCTCTTTTTCTTCCTCTATACAAAGCCTATAAATCCTTCATGGTCCAGACCAGGTCTCACTTCTTCCATGGTGTGTTCTCTGATCACATATCTCTGAATTAAAGGGATAAAGACATAATTAAAAACAAATGAGACATAGCTCATGCTTGCAAATTATAATTTATTGATGTAGAAACAAAGGATACTGGGAGAGAGACGCACTTCCAATTCTAACCACCCAGAGGTCCAGCTTATCATACTCTCAGGATATATTTGCTGCCCACATTTAACTAGACACTGGCCAGCTCTGCCAAGACTACAGACTGACCCTAAGTAATCTCCTCCTCTTTGCTCCCCCCTCCCACTGTACATTCCTTCATACCTAAATGCACCAATCCAAGGGAAGAAAATTCTATGTTCTTATAAATCTATCCATCAGAAATAAACCGGTTAAGAGTAGACACCTGAAATCCGGGCTCAGATACTTAGCACCACACCCAGAAATAACTGTCCATGTAACCTTGAACAAGTTAACCCCGATTGCTTAAAAAAAAAAAAGAGTAGACACCCGAGGGACTTTTTTGGGGGGTGGGGTTGATGTTTCCTGAGTTTTGCCTCATGGACTCACTAATCACTCTGGATATTTTTGTGTTAGAAGCCCTCAGGCCTTGCCTGGAGGCCAGGTGTGACCAGACTGCCTCGCTCCTTCAGTCTACCTTGACCTCTTTGTCTGAACTCTTGCAGCACTTCTTGTCTGTCCTCTTCATTGGGCACTTAATATACATACACTGCCACATATTCCACAATGGGAGTTGTGCTTATGGTTCAGTACCTGATAGGTAATGACTCAGACATTGAGTCATTTATGAAGTGCCTAATGTGTACCAGATACTCTACTAGGCATTGAGAGTGCAAAGTTTAAAAATGAAAGAATAACTGCCCTCTAGCTTAAATTCTATTAGGGAAGATGAATATATGCATATGTGTATATGTATATACATATATATACATATGTGCAAATATATCAAATATAATCACAAGGTAATTATTTGGGGGGAAGGAATAGGAGTTTGGGGAATCAGGAAGGCTTCATGAAAGTGGTGGTGTTTGAGCTAAGTTTTAAAGGTGTCTAAGGATTCTAACTGGGCTGCTTGATAGTACAAAGGATAGAGTTTTCCAGGCCTGGAGTCAGGAAGACTTATCTTCCTGAGTTTAAATCGAGCCTCAGACATTTACTAGCTGTGTGACCCTGGGCAAGTCACCTAATGCTGTTTGCCTCAGTTTCTTCATCTATAAAATGAGCTAGAGAAGGAAATGGCGGTTTGCCACTCTGGTATCTTTGCCAAGAAAACCCTAAATGGGGTCATGAAGAGTTGGACACAAATGAAAAACAGCAATAAAGGATTCTAAGAGTCAGACATGAGGAAAGGATGTATTCCGGTCATGGGGGAACAGCCTGGGCTAAGACATGGAGATGAGAGATAGAATATTATGTGTGTGGAATAAGAAAGCTAGTTTGGCTGCTGTGTAGAGAGCATGTGCATAATGTGTATTAAAGCTAGAAATGTAAGCTGGAGCCAGGTTGTGAAGGTCTTTGGATGCCAAACAGAGGAGTCTGTAGTCGATCCTATAGGTAATGGGGAGTCAGTGATGTTTACTGAACAGATAAGTGGCATGCTCAGATCTGAACTTTAGGTAAGTTACTTGGCAGCCATGTCAGTATAGATTGGCAAGGATGGGGAGGGAGACTTGAGGAAGGGAGACCAATTAGAAGGCTATTGTAGTTGTCCAGGAAAGACGTGACAAGGTGATGGGCGTATGAGTGGACGGAAGGGGATGTATATGAGAGATCTTATGGAGATAAAAACTGATAAATAAGAAATACAGGGACTTGATCCTTTACCTCGTTAATCTCAGTTCCGCAGGTATTATATCAAGAGAAGGCTCTAGCTAATGAAAAGGCCACCCAGGGCAACATTACTACTTGTTTCCTATGTGAATATCTTTTGCCCTCCTCTTGCTTACTAGGGAATCTGATTTTATACCTACTTCAGATTCCTTGAATAGATGAGCTCTTAATTTTAGATCTCTGTATTTTTTAATAAGTTGGTAATTTTATTTCAATATAGTTGGCTTCCTTTCTAATCTTATGTATTTTATTTTATACATGTAACAATGTTATTCTGAGAAGGATTCCATAGGCTTCGTTAGATTTCCCAAAGGGTCCATGACACAAAAAAGGTGGAGAATCCTTGTCTTATTTTATTTTTTTGGAGGCAATTGGGGTTAAATGATTTGCCCATGGTCACACAGCTAGTAGATATCTGTGACTGTATATGAACTTGGGTCCTCCCGACTCCAGGGCAGGTGTCCTATCCATGGTGCCACCTACCTAACCCCAGAGAGTCCATGTTCTAGAATCTAAAAGGAATGGATGGGTGGATGGATGGATGAATATGTCCATGAAGAAGAAGAGAAGGCATCCTCAAGAGAAAGCACGCAGGATAAGATTTGCTTAGATTCTTAAGTCTTTCCTCATTCATGCTTCCGAAATGGATTCTCTTTCTATCCATCTATCTTGGACTGAGGATAGTTGTAATTCCTCTACCTTCTTTGACTTCCTTCAAATCCCAACTAAATATCACCTTCTGCAAGAAGCCTTTCCTGATTCTCCCTTAATTCTAGTGCCTTTCCTCTGCTGATTATCTCCAGTTTATCTTGTATACTTTGTACATAGTTGTTTTTACATGGTTTCCCTCCCATTAGACTGTGAGTTCTTTGAGGGCAGGGACTATTTTGTTTAGTTTTGGCCGTTCTTTGTTGTCACAGCACTTACCATAGTACGTAGTACATAATAGGTGCTTAATAAATGCGCCTGACTTGATTTGAACCTGGTCCAAAATGCATCCATGGGTCTTTGACCTTCCTGTCTCTAGAGAGCCAGGTTAACCCTCCCTCTGTTTGGGAAGAATTGAGGGAAGAAAAGCTGGACCAAGGGATGCACTTATTTCAAGGGCAGAATGAGCCAGGTAATGGTTTCCTATGCACTTTTCCACTGGACCTTGCCTTAATGGCTTCTAAAGGAGCTGGACAAATCACCACTTGTCTCATCTTGGGTAATTAGATTTTTCCATTGTTGCCCCTGTGCATTGTCTCCATGGATTGTTCCTGGAGCCTTCTGGGTTCCCAGATAAGAAATACCTCCGCCTTGGTTAGCTTTCTGTTTTTCTCCCCATCAGAAGAATCTAGAAAAAACAATTTTTTTTTTCTTTACTAAAGGCCCAGACCCTTTTATGGCAAAGTTTCCTCTAGTTCCTGCAAAGTACCTCCCATAGTTTACATGAATAGCCCTTGGCCTTGGGATTAGGGGTTAATGTAATTGTGATGAAGATTGCTGGTTTCAGGAGGAAAGTTTCCCTCTCCTTGGGCAGATTCAAACTTTAACACTTGATGACTGAAACAGCTGTCTCTCAGCAAAAAAGAGAAAAAAATATGGGCCTATTAAGTGGGGTTTTTTTCCTCTTTTTTTGTTTATTTTAACCTTGGGATTCAAAAGTCTCTGGCAGCTGAGATGCTTCCTACCATCTGGCAGAGCCCTGGGTTCTGAGCCTACCCAGCTGCCTTCTGGGATTCCACATGGTGCTCTGACTTCTCCTTTGTAATTGTTCTGTTCCATTTCTCAGGTCAAAATCCAGAAGAGCATGGGATTTGCAATCAGGAGACCTTCTTCTGAAAGCTGATTGTTCTTCTTTATTCCTGGGTGACCTTAGGACCCGTCATTTCATCTCTCTAGGCTTCTTGTTTCCTGATCCATAAAATGGTGGTTGTGGCAGCAAGGAGAATTAAAGTTCTTTAGATATCTAAATCCTATCAGAATTCAGGTTAGAAAACAGGGACCATTATAGTTAGCACCACTGAGTAAATGTCATCAGTGTCTCAGAGCGTGTGTGTGTGTGTGTGTGTGTGTGTGTGTGTGTGTATACCATCTCCACCCAGAAAGTAGGTAAAGACCAAGTCTTCATTCCCTTATTTTTTTTCTTTTTGCAACCCAAACAACTTTTGTCTTTTATTTCTTTCTTCTTGCTGGTCTTGGACCTTGTACTTCAGTAATACAAAGTGCCTAGAAAATACAAGACTCATTCATGATGGGGCAAAGTGGGGTACTCATGGCTTCCATTGTTGAAATCATAAGATTTTAGACTGAAAGGGACCTTAGAGATCATCCCGTCCCTGAATTTAGTGCCAGAGTCTGAATCCTGACTCTTCCACTTAAATCTTCATGTGACTTTGAGTAAGTCATCATTCTGTAAAATGTGACCCCTCAAATAGGCTTAAGCATTTTTCTGTCTACACATGATTTTGGGTTAACAAGACTGGTTCATTGCAGAAAATACTTAAGAAACAAGATAGATGTATAAACAGCTCAGCTCATTATGGGAATGATGATAGGTTGTGCTTCCAGACTTCTTTTCATGAAATCCAGTGACAGTCTTGCTGTTACAACAGTGAGAGGACCTATCCTGGAGTCTTATATCAGAGTGACTTTGGATTATCTTTTTAAACATTTTTTTTAATTTTTTGCCTTTTGGAGGGCAATTGGGGTTAAGTAACTTGCCCAAGGTTACACCGCTAGTGTTTTTATGTGGGTGTTAAGTGTCTGAGGCCAGAACCCAAACTGGGGTCCTCCTGACTCTGGGGCCAGCGCTTTACTCACTGTGCTACCTAGCTGCCCTGACTTTGGATTATCTTATAAACATTTGTTTATATACATTTCAGCTCCCCCATTAGAATGGAAGTTCCTTGAGGCAAGGGCTCTTTTTGCCTTTTTTTTTTTTGTATCCCCAGCACTTAGGGCAGAACCAGGTACAAGGTAAATGCTTCATCATCATCATCAGTCATCAGTGCTGGCTGGTTGCTGATTATGTCTTTGAAGCTGAAGCTCATGCCTGTAGCAATCTCTCCAGTACCTCCCTCCTAAAGGAGGCAGCTGACAGATAGCATGTTTCCTTCATGGAATATTCACCTAGAGCTAGAATCCTGCCAGGAGGTTTCTCCTGAGGGAGCCATGGTAATGTTGATGGTTGGGTTTATATGGCTGTTTCTCTGATGGGAAAATGGGACATGGTGACAAGACATCCTGAATTTTCTAGGACAGTCTTGACTTCAAATACATTGCCCCATTATCCCTAAAAAACATCCGATTATTCCAGAACGTCTGACATTTTGGCAGACCAACAGTAACTGAATGAATCAAGTCAGGAAGCTCTACACTAAAAATATTCTTCACAGATAAAAGACTGAGCCATGCAAAGAAAAAAAAAGATAGAAAATCATAGGCTAAAGAAAACCATAGTTATTCATTAATTAGTCATTCAGTCCATAACCATTTATTAAGTGTCTGCTCTGTGCCAGGCACTAGGGTACAAAGACAAAAATGAAAACATATTTATGTTGGTCTATATGTATGTGTGATATAATGGAAAGAGTTCTTGGTCAAAGGACCCAAGTTCAAGTGCTGACCCAGCTACTTAATTGCCATGTAACTATGGAAAGCAAATAGCTTTATCTCTCTTGGCTACCATTTCCTCAAAAATAAAATGGGCTTGCACCCCCATTTTATTACCTCAAGCTCCCTGTTAGACCCAGCATCCCTGGATTCTACCTTAACTCTGGATGGCCAAGGGGTGGCCCCCCAAAAGAAGTTGGCCTAAAGCACATTGCCCAGCCAAGGAAGAGGGCTGAAGCCACTGACAGCATAAGAGGGCACTTAGCCATTATGAGAAAAGCATTTTCTAAATCTCAAGGCATTACATAAACATGGGGTATTGTTCTTATAACTACAAGCTGCTATGTCAATTAAGGGCCAGCTTTGGAGGAAGCCCAGGCTAGAAGTCTAGCTTCTAACATGTATTAAATATTTGACCACTGTGCAGTGCTCCCAGTCAACCCTCTAACACCTAAAGTTAGAGATGAGTTGCTCTCTGATCAATATACTGATCCAATGACAATTCCAAAGGACTCATGTGAAAAATGCTGTCTGCCTCCAAAAATAGAGAGAGAGAGAAATGATTGACTGAGGATTGAAGCATACTTTTTTTGCTTCTTTTTTGGGCAACATGGCTAATATGGAAATATTTTTTGCATGACTTCATATATATAATGAGTATCATATTTCTTGCCTTCTCAATGAAAGCAAGGGGAAGGGAGGGAAAGAATTTGGATCTGAAAATAAAAAAAAAAATAAAAAGGAGTATCTTATCTGTATTGGGCTAATGGGACTTTGCTACATATGATGAAAATTACAAGTCCAGAGCGAAAAAGAAAAAGGTGCAAATATGTATGTATTATCTATCATGTGTCTATAGTTATATATGTAGTATATAAGTACTTGGTACAGGTGTTACCTTGTAGGTGCTGGCGCAATAGCTGACTCCAACATTTCAAGTTGCAAAGCCAATGAATGTTATTTTAGCACTATGCTAAAATGCTATGCTTGTTCTTGGGGGTTTTTTAATATTGGGGGAAGAAAAACCTTTGTAAGAAAATATATCCTAATTTTTGGCCTGAAGAACACAGTTACCATTAAAGTAAGGGAAGGAACATTCAAGAAGTCTGGCAAGCTGTTTCCAGCTTCACTATTTGTTCATGATGTAGTCCTAGAGAAACTATCTGATTTCTCTGTGCCTCAGTGAACTCATTTGTCAGACGAGAGTGAAGATTCCCACTTTCTCTGTATTCCGGTGACGCCCTTTTTGCACCTTGAGGCTCACCAGGTCTTCTGGTACAGGTCTCACCTTGCTTAGAATCTGCCTGACCAATAAGTAGGAACCCCCTTTCTAATGGGTAGGACTTTTTCTTTGTTGTTTTCCAGAGCAAATCATGGCGGAAAATCAAGAACATGGTGCACTGGTCTCCTTTCGTCATGTCCTTCAAAAAGAAATACCCTTGGATCCAGCTGGCAGGGCACGCAGGTAGGAGCAGCATCTTTGGCCTCTCCCAGTAGAGACTAAGGAGTCCCCTAAATGTTGAGGGGGGCGGGGTTACCCATTACATCCATGTCTACCTTTTTGGCAAGGTGAAAGTTGAAGTTTAGAGAGTAGAACTTGGGTCCCAGGGTGTCTGCAAGGAGTTTTTGGGTATTTAGGTTTAGAAGGTAGAGGCAGATAGGTGGTACAGTGGATAGATAGATCAATAGGCTGGAGTCAGGAAGATGCAATTTCAAATCTGGCCTCAGGCTAGCTATGTGATCCTGGGCAAGTCACTTAACTTATATCATTCCAAGTTTCCTCACCTATAAAATGGGGGAAATAATAGTGCATACCTCCCAGGGTTGTCAAGAGGACCAAATTATGTGAATATGCATTAATAAAGCACTTTTCCTGGTGACCGCCTCACAGTTGGGCACCAAACAAATGTTAGCTATTGTTATTTATTATCTATAAAGTAGGATAATAATAGCACTAGGGTTGTGATAAAAGTTGAATGGCATTATATACATAATAAATACTTAGCATGGTGACTGGCCCATAGTAGGCCTTTAATAAACACTTGTTCTCTTCCCCATGTTCCCTAGAGTAAATTCCCTTTAAAGATGAGAGTTTATGGCCTGATATTGGGACAGCCACCCCGTTTTGAACCCTGTTCTTCAACAGAGCCTTTTAAATAAATGCCGTTTATCCTCATTTTAATTCCTCCCTTCATGTCTTTCTCCCACTTCTTGCCCACCATAAACTGTCAATGGCGGCCTCTTCTGCCCTGTGGCATGTAATAAACAGAATAATATAGTCTGACTATGGAGCCTGCTGAGGTTCAGGGTCCCCTTATTCTGGGATGAAAGGAAGAGGAAATCCTGAAGATAACCCCCATAGCAACCCTCACAGCACATACCAGATATCCTGTTCATTTCAGCATTTATCATACACTTTCTGTTGCAGCTTTAATGTTTCACAAGGGTCTCCTTTCTCAAATTAGATTGTAAGCTTCTCTAGGACCAGGACTCTACCTTCTACCTTCGTATCACCTGCCTAGCACAGTACCAACTACATGAGAGGGGCTCCATAAATATTTCTTGAATGACTAGCACCACTTAAGTTGTATCCTGACCCCTAATTGGAGTGGAGGTTACCCAGAATTCTCCAAAGCTAGTGGATCCAACAATTCTAGTGGGTCCAACAATTCTAGTGGGTCCAACTTGAAAGCCTGGAATATAAAATTTTACCTATTCAATTAATTCCATTTTTATCCAGTGCTTGCTGTTTGCAGAGCACTACCCTAGATACTGCTTCCCCTCCCCACAAAAAAAAATAAATTAGGTTAAGACACAACCTCCGTCTTCATGCGACTTACAGTCTAACAGTTACTTGGGAACCAAACTTTTTTGTTCTGTCTTGCAATGCAGGGAGTTTCAAAGCAGCAGCCAATGGCAGGATCCTGAAGAAACACTGTGAATCAGAGCAACGTTGTCTTGATCGCCTTATGACCGATGTTCTCAAGCCCTTCGTCCCTGCCTACCATGGGGATGTAGTGAAGGATGGGGAGCGGTACAACCAGATGGAGGACTTGTTGGCTGACTTTGACTCTCCCTGTGTGATGGACTGCAAGATGGGCGTCAGGTGAGGCAAATTTAAGTGGTGTTATTTGCTGTGAGATGAGGTTGCATAGTCAGAGGGGTTTGTGAGGAAACTGGTGATTGAAAGAGACCCTCTAAAAACTGGTTGGTCCATGGGAGTGATTGGGAGGTTGAGGGAGTGTCCTCTAGGTTAGAACATTTTTCCTAGGGATGGTATCCAAATTCAGGTTCATTCAAGGTTAGCCTTGGTAATGGAGGGACCTGTTTTGGACTAGCACCTGCCAGCTTAGACCATCTCTATACATTTTATGGCCCAACTCTGAATGACCTGATGCTGGTCCAGGCATCACTTTGGATTAAAGTGGGGCCCACTCCAAGACATCCATTCCTGAGGTAGACTGGAGGGATGACCCCCAGAGAGTTGTTTGAGATGAGTTCACATTGCCAGGTATTCTCTGTTCTGTGCTTTCCTTAGGGAATGGTGAAATAGTAGGAAGGCAGGGGTGGCTAGGTGGCGCAGTGAGTAAAGCACTGGCCCCAGAGTCAGGAGGACCCGAGTTCAGTTCCGGCCTCTGACACTTAACACCCACACAAAAAAACTAACCGTATAACCTTGGGCAAATTACTTAACCCCAAGTGCCCTCCAAAAGGCAAAAAAAAAAAAAAAATAGTAGGAAGGCTATTGCCTACATGACCTTGGAATGTGATAGTCTGGGAGAAGGATAATGTAGGCATCAAGCAAGGTCATAACAAGGAAGCTATAAATACATCTAACTTTCAGATATTTCCATAATGAAGGAAAGGGAAGGAGTAGATAATAAAAATAATTACTTATTAAAAAATTATATTTTTATTTAGCTTAGGGATATAATCAGAGATACACAATGGAAATCAGAGAGGCACTCATCTATGTTAGGCCTGGACCCAATGACCTCCAACTCAGCTGTGAGATGGAAAGGGGTAAAATAATCAGAGGTGGGGCACCTGCAGCCTTGAGGCCACATGTGGCCCTCTAAGTCCTCAAGTGCAGCCCTTTGACTGAATCCAAACTTCACCAAAATAGGATTCTGTTTGTTCTGTGAAAGTTAGATTCAGTCAAAGGGGTGTGCTTGAGGACCTAGAGGGCCACATGTGGCCTCAAGGCTGCAGGTGCCCCACCCCTGGATGGTTTTGAGTGGCCTTGCATAAACCACAAATCTTGTCATCCTTTGTGGCATCTAGGAACTTAACCCAAACCCAAACTTAATTTAAACCCAAACTACTAACAGGTGACTAAGAGTTGATGGTAGGAATCTGACCCTCTATTGTATTCCTGCTGCTCAGAGGTCAGCAATATCACCTTGGGAACCATTGGCAGTGCTAAGTGTGTGTGTGTGGGGGGGGGGGGGGGTTGGTCAGACGCATAGACGGAGAAAAGAAAAAAAATGGCAGAATCTCAAATTGTTACAGTTGGAATGATAATGATATGGCTGACATACAACACTTTAGCATTTACAAAACACCTTTGTATTATGTCAATCATTTGATTGACATAAAAACTCTGTGAGGTAGGTGTTATTCTTAGCTCTGTTTGACAGAGGTGAAATGGAGACTTGAGGGAAGTTAAATGACATGCCCATGGTTACATAGCTGGTAAATGTCAGAGGCAAGATTAAAACCCAGTTCCTTCTGACTCCCAGTCCACACTCTGTCCACTGCTTCACTCTCTGTCTAAAAGGGGCTTTAGATGAGCTCATGTATGGGCAGGCATTTTGCAAACTGTGAAGTACTAGACACATGATAGGAATGTTTTAGCATTATTACAATGAGAGAAAGAGATAGATAAAGACAGACACAAAAGAGAGAAAGGGGGGAAGGGAGAGAGAAGATGGGGAGAGAGAGAGGTGGGAGAGAGAGATAGAGAGGGAAGAGAAAGAGAGACAGACAGAGAGAGGCAGAGGGTGGCCTAGTGAACACAGAACTAGTCTTGAAGCCAACACTGGGGTTCAGATCAAGTCTCTGGCATAGACTGCATGTTTCTGGATAAGTTCCTTAACCTCTTAGTGCTCTAGACAACTCTAAGACTCAAAGTTTCAGAAAAGATGCTGGCCTGCATTGATAGGGAGAGTTCCCTTACCTGAGAGTCCCCTATACTAACGAATCAATCAATCAACATAATTTTATTAAGTGCCTGCTCTGGGGACTGGGGATACAAGTAAACACAAGACCAGTGCTTATCCCTATTACTGGGTAGAAGGGGAGAAAAGGGAATAAAACAGGTGTCTAGAATGGACAGCATGAGTAAGTTCCTGTGGGAAGTGTGGGCCCTTTCCTCTTTGACCTGCTGCCATCAAGATTATTGTCCCTTCCCAGATGCCTGTCCTGTGAGCTACTTGGTTGTGTAACTTAGCAAGTCGCTTTGCCCTGACAGTGCCCAATGAGCTCCCATCATTGGGTTAAGGTTACATGAGGCCGTCTTGCCAGCCTCAACCTGACCATGATCCAAATGGGCACAGAGGATTAGATGGGATAGATCAAAGCGTTTAGGCTCTTCCCATTGCTGGCCTTGAACAGTCTGGGGAGGTGGGTGGGATGGAGTGGGGTCAGGCCACAGCAGAAACACCTGTGGGGATGTCGTGGTTGATAGACCATCTTTAAAGAAAAGGGACAAAATGGAGACAAGCATAAAACCTTGACCACTT
Source organism: Petaurus breviceps papuanus (assembly GCF_028583685.1). Lineage (NCBI taxonomy): Eukaryota > Metazoa > Chordata > Mammalia > Diprotodontia > Petauridae > Petaurus > Petaurus breviceps. Next base: position 1,128,040 of record NW_027187343.1, on the reverse strand, counting down.
TCCCTCTTCTCTTTTCTATCTTTTGACTTTCTCATGTGAAACGTGAGCTATTGCACTGGAATGTTTTGTGTTTCTTTAGTACTGTCTGGTGAGGGTTGGGGTGAAAAGTTTACAGAAAAGTGGATAAATGAAGGAATACCAGTAATAAAATGTGCTTGTATTTCTCATCTCACCTCTTTCCCTTGCTGCTAAGTCCCTTTGTCTCCTTGAACCACAGGGAGGAAATCTGTTGGGAAATCTGGACTTGATCCCTCCATCAGACAATAATTCCTTACTTAATCTACCAAATTTCATTTCTCCCTCTGAAAGACCCTCCCTGGAGACACCCAGCTGAGCTCCTCTGGAGCCCATGGTAGTGTCTCCAAGGGGGAAGCAGGGGACCTTTCTTCCAACCAAAACACTGTGGCAGAACTCATCCTGCCTGGAGGGGAGTAGAGTTCAGGTGGCAGCACAAACAAATGGAAAATATTCCAACTGGCACTTACCAGAGCCTTGCCCAAAAAAACATATCCTTGTTTGGAGAGATCACAGCTGATAATTTCCTGAAAATTGGCTTGCCTGAGTGGTGACCTGCTTCAGCCCAGGTCCCTGGCCTTGAGAGCCTCCTAGGTGGAGAAGCGTCATTGGTCCCTCTCCCTTAAGTCCCTGGAGAGAAGGCAGAGGGGTCCCTGACTCAGGGCTGAGGAAGCTGTTGCCTTCACCCCCTCTGACCAAAATAGCTTCTTACAGTGAGGTGCATGCACTGGTAGGAAGTAAGCTTCAAATTATTTAGCCTGGAGAGTTTCCAGAAAGGCTAAGCAGCCAGGGGGGCCTTTGCCAGGTCTAAGGCCCAGTCAGGGAAAGAGGAAGGCAAAAAGGAGGGAAAAGATGGGTACCTGACTCCCGGTCTCCCACTCACCCCCAAGCCCTGTACTTTCTCATCCTTCTCATGCCATAGCATTCTTGTCCCTATCTTTCCATGAATCTTCCATAAAGGACCCACCAGACATTTGGGAGGTATCCATTATTATCTGCTTCCAGCTCAGCTCTCCATCCACTAGGCCATGGCGCCATGCTGGTTCTCTTTTGCTCCCTCAATCAATCATTCAACAAGTATTTGGTATCTCAAGAGTGCCAAAGGCCACACCCTTCCATAGTTGCTTATCCGTTGTCCCTTGCTACATCATTGGTTTGCCTCTCTTTCCAATCTTACAAGCCATTGATGTCTTCACAGTCGCTTCTCAAGCAAATCATTTCTGCAGCCTCTTTTCAACCACCATTGCCTTCTGGGGTCTCTTGTATTTCTGATGCTTCCAAGATTGTGATAATCTTAGGACATAGACAAGAAATAAAGAAGGGTACTGGTTAAAGAATACTGGGTTGTCTTGGGACCCAGTCCTTTCCTTGGAGGGAACTTCAGGGAAAACAACGGGCTCCTTCCCTTGAGCTCTTGCTTCCCTCAGGCCCTCACTGTCTCCCATGTTTCCCTCTATTCAGTGTGTCTCTCTTGTTGGTGGGGCTACTATCGTCAATCCATCCAGTTTCAAATTGTAGCTCTTGTCTGCAAGCACTTTTTGTATAAGTCTGGAGAAAGTACAAGTAGAGAAGAGCTTTGACCTTAGAATCTGGTTCCTGTTTAAGAAACCACAGAGGAGGTGTTTTGCAGAAGTATAGTCCCTGACCCTCCAGTCCCCTGGAGTCTTCCCCCTTCCAGAAGATGTCTCTTGAAAGGAAGCCATGTCTCCTTCCCAATAAGGTGCCTTCTCATTTACATCACAAGTCCCAGATCATCTATTTAAAAATTGGTAGATATCGGATGAGAGCAGCTAGGTAGTGCAGTGGTTAAAATGCCAGGCCTGGAGTCAGGGAGACTCATCTTCCTGAGTTCAAATCTGACTTCAGACACTTACTAGCTGTGTGACCCTGGGCAAGTCATTTAACCCTGTTTCCCTCAGTTTCCTCATCTGTAAAATGAGTTGGAGAAAGAAATGGCAAATCACTCCAGTATCTTTGCCAAGAAAACCCCAAACAGGGTCATAAAGAGTTGTACATGATTGAAACAACTCAACAGCAAGATATCAAATGAGTCAAAAATGGCATCAAAACAACTCAGTGCAAAAACATCCTGTCCAGTACGCTTCATCAAAGTTGTATCTTTGATTGCAGAAACTCTGTGTGTGTGTGTGTGAAGGATTGAATGGATAAGAAAGAGAAGAGATGTCTCACCAGTCTTCACATCTTAGAAGATACAACCAAATGTCAAGAACAGGAATTTTTCTTTTTTTAAAGTAGGGTTATAGCCCCCCCCCTCTTTTCCTATCATTTCAGTTGTGCTACCAGTAGGTACAAGGTATAGTTTCACTTGGATGAAACACAGCTTAGACTGGGTGTTCAGCATCCTAAAAAAGAACCCTGAGAAAGAATGATCAGCCCAGGGAAGGATGGGTAGGGGGATGGGGTGGGTAGGAAGAACGGAAAACAAGGTTGCATGAGATAGAGAGAGGAAGAGAGAATTTGGGAGGGGGAGGCAGGCCCAGGAGAAGGAAGAGGGTAGGCCTCTAGCTTGAAATAGGATGCCTGTGTGGGCAGCTCCCACCTACGCAGAGTGGCCAGAGGAAGGCGACTTCCCTGTAATGTCACTGACATTGTTAATTTCTGTTTTGTCACATGCTTCTTTGGGTAATTTTGGAAGCAGGCTGGGGGAGTTAGAGAGAGAGAGAGAGAGAGTGTCTGGTAGACAGAATGTAGGAGCAGGCAGAAGGTCATGCTTATCCCCTATAGAGGTGACGTCCACTCATGGGTCTGTATCCCAGCTCACATAATAGGGAAAGGATACCTCCTTGGATGGAAACTCGTGGGACCCTGCCCTAGTGGCCCTGGGCTTTACTGAGACAAACAAGAGAACCAAAACAGGTTCTTTGTGCTCCAAGCACATCACCAAACCAACCTGGGTTGTTTGGGGGAATGGGAAAGAGATTGGGCCTATTTATGAGACACTTAATTGAATGCTTGAGATTTTTGCCCTTTCTAGACCCTTCACAAACTGGCTCTTGCTTATCCCTCTATTCTTATTACAATGTACTGACCTTCATGAACATTATGGTCCTTCCAAATGGACCGCCCATCTCCTTACCATTCTAAATCTGTGGCATTCAGGCTCCTTCCATCCTGGAGATGCACTCCAAGATCACAGCCTGGAATACCTTCCCTCCTTCCCTCTTAGAAGCTCTAGGCTCAAGTGACCTGTCTGTATGAAACCTTTCCCGATCCCTCGGCTGTTCATACCTTTCCTCAAAATTATATAGTATCTGTATTGTATATACCTATACAATATGTACACATCTGTACATACCTATACATATTGTGTATATATATGCACACACACACATACACACTTCTATCTGTCTACCCATTTATCTATCTAGATACTTGTCTATCCATCTGTCTATCTATCTATTTTCTCTTCTGCTAGAATGTAAGCTTCTGGAAGCAGGGACTGAAGTGCTTTGCACATAGGAGATGATTAATAAATACTTGTCAGTTGACTATTTGGGGGGCACAAATTTCAGAGCTGTTCCACTCTCTTTTTCTGACCCTACAATGCAGTCTAAACCACCACCTGCTTGATAGAAGGTAGGGGGGATGTGGGCTGACCTATGACAATTAGAATGAATCACTGTAGGGACTTGGGTAGCAACTGAGGCATTCATAGGACGGTTCCTTGTGATGGATTCAGAAAGAAACATATTTCTGCCACCTCTTCCTTAGCTGGGGACTCTAACTGTTGGGCAGCCTTCCCTTCTCCAGCTCCCTGGGGTCTCCTGCTTTTTGTTGTGCTGAGTAGGCTTGGTTTTCAACCACAGCCTCTTTCTTTCTCTTCTCAGTTGGCTACCATTATGTTAAATTCCATTCAGACATTTGTTAGATACCTGCTGGATGTAAAGTAATGTGCTAGACTCTGAAATAGAAAGAAGAAAAAGGCTACAGCTGTTATGTTCTCTCCAGAGAGAGCTCTAAGTACAGGATTCCAGCCCATCTTTCCTTGGTGGTCCATGGGGTGAAGCTTCCCAAATTGGATGCTATTTCCTTTTCTTCTCCCTCCTGTTACAATGGAAAGAGTGCTGGCTTTGAGGTCAGATGAACTGGATTTAATTCCTGGATCTGCCACTAAACTCAGTAATACTTGGGGCCTATCATTCCTTCTCTGGACCTCAGTCTCGTTGTCTGTTAAATGGAGGGATTAGACTAGATTAAGGGTTCTTAAACTGAGTCCATGGGCCAAACTGTGGATAGATTTCATGATGTCAGAGGAAAAGAACATTATATTTTAATTTCAGTATAATTGGTTTCCTTTTTAATCCTGTGCGTTTTATTTTATGCATTTAAAACATTATTCAGAGAAGGGGTCCATGGGCTTCACTGGACTGCCAAAGGGGATCTGTGACTTTATATAAAAGCTTGCAGGTGGTATCTCATGTATCTAGATCTGTGATCCTTTGGCCTATGATTCTGTGACCTATTCAGAAAATGGCTTTTACAGAGATAGACCATTACACAGGCCCTGGAGTCCTCACCCTACTACTAACCCACTAGATGACTTTAAGCAAGTCCCTACATTTCTTGTGCTAAAATAAAATGGAAGTGCTGGGGAATCCCGTTCTTCTGTTTCCCCCTTACTTTCCCACCCTTGCTGCTACTCTTGTTGGTTAAGTATGTTCAGATAACTGGGGCCCAATAGGAATGGGAGGTGTACCCCAAAATGGCAGTGTGTTGATGCACCTTTGTATTCCATGCAGGACCTATCTGGAGGAGGAGCTCACCAAAGCTAGGAAGAAGCCCAGCCTTCGGAAAGACATGTACCAGAAGATGATTGAAGTAGACCCTGATGCCCCAACAGAAGAAGAGAACAATCAGAGGGCAGTGACCAAGCCCCGTTACATGCAGTGGAGAGAAACCATTAGCTCAACAGCCACCCTTGGATTCAGGATTGAGGGCATTAAGGTAAAGAGGGAATCAGGGGATGGGGATGTGGGGCCACTCAGAACAGGGCTGTGGAAACCCTGTTGCTTGCGTGGTGGGAGCCGCATGGATCTCAGCCCTTACCAACCCACCCTTCAGAGCCTTTCCAAAGAATAAGTCACTGAATTCCTCCAGGTTTTTGTTATTGCTGAGTTGTGTCTGACTCTTCATGGACCCCATTTGATGTTTTCTTGGCAAAGATACTGGAGTAGTTTGCCATTTCCTTCTTCAGCTAATTTTACAAATGAGGAAACTGAGGCAAACAGGGTTAAATGACTTGCCAGGGTCACACAGCTAGGAAGTGTATGAGGCCAGATTTGAACTCAGGAAGATAAGTCTTTCTGACTTCACTCATTGTGCCACCTAGCTGCCCCTAGGCAGTTCTTCTTCTAGGATGCAGGGCTATTTCCTTTCCCCCACATAAAGGATTGAGATGTTGTAGTTACATGCAAATATATTCCTTATAGGAGCCAAACTCTGCCTGCCCCTAAGAAAAAGACATTCAGTTGTTGAAGTTTTTAATCAAGAAAATCAGACATCCAAGCCTCTAGATGACCTGGGCATAAAATCGTAGATTTAGAACTAGAAGAACATCAAATCCAACCCCTCCTTTTTATAACTGAGCAAACTGAGATATAGAGAAGTTAAGCAATTTACTCAAGGTCACACAGCTGATGTTGCAGGTTGTATTTGAACCTGGGTCCTCTAATACTCTGTATACTATTCCATATTGCTTCATCATGGTGTTAGGTCCTAGATCACCCAAGCATTTCTATCACTGAGGCCGAAGTCTTGGTATAAGATTAGCTGAGAAAACGGGTTTCACTCCCTTAAGGGAAGGAACTTTCTGGCTTGTTTTCCTATAGTCAGAAACCAGCCGTGGCCTTGCCAGTAGGCTAGCTCCACAGAGGTGTGGTCAGCTAACTCCCAGAAACTACAGGCATTGTGAGAGAAGGATGGGTAGGAGGGGGCGGTAGAGGGTGGCCATTTTCACTTCTTTCTCTGGGCATCCAGGAAGCTGGGAATTGTTTGCTCAGCATCTAGGAGGCAGCCAACGCATAGCTGCCCAGGGCAGAACCCATTCCCTCTCAAGAGACAGCCTGCTTAGTCAGAGAGCAAGTCTGGTCTCCCATTAAAAAGCAAATAAATTATCCAGGGTCAGCGTACATTGATTAAGTCCTAGTTCTGTGCAAGGCAGCATTTCGTAATGGTTAGAGCATCAGCCTTGAGACTGGAAAGACCTGGGTTCGAGTTGCCCATCTGACATATGTTGGTTGTATGACCCTGGGCAAGTAAGTCACCTAGAGTTGCTCCAGGCCGCTCTCCAAAACGGTAAGTGATGGAGAAAATACTGATCTCTTTTGGTAGAAGGACTCTTCCTCTCTGTGAGTTCTCTATACCAATGAAATCACAGGTTCAGTACCTATAATAATAGCTGGCATTTGCATAGTGTGTTATGATTTGTGAAGCATTTTACAAAAATTACCTCATAGGATCCTCATAGCTACCTGGGAAGTAGGTGCAGTTATTATTCCCATTTTTAAAGATGGGGAAACTGAGGCAGACAGCTTAAATGACTTGTCCCAGGCCACATAGCTTATAAGTGTCTGAAGCTGGATAACAGTGATGATGGTGAAGGTGATGGTGATGATGGTGATGGTGGTGATGATGGTGATGGTGGTGATGGTGGTGATGATGATGATGATGGTGATGATGATGGTGATGGTGATAGTGATAGTGATGATGGTGGTGATGATGGTGATGGTGATGATGATGATGGTGGTGATGACGGTGATGGTGGTGATGGTGATGGTGATGATGATGATGATGGTGGGGATGATGGTGATGGTGATGGTGATGATGATGATGGTGATGATGGTGATAGTGATGGTGATGATGGTGGTGATGATGATGATGGTGATGATGGTGATAGTGATGGTGATGATGATGGTGGTGATGGTGCTGATGGTGATGGTGATGATGATGATGATGGTGGTGATGATGGTGATAATAGCAGCTAACATTTATATAGCTCTTACTATTTGCCAAGTGTTGTGCTAGGTGCTTTACAATTATTATCTCATTTGACCCTCACAGCCACACTGGAAAATAGGTGCTATTATTATCCCCATTTTACAGGTGAGGAAGATAGTGCTTAAGTGATTAGTCCCATGATCAGACATAGAAAGTATCTGAAGTAGGATAATAATAATAATAGTAGTAGTAGTAGTCATTTTAATATCCACTGTGCAGCCTAAAAAATATAGAGCTTTAAGATTTGCAAAGCACATTATAGATATTAGCTCATGTGATCCTTACAACCCTGGGAGGTAGGTTCTATTGTTATCCCCATTTTTACAAATGGGGAGACTGGGGTAGAGAGGTTAAGCCACTTGCCCTGCGTCACAAAGCCAGTAAGCATCTGAGGCCAGATTTGAGCCCGTTCTTCCTGACTCCAAGAACTCTATCTGCCATACCACCTGGCTACATTTCTGAGCTTGTCCTAGGCACAATGGGAGGTTTACAAAGATAAGTTTGATCAGCCCATTGAGGGGGGTGCAATGAGGAGACAAGACCAGAAATAATGTGATGTGAGGGATCAGTGCAGAAAAATCTGGGCAAAGCACTGTGAGAAACTCAGGAGGGGAGAGGTCACTTGGAAATTCAGGGAAGGCTTTCTGAAGTGAGGTTGGGGAACAATGGGAGTAGAGGTGAGGGAGGAGGAGGAGGGTGGATGGGGTGAGGGAGGAGGAGGAGGGCGGATGGGGGAGAGAGAGGGCAAGAGGCCTTTCTGGGAGGGCAGAGCCAAGATGCTGAGTAAAAGAGGGCTTTCTGTTAGAAGCACAGTTGTCCAGTGTAACTAAAGAGACCTTGAAAGGGTTAAGTCAGGGTTTGGTTAGCTGGTGGCCTGTCAAATCCTATCTACTCCCCATTCAATAGAACACCCTCAATTCCTCTCCATTTTCAGTTTAGACAAAGGTCTCTCCTCTGGCTTCATCTAGAGTGAGTGGTCAGAGGAGGCGTGCTCCTCCCGTGGAGTCCTGCCCACCTTTCTCTTTGTTCATGCAAATGTCCCCGGCTGACATTTCGGATACACCCGCCACACACCAGGCCAGGTTGGCGTATCTCTATAAATGAAGTCAGTGGAGAGCAGGTGGGTGCCAGATGTACAGATGGTCTCCTTGAGGTCATCTTGTCTGACCTCCTGCCTCAGATGAGATTTGCCCCTAATCCCTCTGTCCTTTTTTCAGAGACCTCCAGAGGAGGGCAGTGTATCCTCCCTTAATGCCCCATTCTGTTCTTTACTGTTTTTCCCTGCAGAGCCTTATTCAAGGTTTTGATTTTGAGTTCAAGGTTTTAGTTGATGCAGGATTCGTGATGAATTTATAAATAAGATGCTACCAGAGAGTTGTCTTACACTGCCCGTGCTTTTTCAGTTGTAGTATCTAATTTTCAGGCAACATCTAGACCTGCAGCCTAATATAGGTAATAGTCCAAAGAAACCAGCTTTTCTGTGGTCCCCCAGTCACCGCCTATGAAATACAGCAGCTTTCTGAGACCCTTGCTAAATAATATATTTACCTTTCCTCTCTGGAAGCTATTTAGCCTTCTTGGACAAGTCTATTTTTTATTTCTTTTAAGCTTTTGGACAGGATGAGAATTATGTTTTTGTCCCATTCCTGTCCCCCCCCTTTTTTTTTTCATTTTCCTTTCTTTCCTTTTGTCCTTTCCAAACAAATCACTTTCTTCCTTTACCTTCTCTTGGACAGGACGTTCTTCCGGTCCCTGTCCATTGTCCTGTTGTGGGAACAGATGGGATCTTCCTCCATGCCAGAATTGCAGTGATTTAGAGAGAAACAAACTGTTTCTCTTAGGACTCCCTTTCTATTCCATGGATGCAGCTTGGTAGCTTAATGGATAGAGCACTGGGCCTGGAGTCAGGAAGGCCTGAGCTCAGATCTGGTCTTAGAAACTTGCTAGCCATGTGACCAGAAAGTTGCTTGACCTCTGTTTGCCTTAATTTACTGGAGAAGGAAATGGCAAACTACTCCAGTATCTTTGCCAAGAAAACCCCATGTGTGGTATGGTCCATGGGGACACGAAGAGTCACATGACTGAATGACTGACTGGACAACTACTCCACTCCACCATCCAGGAAACACGCTCCACAGATGAACCTTGGTGCAATTTGGGCAAGACTCTATATGTGTATGCCCAATTTTCTATTCCTCTTTTGGCCCATATCTTCCTCCCTTGACTTTTGATGTTTTTCCAATGCCTGTGCTCCTCTTCCAGAAGTAACCTGGCTAAGAGCAGAGGGTCAGCAGTAATCCAGGAGGTGGTGAGGAGAGCTAAGATGAGAAGCTACTCATGAAGCTGCCCTTATTAGCTCTAGGAGGGAGGCATGTGACTTAAGTACACACTGATCCTCTTGGGCTGGTTGGTTGGTGGTGAACTGAGTTAGTTAGGGAAAGGATTATATTGTGGCATTGTTTTTCAGGAAAACCTGAAAGGAAAGGTCTTAAATTCCTGAAGAAAGCCAAGTTTAACTTTATTGTGTCTCTGAATAAGAACTACAGGAAGGCTGAGCACTTTTCCTCCCACCTAGGGAGAGAGAGTGAGTGTCACCTCCGGATTACCCTTGCGACCATGCTAAGACCTTTATTCCCTTAAGGCAGGCACCCCAGTCTATCCAGGAGCCAACTTTCCTATCAAGGCTCCAGCACAAAAGCAGAAGCCATTTGCTAGCACATGTACCAGTGCCTTCATCCCTTAATGGGGAGGGGGTGTTTCTCCCTTTTTCAGAAGGAAGATGGCTCCGTGAACCGAGATTTCAAGAAGACCAAAACTAAGGAGCAAGTTACTGAAGCGTTCAGAGAATTCACCAAGGGAAACCGTAATATCCTGGTGAGTGGCATGGGTCTTGAGCAGTGATCAGAGGAATGGGATCTAGGGAAGAGTGCTTCTCTTCCTGAAAGCTCCTTGAGGGCAAGAACTATCAGGGCCAAGTTTTTTTTTTCTTTTTAGCCTCACTGCCTAACCAAGTGCCTGGAACGTTAGTCTGTTTAACACAAGGTCTCAACATTTCATGCTTGGAAAATGAAGCAAGAGTCCTACTAAACAGGCATCACTGTTGTTTTGCTTTTCTCTCTGAAGTCCATTTAGGTTCTTCTTATATTAGAACACAGGTTTTAACACCAGGAGGGCCTTATAAATCATCTAGCCTAACCCTCTTTGTGTTACAAATGAAATTGAGGAAAGTGACTTATCTAAGGGTAGGCAAACTGTAAGAATTCTTGGCCTAGTAGATTCAGAACACTTCATTCCAAAGCTGAATTCCTGTTTGCTGTGCACTCATAGGAGGCAGCTAGGTGGGAGAGTGGATAGAGCCCTGAGCCTGGAGTCAGGATGATCCAAATTCAAATTCAGTCACAGGCACTTACTAGCCTGGTGACCCTGGCAAGTCACTGAACCCCTATTTGCCCCAGTTCTTCATCTGTAAAATGGCAACTCACTGGAAAAGGAAAAGCCAAATGCTCTGATATCTTTGCCAAGAAAACCCCATGGACTCATGGGGCCATGAGGAGCCAGGCACTACTGAATAATGCATGTGAGTTTGCATATGAAGATGTAGGGGTGTATATGTACGCATGTGTGTATGTATGTATACATGCATACACACATCAGAAACTTTAAAATATATTAACGTCACCTTTTATGGTATATGTATATAGATACATGTATATATGAATATATCTTTTATCATATGGATATATATACATAATATGTGTATACACACATCGCTCAGAAAAACCTTAAAGTGCCATATAAATGTCACCTTTTGTACCTACACACATGCATATCATATACATATTATTATATATGTATGTATTTGTGTACAAGCTGATTTGATCTGCCCAACAATCCTTTGAGGTAGGTGCTGTTATTTCCCCATTTTGCAGATGAGGAAACTTTTGATATTGAGAAAATTTGGCCCTGGTCACTGATCTGATAAGGATCTGAGCCAACGGTGCTGTGGTGGACGGCACGCTGGACTTACAATCAAGTAGACCTGGATTCAGGACCTGCCTCAGCCCCTTACTGGATGGGTAAACCTGGACCAGCCACTCAATTGCTCTTAACCTCAGTCTCCTCATCTATAAAATGAGTCTAATAATAAAACCTACCTCACAGAATTGTTGTGAGGATCAATTGAAATGATAAAGTGCTTTAAAACTCTTAAAAAGTGTCATATAAATGTCAGCTATTATTACTATTCCTGACTCTCAGGTCTAGCACTCTGCCCACCATAGTTCTCTGTGTTCTCTGCAGTCAGAGACCCTGGCTTCAGATTTAGTTACTACCTGCGTTACTTTGAGCAGGACACTGTTTCCTCATCTGTAAGACCAGGGGGTTGGACCACTGGCACGGAGGTGAAGTCCTGCCCCTGGTATCTGGTGGGGATCTCCCTTTTTGCTCCCAAGGCCTGTTTAACCTAAGCCCTTGGCAGACTGTGGCACTGCCAGCTATTACCAGGATGGGCAGCAGAGTTTGCTTTAACCCTTGACTGACCTTCATCATCCCAGAGCCCTTTTCCTACAGCCCTTGAGGCATCCAGGGAGAAACCATTCTGCTCTTTAGCGGTTGCCAGCTCAGAAAGCCCGGGCACATTCACCCTCGATGGCAACTCAATGGGGTTTATTCTTGGTTCTGTAAACTCCCCGGAGCCTCCGGTCCAGGTCCCCTGCCAAGTTGCGTCACTGTGTACAGATGGGCATCAAGTAACTTTGCCCCAGTGTGTGACAACATCCCACAAGGAACCTGTTGTCCTGAATCCATTAGACTAACAAGCTTGGCCGGTGTTTTCCTGGGGGACTTGGTTGGTGGGGGGCAAGGGGACTGGCTAGGGATGACGTGGGGCCATCAGGAGCCTGCCGCACCTCAGCCCTGGTACTGAGAAGCCAAAGGCTCCTGGGGGCGCTGCAGATCATGATCTTCTTCATGCCTATTATCATTCATCCCCGCCTGCCCTTTTGAAAATTAGAAACACTGAGCTTTGTCTTCGGGAACACACCATAGCAATGAGGTCTTTAAAATTTAACAGGATGGAACCTACAGACATTCCAGAATGAACGCAGCCTGTAATGTCGTGGGTGTGGAAAGTAAAATATGGCATACGTGGTAGGAGTAACACTAGCCTCCTCCTGGTCCCAGCCAATGCCTTAGAGGGGGGGAAGTGGAAGAAAAGCACCGGGGAGTCCCAAAGACCCACAATTTCTGTCACTCAGTTGCTATAGGACTGCAGGCAAGGCATTTAAAAACTCTGATTCTCCATTTCCCCAACTGTAAAATGAGCTGCATAGACTAGATCACAGATTTGAAACTTTTTAGGAGCTATAGTCTATGCCCCTGTGAAAGTCTGCTGAGACTTCTCTTCAAAATAATGTTTTTAAATGCATAAGATAAAATATATGAGATTACAAAGGAAACAGCTGTATTAAAGTGAAGAGGCAGTTTTTGTTTTCCCCATCCAATTTCATGGACCCCTGGAAACCCACCCAAAGAGGACTCCTTCCCATATTAAGAACTCCTGAGCTTAAATGAAAGTCCCCTCCACTCTGAAATGATGTGATTCTAATGAATTTCATGATGCTTGAGACTCTCTGGGGGCAGCTAACAACTTGTGTGTGTTTCTGTTTCCAGATATGTTACCGGGACCGACTGAAGGATATCCGTGCCACCTTGGAAATCTCACCATTTTTCAAGTGCCATGAGGTAGGTAGACTGCCTTTCCAGTCTTTCATGAGAAAGGATAAACTACCAATACTTCTTAAGTAAATGAATTCGCTTGTTCTTCTTTTGAACTTTTTTTTTTTTTAAGGATGAATGTAGCCATAACTGAACCATCAAATACTGGGACCATCTTGCCATATTCAGTCCAGGGACCATGTGATACCAAGCTCTCAGGCCCTGGGTACTCACTAGTGTTTGAGAAATTAAATAATTTTCCCCCTTTTCCTTTCCTCCCAATTTCTAGCTTTCTATGTTTAAAAATGTATGAATAGAGCATCAGTTTCACATAACCTAGACTCCTTCCCTTTGGGGCTTAAGTTATTTCCTGAACAGTTTGAATCACAAGGGATCCCCAGGATTATTAAATGGGGCTCTAGAGAGCTTATAGAAAGGTAGGAGGCAGCTAGGTGGCACAGTGGAGTTGGGAGGACCTGAGTTCAAATCTGGCCTCAGACACTTACTAGCTGTGTAACCCTGGGCAAGTCACTTAGCCCCAATTGCCTCAAAAACATTTAAAAAAGAAAGATAGGTAACTCTCTCTAGGAACCCCTGTCAGTGCAGACATGTTCTCAGGGAAGGGGCTTTCTATTCCTCTTAAACACTAGAGGCCAGAATGACTAGGGTTACCCTGAAAAGCCCCCATGATGGCAAGGAGCCCAGAAAAACTGAAGAAGAGACACTTATCTGAGAAAACGGGCAAGTCCCAGGGAGGGAAGTCTGAGACACCAAGGGACCCAGGGTGTTCCCTCCTTACCCCCCCCCCCCCGCCCCGCGCCCCGACAGGCTCACCCTGAGGAATGCAGACAGCCCAGCCTGCTTCAGAGAGCAAGGGCTTTGCAGCTCATGTTAGTTGGCCTGGGTGGGAATGGTGGGTCAGGGCTGTAGAATTGCAGAAGAGACTGAATCCTGCTGCTTTGTTCTGAGGCCCTGAGATTTTGAATCTCTGCCTTCACCTTTATTCCTCTTTAGCAACGTCACTACCCTTTCCTCTGGGTTGGGCTTGAGGAACTGAGGATGAGGCAGCATGTTACAATGGAAAATCCACTGGATCGTGGATGAAAAGGCCTGTGTTTGAATGCTGACTCTGCTTCTTGCTCCCTGTGGCAGGTTGCTTCATTTGCCCAGCCTCAGTTTCCTTATCTGTTCCTTTTGCCCCTGTAGCACAGTGTCTGGCACTGGTAGGCACTGAATAGATGTTGATTATTGATTGTAGGGATTCTTCTGATTCACTCTCCTGGAGCCAAGCCACTACCCTTGGGGCATCTTCCTTCAGGTATCCTGAGGGGTGTAGGGTTTTTGTATCTCTTCTCTAATTCCCTCAGGCCAACACAGCAACTGAGTCATGACTCTGTCTACCAGTGAGGAGAGCCTTCTACAAAAGCTTCAGGCTTGAACCTAGGTCCCATTGGTAATATGAGACCAATATGGGCTAAGGTCCCTTCCAGCTCTATCTGTGAGCCTCTGAATCTGTCTGACCTGCTCTTTCTAGCCCCCATGGGCTTGGGGTTGTGTGATAAAGAGCTCCAGTTTCAGCAGGCCAGTGGTCAGGCCAGGCCCCTAGAATGCCCCTCTCTTCTCTCAGGGTTGCTGCTTCACTGTGGCCATTCAGAGTTTCCCAGATCATCTCCACCTCCAGAAGGGCCCAGCAGGCTGGAATGTTTTTGTGTTGTAGGCAGTCTTTTCTTTCACTGTCACCCACAGCCAGAGCATCTGATAAGATGTTAAAAGGTCGCTATTCATTCTGCCTGGCTGAAGCTCTCCCTGTCCTTAGCCTTTCCAGATCACACCTCCTAAAAAAGAGACATGTGTTCTGTGGCCCTGCCTTCCCCTCCAAAAAGGCCTACCAGCAGCACAAGCTACTCTGCTGGAGCCACTGTCTGGCTGCCCTCTATCCCACCTCATTCCTCAGATCCATTCATGAGCTAGGCAGCCAGGCCCCTGGGTGGTGGGAGCTCAGGGGAGAGGGAGAAGGGGAAGATGGGGAGAGTGGAGATTCACAGAGCCTAGGAATTCCCAGCTCAGTCTGCTGGCAACGTCTTTTGGCAGAATTTCCCATCTAGGCCAAAAAATGCAGACGCTAGCCATACCCCCAGCTTAGCCCAGTCTGGAATTATCTCCTGGAGCAAGTGGGTCTGTGCAGAGAAGGGGCTCCAGAGGCCCTCCCTTGCCCTTTCCATTAGCTTTTCATTGCCAACCCAGTGCTTTCTATGGCAGTTTTCCCCTTCTTTTTCTCAGTACCTGTTATTTTGCTGTTGAAACAATGGCATTTTTGTTTTAAAAAAAAAAAAAAACACCTTCTTCATGTCCCAGAGTGAGCCTTCCCATTGGCCCTCATCCTCATCAGGAAGGGATCCATGGGGATGGAGGCAAAGGCCTCTTCAGCTTCAGATGGTTATATCTGCCCCCTTCCAGTGGCCCTAGGAAAATTGGGGAGATGCTTGAAAGACTTCCCCTATGGGGTTCTGTCCTGTAGCCACAGAGTGTACTATAGTATACGTGGGTTCTGAGGTTCCTTCCAGCTCTGAACCTATGTTCCTGTAAAATTAGGATATAGACCTTAGGCAAGTCACTGGGCCTAAGTGGTGAAATGAGGGGACTAGATTAGCTGGCCTCTAAAGCTATGGTTTGATTATCTCTGGATCCTCATGTGCAAAGAACAGTTCTGTTCATTGCCTTGGTCAGAGACAAGACCTGGGTTTGAATCCTGGCTCTGAAACTTCTGAGGTAGGTGACCTTGGACAAGTCACTTAACTTTGGTTACCTCCCTAGTTTATAAGATAGGGATCAGAGCCAGGATTTCACAGGTATATGGAATTCCCAGATGAGGAAATGCCTTCTACCAATGAAGGTTAGCACCTTTTGTGGCAACTTAAAGTCTTAGAGAATTGCTCAGAGTGTAGTGACCCATATGGGGCCGTATAGTCAGTATATATCAGCGGTAGCATTTGAACCTTGATCTTCCTTTCTCTGGACTGCCTTTCCGTCTAGTATCCCACATTGCTTTTCAATATTATTATCATTATTCACAACTATAGTAACAGCTGTGCTTTATAATTATATAACACTTTTAATTATTATCTCATTTGATACCCACAACAACCCTGGGAGGTAGGTGCTATTATTATCTCCATTTTACAGATTAGGAAATTGAATCAAGCAAAAGTTAAGTGACTTGCCCAGAATCACACAGCTAGGTACTATCTGAAGTTTGATTTGAACTCAGATCTCTCTGACTCCAGCTATGCCCCTAGCTGCCCCATTGTTATAATTATCATTATAATTTGGTGCTAATTAGTGAAACCTAAACCCAGAGCCAGCTCTTTGGAGGGACAAGAGAGTCTAGGCGTAGGACTGAGAGAATTCTGGATCATGTGGGCTTAGGTTGGCAAGTTATGGGGAGTTGATACTGCCCTGTTGTGGGGAGAGATGTGTGGTGGTTAGGAGATGAGCTCCCTACTCTGAGTACAACCAGGGGAGATGTAGCAGCTTGGCTGTACGATAATGAGCCTGGATTATTCCCTAAGCAGATAAGGAAACTGAGTCCCAAAGAGAAGAGATAGAGAGCAAGTACTAGTCAGGATCTGAACTCAAGTCCTCTCGTTTACAATCTAGTGGGTTTTCCATTGTACCAAGCTCCCCTGTCACCCACCTGGTAAGTCTCTGAGATAATAAATCTCAGAGCCAGGATTCCCATCCAGGTGTTCTTTTAAGAATTGCCCTCTTATCCACGTTGAAAGTGTCTTTATGAATGGGGTCCAGAGCATTCCCAACTCCCTTTTCCTCCCCTTCCTCTCTGACCTTGGGGGGATGGATTTCCCTGCCTGGATCTACTCTTAGGGAAAAGCATTTCAGGCAACTCCACACTCCAGATTCCACACTCCAGAGGGCCTCTGGAATGTACACTGGTCCAACCCAGGGGCTTAGGAAAGCTGACCTGCCTCTTGAGCAGTTGGAAGCCTTTTGTTTTAAATGCATTCCTGCCCCTCTCAACAGCTCACTTGGGGACAGAGTTGGGGTAAGGGGTATGGGTTGGTGGGACCAGAGCAGGGGAAGAAGAAAAAAAAAACCCATCCAATGCCCTCTGTTTTGCCACAGTGACTGAGCCTTGGGGAAACCTCCAGCCTGGCCTCCCTCTTGTGATCTCTCAGTAGGGGGG